>NC_133537.1:242523111-243125157 GCF_048544455.1 Silene latifolia
TGGTTTACACTTTCACAAAACCTTCGCTCCAGTCGCTATGCTTAGGTTCATTAGGATAATCTTAGCGGTTGCCGCATTTCATGATTATGAGATTTGACAAATGGATGTCAAAACCGCCTTCTTGAATGGGATTCTAGAAGAAGAGGTGTACATGATACAACCTGAAGGTTTTGTTGATACATCTAACCCTAAGAAGGTGTGTAAGCTTAAAAAGTCCATTTATGGTCTTAAGCAAGCATCTAGGAGTTGGATTCATCGCTTTGATCATGTTATTAAACAATATGGTTTCACTAGAAGTGTGGAAGAACCGTGTTTATACATGAAGTTTAGTGGGAGTAAGGTTGCATTCCTTGTCCTATATGTGGATGACATATTGCTCATTGGGAATGATGTTCCATCACTCACTTCCGTTAAGGAGTGGCTAGGGAAACATTTCCAAATGAAGGACTTGGGAGAGGCACAACGAATCATAGGTATCCGGATCTATAGGGATAGGTCCAAGAGGATACTAGAATTGAGTCAAGAAGCTTATATTGACAAAGTTCTTGACCGGTTCAATATGAAAGACTCCAAGAGAGGATTTCTACTTATGGGCCAAGGGATTACTTTGAGCAAGTCACAGTCTCCCTCCACCCCTAAGGAAATTGAACACATGAAGACCGTCCCTTATGCTTCTGCTGTTGGGTCTATCATGTATGTTATGAATTGCACTCGCCCCGACGTTGCGTATGCCTTAAGCATGACAAGTCGTTATCAAGCCAAGCCTGGTGAGAGTCACTGGATAGCCGTAAAGAACATCCTTAAGTACTTGAGAAGGACTAAGGATTCATTCTTAGTGTTTGGAGGAGAAACTGAGTTGCGTGTAAGAGGTTACACGGACGCAAGTTTCCAAACTGATCGGGATGACATGAAATCCCAGTCCGGCTATGTGTTTATGCTAAATGGAGGAGCTGTTTGCTGGAAGAGCTTCAAGCAAAGCGTTCGCGGATTCTACTGAGAGGTGAGTACCTTGCGGCGTCGAGGTCGAAGGAAGCTGTTTGGATTAGGCAATTCATGGAGGGGCTATGAGTAGTCCATTCCGCCAAAGATCCTATCACTCTATTTTGTGATAACAGTGGAGCTATTTTTCAAGCCAAAGAGCCTAAGTCTAGTAACAAATCTAGACACATTGAAAGGAAATACCATGTAATTAGAGATTATGTGGAAAGGAAGGAAATTGACATTTGTAAGGTTGGGACAGATGATAATATTGCTGATCCTTTAACCTAGCCTTTATCAAAGGCTAAGCATGATGGTCATGTTGTCGCTATGGGATTGAGACGAGTACCAGATTGTCTTTAGATTATGGATATGTAATAATTGGATAGTGAATCTTTTATTATATATATGATAATCACATTCATTGTTTTCGCATTCATTCTTTTATGAATCTTTTATTTAGTGTGACTAAATTTTAATACCTAGTTTACCTGAAGAAGTTATGGAGACAATGTTGAACACTATTCAAGTGAATAAGATGAAAATTGTATTTTGTCCCTAGTCACTTAATGAGGTGACGTCTCGGAGTGACTAGATTGTAAGTCGATTGATGGTTGTTCAACACCATAAGGTCATATGTGATGACTGGTCGATTACATAGGCAGAGTGTGTGACACTTTGCCGGACAGTGACCATTTAGAGAGTCCCTAAGTTCTATTATAGACGCCTGGTCGTGGCGGGGATCTCTAAGATGTTCTAATGAGTCGATTCTTTTGACTGGAGACTATTATCTGAGCAAGTGCAGTTTCCGAGTGACTTTGGTTTTTGTCCTAGGTCGTGCCATGAAAGGAGGCCAAAAGGGCATTTACTAGGTCATGGTGAGTTGTATTGTGCAATAGAATAGATAGGGCATACAGGAATTGTCCACCCACGTTGGGTAACTATATCTCAAGGCCACTCGAGGAGTTAATGACTACAAATGCGTGGCCACGCTCGGAAGTAATCTGTGAGAGAGTTTTCCGGTCAGGTAGTCACACTCCCGATCAAGAAAACCACTCGCGATGTGTTCGTGTGCAAGTGCGACCTGAAAGACACCTTGAATTGAGTGGGAGATTAAAACGGACAAGAGAATTGGTAGCGCACACCTTGTGTCGGACAAGTGGGAGATTGTTGGAGTTAGTGTCCTCCACAATAGTGCGTTAACATAATAAATCTCATTAATGGAATATCATCAGATATTTAATTATTTGATCCTCGTCAGTTGATTAACTTAAATCGATAACGGTTGGCTGACCAGAGTTTGACGTTATTGTCGTGAGACGGCGGTGATCAACTGACCCCTTTCGGTCACAACTAAAGGAACGAGCCCCAATAGACAACTAATTAATTGTATGAGATACAATTTATTTAGTCCCTTGATTTATAGACTAAAAGGTTAGTCGATTATTTTTAGAGAGATTTCAAGTTGCGAACTCGAGGAGCGGCAGTTATTATTTAATTATGCGATAATTGAATAATAATTTTTGGGAGACGGGTTTTAGTTAATTAACTGTTAATTTACTAAAATTGTACTAATTGATTAATGTGATTAATATTAGTACGTAAATAATATGTGTAGTGGTACACGTATATTTACGGAGTGAATTGGACGAATTAATTATGGAAGTATTTAAACATGATACGATGTTTAAAATAAAAATTACACGGATTTGTGCGACAAATATAAGAACCAACATGGACCCGTAACCGGTCAAGTGGACCGTGTAAAATAAGAGTAGTGGATGATTACTCACATAATCATTTCACCTTATTTTGTATACTACCATAATTTATCTTATGTAAGAGTTTGCATGTGATGTAAGATGAAAAACATAAGACAAAATTTGTCCACTCCCTCACTCCACTTCCACCCGCCACTTCCCTTCCTTTTCACTCCATCTATTGTTCATTTATTTACACTACCTCACTTCTTCACTCAATACATTGCATGTGAACAATTCTCCAACATCTCTCTAAAAATATTACTCATGTTTACTAAGCTTGTTAGTAAAAATATATTATTACTAAGACTAGTTAGTAATATTACTAATAATATCAAGGATACAATATTAACAAGTTCTAGTTCAATACTTGTTATTATTTTTGGGTTAGTTCTTGGGTGCAACAAGAAGGATATCTTCTTTTTGAAGATTTGCAAGGAGGATCTTCCATTTGGAATAAGCTCAAGAACAAGATAGTAAGGTGAACTAGTTTGTGCCCTTTTTACCACAAATTCAATGTAAGGAGATTGTTTTTCCTTATACTTTCTTTTTATGCTTTCATATTAGCATGCATGTTACATAGATCACCTAAATGACAATTTATGAGATAAATTAATTTTATTATAGAGTCTAATATGGATCTATGATCTTTCACCTCAAGGTGAAAGCAAAATCAAAATAGACAAACAAGTAAGAACTTAATCACATAGCACCATCCCTGGCAACGGCGCCATTTTGATGGGTTAGATGTCGTCGGGTCTCCCAATCAAACACATTTATATTCTCAACAAAACAACTAGTTAGTGGTTAAGTCGAGGTCGATCCATGGGACGGTGTGCTTTGGGTTCTAAGTATATCTATCTCAATTTATGCTAGTGTCACAATTGATTTGGGTTTGTAGTTGGTGAGTCTAGACTAATGCAAACAATAAAGTAGAACAAGCAATTAAAGGAAGGATGTAAACAAATGACTAAAAGATGCTAGGATATCATGGGTTCATAGGGGATTCATGGGAGTTAACCATACAAACATGTTTACAAAGTTGCAAGCAATTAATGTTGTAGAGGAACCGAGTTGGTTTATGTCTTATGGTTCTTAGGAAGAGTTGGGTCCCGGAGCCGAATGGATTAGATTGTACAACACCTACAAGTCGACTTACATTCCTCCTAAGCACTTCTATGCATGGTCTAACAAGACTTGAGTTGGTTTATATCTTACAAGTCAAATTGAATAGATAAGAGATGGTTGTAAATGCAAGGATTCATAGGCTTAGCATTTCATCAAAGATAACATGTGCATAGGTTGACATTACAACAAACAAGCAATCTTAATCATGGAAACATATTAAATTAAGCATGATTATTCCCCATGTTTTTTCTCCCTTAATTACCCACTAATCCTAGCTAAAGGACTACTCATTTTTTTATCATGGGAAACATGTCATTAATGGTGTCAATCATTATAACAAGGCAAAACATGATAAAAGCTTAAGGAAATAAACAATAAAGAGTAAAGAGTAAAGGAATTATACCAAACTTGAGATGATCTAAATAATAAAGCAAGAATAAAAGAAGAGAACTTGATTGATTGATGAAGGGTTGTCAATCCTCCAATAATAACCCAATAATCTTCAATTACACAAAAGTAATAAACTTGAACAATAATTAAGGAGAGATTAATGTGTAATTTTGTGGAAAGATTGAGATTAATGTATTATAATCTACACTCCTAATCTAATCTAAGGAAAATTTGATTTTCTAATGTGCAAGCCCCCTTTCATTATCATCAAAATGGGGTATATATAGTAGTGCCTCATTAGGTTAACTAAGGCTAAATTAGTAATTAACAATTCTAAGTTCTAAGTAGGGAAATGCAAGTATTTTGGAGAGATGAGCATCCTTGCTGAAGACGCCATGGTCCGCTCGTACACAAGGGTAGGACGCTCGGATTCTGGGCAGGTAGGACGAGCGGCTGAAGGTCGGGACGCTCGGATTATTTGGGCATAGGACGAGCATCTTGAAGCTTTGGACGCTCGGATTGCTGTTCAGAATGCTTCCTCTCGCACACTTCTTATTCTTGGAATATTGGTCTTTAGTTCTTGCCTCTTCTTCCACACTCGTTCAACCAAGATCGTCAATGTCCTTCCAAATAAGCTCAAGAGACGGGAATTTCCGCCTAATTGTCTCCTTTCCTACAAAACAAGCACAAGGCGATAGGAAAGCAAAATAGAAAGCATTTGACGGATAAAATGGCTATGGAATGTTATAATAGTAAGCAAAATAGGCTAAATTAGGGGACTAAATGTGCGCAAATATGGGTCACATCACATCCTACAAGGAAGTTCACCTCCAAAACTCAAAGATCCGGGAAGTTTCTCTAATGCATGCACCATTGGCGACACTACAATCAACAAAGCTTTATGTGACCTTGGGGGCAAGTGTGATTGTCATGCCATATTCGGTGTGCAAAAGGCTAGGAATGGGAGAACTCAAGTGCACTAATATCATGCTTCAAATGGCGGATCGATCAACGAAGACACCTTTACGGGTATGGGAGGATGTGCCCGTAAGAATTGGCAAGTTCTTTATCCCGGTGGACTTTGTTATTGTTGACATAGAGGAAGACTCCAACATTCCTATCATTCTAGAAAGACCATTCTTACATACCGCAGGAGCGGTGATTTATGTGAAACATCGAGAACTCACACTTGAAGTGGGAGATGAAACAATCACTTTTAACCTTGACAAGACAATGAGAGCTCCCCGCTTACATGAGCCATGTTTCATGATCGATCATTATAGCAGAGAAAGTGATAGGAAGAAGTTGGCATCTCAATGCAAAGAACAAGCTATGGGTAAAAAATCACCACCCATATGGAAGAAGAAAGAGGATAATCTTCAAGATGCTCCGTCCAAAGAGCAAGGAAATTGCAACAATGAGAGCTTGAATAGCTCACCACCACTCATGACAAGTAATGAAGAAGGCTTCATTGGCCATGATAACAAGAAAGAGGAGTTGTTTCTGTCAACTCATGATACTATAGGGAAGCAAGTCAGTGAAGTATGTGGTCTATGGGATGACGAATTCGATGGGTTAGTCAATCCCTACATTGGCAATGCTATAGACCAAGGCTTTGGTGACTATCTTGACTCAAGTCACCACCATGAATAACACAATGTGCAAAGGTCTATTGAATGTCTTTATAATGACAATGAACAAGCCTTCGACTACTTCTACAAGGTGTTGAGCAACATCAACAACACCTTGACTATGCCCCATTGACATCTCATCTCAAGAGTGAGAGTTTGGTGGAGTCCTCCCTAAACCACCATTTGTAAATATTCTAACCCCTTAACTTGCATTTGTTGGGAAATGTGTCCTCAACAATAGTGCGATTACATGATTTAAATATCATTATTAAATCTCATTTTAAGAATACATGTGGGATGTAATATTTTACAGTCAACTGGTCCACACATATCGGTAATGATTGGCTGACTAGAGTTTGACATTACTGTCGTGCGACGGTGGTGATCAGTTGACCCCCTTAGGTCATACCTATAGGGAAATACTCTTAATTGATTATTTAATTAATCGAATACCGATACGAGTTAATTAAATTGCTTAAAATTGACGGATGATTTTGTGAGCATAATTTACGTATCTTATTGTAAATATGATTAAATGAGACACGGTCTAAGTAATCGAATTGTTTTATTACTTAGATGAAATCATTGTTTACAGAAACAATTGAAACGGAATGAATAAATTATTATAAATACAGAATGTTGTAATTTATAATTTGGAAACATTTTGGCACGAGTAATTACGAATTACTAGTCAATTTTGTAAATGACATATTTTATGAGTATGTTGATTTTTAATATGTTAAAAATACATTACATTGTGACATGTCATGTAACATGTTACATGTGACAAAATTGACAAATGACAAAATAAAATGGACCATCCATTTTATTATGAAAGTGCCGAAATTAGAGGGAGTGTTTGGTTAATATTGTGTTTTCATATTAATGGAAAACATAATTATTAAAGACTACCTACTAGCCTTGCAAGCCTAAGCTTTTGAGAAGAGCAAAAACAAAAGGCATTGGGCATACTACCCAATGCTCTTTTTCGGCCACCCACAAGAAAGAGAGAAGAGCTTTTCTCTTTTACATCATTATTCATTCTTCCCATCTAATTTTCTAGAGTAAGAAAATGCAATAAAAACTCTCTACAATTTATGATAATTCTAGAGAAATAAACTCACATATACTCCTTCTTGACCGAGATTTTCAAGAGTAAAATGCAATTTATTTGTGTCAATTTTATAGTAAAACTAATATTATTACAAGATCTAAATAATATTAGTTATTAAGAGATTTCCTTGGGTATATGCTTTTGGGAGGGATTCTATACTTGAATCCTTGTTCTTCCATTTGGAGAGCTCAAGAACAAGTGAGTAGGTGAACTCACTTGTGCCCATAAATCCGAAAATCACAATGTAAGATGATGGTTTCTTCTTTATATTGTTTATTAGTTTGCATGCATAAGATCACTCATTAATTTTATGACAAATTAAAATAAAACATATATGAGTAAGTTAAGTATATAGATCTACTTTTCTTTCAATCGGTATCAAGAGCCATGGTTGTTTGCATGCAAATCGGTTAAAAGTTTTTCCGAGTTATAAAGATTAACATATAAAACTTGTAAAATTTGTGTTATTATGATATATCACGAAATTAATTCATGCATATTAAAATTTCTGGTCCTAAAATGTTTTAGGATATTTTGGTTAATTTCACGGATTTTTATTGTTCATATTATACAAGAATGGCATTTAAATATGATTTTATGAGTAAAAATGTCATTTTCGGTCTAAAATTAGCTATACTTCGAATTTTCCAGTGATTTTTGGATATGTTGTCACATATATTATTTTGAGATAACCTATAAATTTTCATAATTTTTGGACTTGTTATGCTCGAAAAATGGATTTTTCATTATTAAATTCGGATTTAAGTGAAAAATAGGTTAATATGAGTTAAATTTCGAATCTGGTCATAGAAATTTAATATGTTGTCACATGGAATTTTACAAGATGTGTGTAAAATAATTGGCTATAAATAAGTCTTTTTGCATGATTTATGGATTTTTGAAGAAAAATAGCATAAATAGTGACATTATTAGTGAAAAATTAATAAAACATAATCTATGACTTAGGAAAAACGTCTAATGTTGCTTTTTATTGTCTTTTTCAGATCTAAAATTGAAAAGTTAATGAATATAATTTTTCCCATATTTTTATGATTATTTTAGTCAAAACCGATAAACCGCAACATTGTTTTTCCGGAAAAATTTCGAAATTTTTAACCTAAGTTTTTGAACATTATGAGAGTCATGGTATTTTTCCAGAATGTTCATGAGTTTAAATTTCAAATTTTGAATTTATTTGAAATTTTGTGATTTATTTGAAGTTTATAGCTTATTTTTGTAATTTTAGTCCATTAATGAACAATTTTATAAATATGGGTTAATTATGGTCAAATTATTAGTGAAGACTAAATTTTGAGTCCTAAGAGGTTAGGGTAATTAAATTATGCATAAATATGAATTTATGTAATTTTGTGATTATAAAATGTTGGAATCACGCAAATCCGTAAAAACCGAGTAATATACGATATTGGCTAATTAAAGGCGATTTAGCATAAAATTGAGCATGTTCATACATATTATAATGCTGCATTTTCTTTATGATTGTCATAATTTTAATTTATATAATTTTTGAATTATGTAATTTTACTTAGTATGGCCTTAGATTTAATTGGTATTTCCCGAAATGTATGGGAATATCGATTCGGTTGTAATTTTATTGTGATCTCGTATCACCATTTTGTAATTTAATAGATTTATTTTATTTTAGTTACAAATGTATAATAGGAAATTATGTAATTTATTATGTAATTTTATTCATTCCGGAGTTCCCAAAGACGGATTTCTTCAAGAATGGCGATACATAAAGACGATGTTACCTCGAGATGCGTGCCACAACCGAAGTTCAAGGGACCAATGGAGTTGGTTTCCGAATATGTAATAGTTAAATAGTTTTTCTATTTTAGGAAAGGCCATACTAGGATTTATTTATTTATTTTTATGCTTGCATTTTATTTTATGTCACATGCATCGCTAAATCGCCATAACTAAAACATGCATCTTCTTTTATCGAGTTTATCGACCGTGTCAATTAAAATTATCGTAGTTCACCGCTTTAGTTCACTTAAAACGTGATAGATAATAAATTGACATGACCTCTCGCTAAAACAATTAATTGAGACATAGCCTTACCAAATAGTAGAAACCATGAAAACCTATTTCGCGAGGGAGTGCACTCGGCTACCCCGGGGTACAAACCTTGTTACGTAGGGGAAGTGGGTGATAAATGTCTAATCCACCGAATTCATGTTGATGAGGGTTTCATCGGCTACCCCGTGCCTAATTTAATATGGGTTTGGATAATTGACACATTTATTCGAAATTTGGATTGAACTCAACAAAAGTAATTGATAAGGGTTTCATCGGCTACCCCGTGCCCTTGTTGATGTGTTTTGGGCTATAGATAAATATTAGAGTAATTTTATCGACCGAGAGTTCTAAAAGTAGAATCGATTAAAGAGTTAATCCACTGAGTTATATTGATAAGGGTTTCATCGGCTACCCCGTGCCCAAGTTAATATGAATTTGGATCTCGGAATCATTTATCATAGTTGGGTAGAGGTCACTATGTAAATGCTTTACTTGTTATTTACAAGTATTAATATAACGATGAATGTTTTGTTTTCATTATTCCGTTATCATATTGTTCTATTTCTTTACCACAATTCATATACGATATCATTTCGATTTTTGATTCAAATCTCCATTAAAGGATCGTAACTAAAGACAAATATGAATTTTCTTCTAAAACCTCATATTATCCATTGGAAGGATCTCTTGTAAAGAGTATAGATAAAAGTTATTCATTATCAAACAGGTTTTTGATTCTTGATTAACACATCTACTTACAATGGATTGTTTTTCATGTACTTAAATGAATTAAGTACATTGAAGCGATAAATTGTTTTGGTAATTAGTTTTGTCAAGAATTCGTAATTGACCAAAATAACGCAACCACTTCAATGAAAGTTTTAAGACTAAAACGAACAAATGAAGAGTAATCTTCATGAATTCAATTTTGCTTCTCAAAGCAAAGATTCATTGAATTGAGTGGGAGCATTCTCTTAAACCGTTAAGATGAGAACGAGGTTCAAGAAGTAAAAGATAATAATGGAATTGATACAAGGTAATGTTAAAGTAAAGTTATTGAGAAATGACGATACTAAACCTATCAATCCCGACCGATAAAGTTTCCATTGTCTTAAATGTTAGACACGAGAAAGGAAACTACCCCAAATTATTGAAGAATCAACAAGTTAGTTGTGGGACATCTAATGTGACCTTCTTCGTTAAATGTTTATTTTGCTAGTATTACTTCGTCAATATTAGAAACCGGTGGTGGTTTTCATCATTATGTTTGATACATAGGATGATTAGAATATGACGACTAGCAACAATGAAGTCAAGAGATAGAGTCATTGTGTACTGAATCTAGTTTTCGGTTTGGAGTTGTACTTAATTGTGACTATTAAGTACATAAACTCTAAATAAGAATACAATTTGTTAAAGAAACAAAAGAGGTTTCACTTTTGTGATCCTATACACCATGATTTGATGTATGGCTAGCCCATCATCAAGGTGATTATATTCTAAACCAAACTAGAATAATATATCATGAAGTTGATACAAGACTCAAATTGGTAACCCAAGATTAAACCTTAAAATTTAGGAATGATGAACGCAAAGAGTTAACGAGTACTCTTGAAACCATTAGATTGTTAATGGTATATGCGTATCTTGTATTCAAAGCAAGATATCTCGTGCCTTTTGGTTGAAAAGGAGATCGAGGTTATAAATCATTGATCCATAATAGGTTGATCATTCTCTTTTACCAACGATTTAAGTTGACGCTAATGTGTTAACTTAATAAGGTAAATAGAAAAATCTTTAAAGAAGTTTAAAGAGTTAAAGAAATCACGATTTAGTCGTGATGGGATTATCAAAGTGAAAACTTTGATATAAACCAATGGAAATGTGATCTAATATCACAAGTTAATCTCTCTTAGCACGCATTATGAAATAATGTGTGATTGGATAAGAAATCAAACGCTATTCGATATGGTTTGGACTTCAATCAAGTTACTTTGAGTCACTTGATCCTTTTGGGGATTTTATCATTTTGTCTAAATTATTTTTCCACTAAATCAAATCATATGAGATATGAAATGGTAAGGGTACCATGTTTGTAAGTTTTCACAAGAAACAAATGCTCATTTTTCCCTTTTCAATTATCACGAGCACGGCGGGTTTGCGGCTCATGAAGCTGTCTTTCTAAAATACAAGTTTATTTCTAGAAGACAGAGTGGGAGAAATTATTCAAGAGCCACAGAGAATGTTATGTCGCAAGAAACTGGTCTTTCTTGGCTACATGAGACGTTTTGTGTAAGACATTGTTTCTTCAAAACCTAGGAGGTTAAATTCGTCACTTGTTAAAAATGATGAATTCATGCTACTTTTAAGAAAGTAAAGAGCTTATAACTTACAAAAGAAATTGTTTGATTCAAGTTGATTACTTCTAGAAAGTAATGAACATATGACTTACATAAGAGTGTTTAAGTCACAACTCAATACAAGGCTTAGAGCCATGAAAATCCGAAACAAAAGGGCTTGATTAGTGACAAAGGGTTTTGCACTAATAAAGAGATATTTCAAAGCAAGATTGGTTGCAAAGGGTTTTGCACCAGTTGAAATGGTTAAGTCTATTTGGATCTTCTTAGGGATTGTGTTTCATTATTATGAAATACATAGCGAGTGAATCTAAAACCCACTTCTTCAATTAGAAGGAATGTATTCAATACATGTGCAACTTAAGAGAGGGTCTTAAGTAGGACATCAATGAGATAGAATCAACATTTTGATCATGTGGTAAAACATTTCTCGATAAGTCGAGAAGTTGTGTTTATACATGGAGTTTAGTGGGAGTTACGAAATTTTAATTAGTCCGATATGTGGATGACATATTGATCATTGAGAATGATTTAAGACTTTTGGAGTATTATAATACATCTTGAATATCCGGTTTTATGAAGATAAATCCACATGATATTAGCATCAATAAGAAGTCTTACGTTGATAAGATTCATGACTAGTTCAATTAATTGAACATATTTGATTGATTCCATTTGCTTCCGCTGCCGGATCAATTAAATGAGTAAAGATATATAACACTTCATATACTTTGAGTATGATGAATTGTTTTAAAAATCGAATTTAAGTAATCTTTACCAAGTAAGCCATAAAGATTACCCTTAAGTGCTTACAGAAGCATTAAGGCTATAAAGCAAAGTGTTTATGATGCAATATTGTGTAAGGGTGTTACACAAGTGACAATTGACAATTGAGATTGCGCATGGTTTCCGACAAAACCATAATCAAAACACATTAAGATGGTTAAGATACCATTGTGGCTATGTTAATTAAGAAGTAGATTTTCTAGAATCGTTCTAGGAAATAAAGAACAATGAGAGATATTTATAACGGAAATTGAGTACACTTGCGATCATGAGATGTGCAAGAGGGATGGGTCCCGGACACTGTGAAAACAGTGGGAGCTATTCTTAGGCTAGAGGACCTATGTCTTGATTGGATCTCGACACGTACTCAGAACGTTTTGTGATGCAAATGTATACATTACAAAGGAAAACGAGTAAGTAGTAAGGTTGAGTAAGGTACAAGAAATTGATAAAACCTACTAACCAAAGCCTTCTCAAAGGCTAAACATGATTAGTCATGTCATTTTAATTGAATTGAAATGAACAACTACGTACAAGATCAAATTAGATTATAGAACATGAAATAGTAATCAGGCATTGACTATTCATATGTGATAATCGCATTTGTCGTTCGAGTTTTACTTTAAAACTCTTTTATTATACTTTGTTACATCCAAACGGGTTGTAAAGACAATTGAACCCCGTTAAAGTGAACACGGATTAGCATTGTATTCGCCCATAGTCACTTGTATGAGGTGACGTCTCGAAATGACTAGAGTGTGATGCGATTGATGGCAAGTTCAAGTGCCATACAGTCATGTGAGGTGACTAGTCGATCACATAGGCAGACTGTTAGGAACTCTTTGTCGGGCCTTATGACCGCTTATAGAGTTATGGAAAATTTATATAGCCTGGTCGTGGCGAGAGCTGCTATAATATTCTAATGAGTCGATTCTTTTGACTAAAGACTGTTCGCCTAAGATGGCACAGTTTCAGATTAACTTTGATTTGTGTTACTACGACCTTCGTAAATGGGGTCAAATGGGCATATTTTGGGTTATGATGGCTGTGGCTAGTCGAAGGGAATAAGTGCGATAGGAATTGTCCACCCCCTTGTCAGGGTTATAACAATATCTCAGGGCCACTCGAGGAGTAATGAACTGGAAATGCGTGGCCACGCTCGGAAGGTATCTATGATAGATAAATCCGGTCAATCAGTTATTCTCCAAATCGAGGAAACCACTCTCAATATGATCACTTGCAAGTACGACCTGAAAGACACCTTGCATTGAGTGGGAGATAGTAATAGGACAAGAGAATTGGTGACGCACACTTGTCGAGGGCAAGTGGCAGATTGTTGGGAAATGTGTCCTCAACAATAGTGCGATTACATGATTTAAATATCATTATTAAATCTCATTTTAAGAATACATGTGGGATGTAATATTTTACAGTCAACTGGTCCACACATATCGGTAATGATTGGCTGACTAGAGTTTGACATTACTGTCGTGCGACGGTGGTGATCAGTTGATCCCCTTAGGTCATACCTATAGGGAAATACTCTTAATTGATTATTTAATTAATCGTATACCGATGCGAGTTAATTAAATTGCTTAAAATTGACGGATGATTTTGTGAGCATAATTTACGTATCTTATTGTAAATATGATTAAATGAGACACGGTCTAAGTAATCGAATTGTTTTATTACTTAGATGAAATCATTGTTTACAGAAACAATTGAAACGGAATGAATAAATTATTATAAATACAGAATGTTGTAATTTATAATTTGGAAACATTTTGGCACGAGTAATTACGAATTACTAGTCAATTTTGTAAATGACATATTTTATGAGTATGTTGATTTTTAATATGTTAAAAATACATTACATTGTGACATGTCATGTAACATGTTACATGTGACAAAATTGACAAATGACAAAATAAAATGGACCATCCATTTTATTATGAAAGTGCCGAAATTAGAGGGAGTGTTTGGTTAATATTGTGTTTTCATATTAATGGAAAACATAATTATTAAAGACTACCTACTAGCCTTGCAAGCCTAAGCTTTTGAGAAGAGCAAAAACAAAAGGCATTGGGCATACTACCCAATGCTCTTTTTGACCACCCACAAGAAAGAGAGAAGAGCTTTTCTCTTTTACATCATTATTCATTCTTCCCATCTAATTTTCTAGAGTAAGAAAATGCAATAAAAACTCTCTACAATTTATGATAATTCTAGAGAAATAAACTCACATATACTCCCTCTTGACCGAGATTTTCAAGAGTAAAATGCAATTTATTTGTGTCAATTTTATAGTAAAACTAATATTATTACAAGATCTAAATAATATTAGTTATTAAGAGATTTCCTTGGGTATATGCTTTTGGGAGGGATTCTATACTTGAATCCTTGTTCTTCCATTTGGAGAGCTCAAGAACAAGTGAGTAGGTGAACTCACTTGTGCCCATAAATCCGAAAATCACAATGTAAGATGATGGTTTCTTCTTTATATTGTTTATTAGTTTGCATGCATAAGATCACTCATTAATTTTATGACAAATTAAAATAAAACATATATGAGTATGTTAAGTATATAGATCTACTTTTCTTTCAGCATTTTATTCTTGTATTTCATTTTTTGCAAATTTTGGATTTACATTTGTACATTTTGATCAAGATTTATCATTTTGAGAGAAAGTGAGGGAGGTACTCTAATGTTTCTTGATGTGTAGTGTTTTGACTTAGTGTGGGGATAGCAATTGCCTAGGCTATCCGAGCCTTCGTAGTGCACCTACAATGAAGACCAAAGGAATAAAAAAGAAATGACTTGGGATATGAAGATACCCATGGGTGGAACTGAACTCGTGAGGTACATGAGTGATCCGAGCGTCCCAGAGGGAAGTCGCTCGTCTTGGATGAAATCCGAGCATCCGAGCAATAAGACGCTCGTCTTGACAGAGCTGAAAAGAAAAATTTGGTACTGAACTACAATCCGAGAGTCTCCCCAAGAATCCGCTCGTCTCAGTCCAAAGATGCTCGTCTCAGTGAGAATCCGCTCGTTCTGGTTACATCAAAATATGGGATTTCACTCTGACTATGAATCCGAGCGTCCCCAGATCAATCCTCTCGTCTCATGCTAGAATCCGCTCGTCTCCTCCTGAAGACGCTCGTCTCAACACGAGTTTCATTTTTTAATGCTGACTGAACTACAATCCGAGTGTCCTGTGCCTAAGCCGCTCGTCTCCTACTGCTGAATTGCAAAAACACGGGATTTTAGACCCCCTTTCCCATTTCATTTCATTCTATTCAAAACACAAACACGCCATCAAAACCCTCAAAATCCTCAATCCCTCCATCCATAAAACTCAATTTCCTCAACCAAATTCACCAAAATCAAAACCAAACTCCCTCAAAACTCAATCAAATCACTCCTTTATCAACAAAAAGCCATTAAAACATCCAAATCCTTAAAAATTGAATCCATTTTCTAGGGTTATAAGCAAATTTCAAAAATCCTAAATTGATTTGGGATTCATTGAAGCTTGAGGATACTAGAAGAATTCAAGGAAATCATTGATTGTTGATACATACAAGGAGAAGAACAATGGCTAGGACTAAAGGCGGAAACAAGGCACCTACAAAATCAAATCTTTCAAAGTGGCAACAAGCTCTTCAAGCTTCCAAAGTTTTGGTGGTTCAACAAGCAAGAGTGGAAATTTAAGAAACTCCTACTTCTATGGTGTAAGCTACTACTCCTATCCCGGTTATTGAGCAATTACATGAATATCCGGAGGTAACTTTCACATCCGATTCTCATAGGAAAAATTTTATGTCTCTTGCTAAGAAATTGATTTTGCCCACCAAGTTTATTTGCCAAGATGCTTTGACCAAATTGGATGTCCTTGAAAGGACCAAGAACTTCTTTGAGTCTATGGGGTTGCTTACATTATTTGATATGAAAGAATTGACCTACCCCTCCCTCACCTTAGAATTTCTAAGTTCATTGAAAGTCACAAAGGTGGAGACCCGAAGGAACATTGAATTCCGCCTTGAGAATATGGATAAAGATGTCCTTTAATGAGTTTGGCAAGGTGTTCGGTCTTGATAATGACTCGACTTATGTGAAGAAACCTTCAAAATATGATCCCGCCCCTTTGTGGAAAGCTATCACCGGAAGGAAATTCGAATCATTCCATGAGTGTCGTGCCCTTTATGTTCACCATCCGCGCATAAGGGCGTGGCACAAGGTTGTGGGAAATACTCTTATTGCTAGGAAGGGGACTAATCATTTCACCGAACTTGATTTCATCTATCTTGAGTCAATCTTGAATGTCGATAAGAAGTTCACCAAGAAATACAATATTCTTCAACTCTTAATCAAAAGGTGGCTTACAATCGACCATGGCAAAGAAGGTGCGGCCTTTATAGTAAATGGGGGATTGGTAACATGGTTGGAAAAGCACTTCAACCGGGATTTCAACAAAGATGGGACTCACAAGCCGGTTAAGGGAGGCCACCTTATTGATCTAGACACTATATTTCACAAATTCCATTGGGTCAAGAATGACAACCTTGAAAACAAATTTTAGTGGCTTACAAAAGATGCCAAGTCCTTTATTCTACCAAATAAGATTTGCCGACTCAATGTCCGAAGCACAAACTATCTTCTTCCACTCTCCGGTGAAGCCGAGATGATCATACAACAACAAAGGGAATTCAATGCCGAGTCCTCCTCCTCCGCCATTGTGACTTCACCCTACCCGATCACCTACCAAGAATTCCGACCCGAAGGTATTGCGGTAGGTAATAATTACTTGACTCAATTAATGCAACACATGCATAAGCAAGCTTATGAAGACCGAGTCAATGCCTATAGAGCTCAATATCCCCCCCTCTTACACCTAGCTAGGCAAGGACTTCTTGACCCATCATGTCCTTTGCCTAGTTGGGCGGATAGGGAAGTGTTCTTTCCTAATGCTCCTAGGGATGCTAGCATGGGTGGTGAGGAGATTGTTGTTGAGAGTGAAGAAGTTGAAGAAAATGAAGAAGAAGAGGAAAATGAGGAAGAAGAGGATCAAAGTTCAAGTGATGATGGTGAAGCCTCCGGGTCTATGGAGGTAGATGATGATGATACTATTGAGGAAGTTGATGATGATGATGACAATGGAAGTGATGTCGCCATGGGCGACAATTGAGGATTAGCAAGCTTTTTGGAGGATGCCACAATGCATTGTGAGTTTCCTACACCTCTTGTAGCTTTGTTCATTTCTCTTGTTTTTAATTTTTTATCTTGATCATTTGTTTGAGTCCTAGAAACACTCAAAGGACTCCCACCTCGGTCCCATTGAAGTGTCTTTTATTGTTCCCACCATGTAAAATCCAAAATGACAAATTTAGTTTCATGCATAGCATTCTTGTGCATGAACTTTCCCATTTTTGACATTAGCAATAGTGTCTCATTTGGTTTGGGGAAGTTCAAGCATAAGCATTGGGAGTTAATTCAAATTATGCTCTCCAACCAAACAAATTCATGCATCATATAGTGTAGTGTAGTTTGCATCACTTGTTTATATGTCATATAGTTTGCATTTAGTATAGAAATCATGCATTCTCATATAGCTTGCATAATTTACTATCGTATTGGCCATTGAGGATAATGCTCATACTAGTGTGGGGATGGGAAATTATAACATGACTTTTAAAACAAAAATGGTAAAAATTGAAATTTTTTGAAAAATACAAAAACATGTCTTTTTATTCCATAAATTATAAAAACCATAAAAATTTGAAAAATGAAAAACCCAAAAACATGTTCATTTACTTTATAGTGTAGTCTTGTATATATTATGTTTGTATATATTGTGTTTGTCTATTCTTTGTCACATTGATCGACTACGCCGCATCCGAGACATGAGGATATTGAAGACCGCATGGTATGATCTTTCCAATCTCCTTTTTCCTCTTTATGTTGATGATTATGTGGCTTTATTTTGATTGATGCGGTATAAACAATGTGATTATAGGATTGCATTTAGATTATTTGACATACTAGTTGGTAGAAGCATATGCATTAGGTTGTATATATGTTAGTTGCATCATGGCATATAGTTGCATTTAGGAAAAATTTTGTGAAAACATCTATTTGGGAAACTTGACAAGTGTATATAAAGACCTTGTAGATAATTTTTTTCTTGAGACTTTGCTCATTAGAATACTTGTAAAACACCCTACGATGTGTCATACTAGTATCCTTTGACACATGGATTAAGGCCTAGTCAAGAGTACCTTGTGGTGTGATAACTCCTTGGCTACCGTTTATTCCAAGATGACCCTTTAAGCCATGCAACCATCTTCCATATTCTACCACATTTTTGTCATCAAAAAGGGAATGGGCACAAAAATTATTCAAAATTTGAGTTCAAGAATTGGAATGAAAGTAAAAAAGTTTGCAATTGCATCAAAAGAAAAGAGGTGTAACAAAAATGAAAACTCATATGCTTCAAATATAAGCACCCTCACTACAAATGGGGTAGCTTTGAAAATGTTCAAAACAAAATGCAAGAAAAAGTTGAAAGTTGTCAAGTATTGAAATGCCAAACATCAAAAGAAATGGCAAAAAGAAATTGTTCTCAAAAATGTCAAATGCCACAAGAAATTGAGGGTAAAAACAACAACAAAAGAAAACTCCCACATGAAACTCAAATACAAATGATCCCTTTATCCATCGAATCCACTTTTGTGCATGGTAGAGAGGGGACGACCCTTCTTCTTGTCTAGGCAAGAAGGGGAATTCCGCGATCCTTCAGTGTTTCTAACACCATAGGGAGTCTACTCTTGACGAAAGCATTTAACAATTGAGGACAAAGGTACCCTAGCTTGACACAACTTGGAGGTGATTTATTGGTATCCTTCTAGGCTTAGTAGTTTGAAGAAACCGTATCTATAATAGAATGTGTACCCTTAGATTGCTTCCCTTTTAGATAAATTCTGCCACTTAGATGAGGAAAGTGGCTATTCTTTTTGTAGATGCATCCATTACTTGTTTTGTGTGCTTTAATGCTTGGATGTGTCGCCATTTTGGCAAGCCCCACCTTGCCTTGAAAGAAGGCATCCTACCTCATGGTTGTCTTGTTGTGAGTTGAAGGGGCAGAGTGAGACCCGCTAATTGTCTCACATCGGCTATATTAGTAGGTTAGTTTAAATAAGGGTCCTAGTTTTTGTCACCTCTTTACTCAGGACGAGCAAAGGTTCGGTTTGGGGATGTTTGATGTGACTCATATTTGAGCACATTTAGTCCCCGAATTAACCTCGTTCCTATGCTTTATAGTGCATAATTGGGTCATTTACTATATTTAGTTTCCCATTTTGCATATACTTTGAGGTTTTGTCTCCTTGGTAGGAAAGGAGTGCTAACCTTGCATTTACATGGCGAAATGGAGCTAAATTGATCGCATCTAATGACCAAGTATCAAAGAGAAGACATCACTAGGAGGCCTATGTAGATAATAAAGTGAAATGGGCAATGACGAAAGGATCCTTGCATCCCCGAAATGATCCTCGCGGATTATGAAGGAAGTAAAGAAGAGAAGTAGTCTGCCGTGGGATCCGAGTTGATCACACCCAATCCGAGCGTCTCCAACCCCCACCATTCGAGCGTCCTGCAGCCAAGACGCTCGTCTTGCAGCCATAGGATCCGAGCGTCTTCCTGACCATTCCGCTCGGATCACAGTCCAGAGAACCCGTGCCACTTCCCAAGACGTGTGGATCATGGCGAGACTAGAAAAACGGAGATGCTCATTTCCTTCGAGAAGAGCATTTCCTCAACTTTTCTTAAAGACGTAATAGTCATTTAAGCCCTTAGTAACTCTAATCCTTGTACCTAATCTTTAGTATATTTACCCCACTGTACTACTTAGATTAGCATGCTCTTTTAATACTTTCTCAATCAAGTTCTAATCATTCCTTAATCTTGTAATCAACTTTTAATCTAGTCTTAATACAAATCTCAATACTTAATCTTTCCTTAATTTCTCTATTGTTCTTCATTTATTTTGGGTAATTAGAAGATTATTTGGGTTTATTTGGAGGAATGACAACCTTCCATCAATCATCAAGTACTTCTATTATTCTTTGCTTTATTATTTGGAATCATCTTCATAAGTATAATTCTCTCTTAACCTTGTTTAATTATTGTTAATAATTTTCATTTATTCATCATGTTTTGCTTTGCTAGTATGATTGACAACCTTGTTAGCGTGTTAAACTTGATAATGAGTGAGTAGTTTCCTTAACTAGGGTTAATGGGGAATTAGGGGAAACCAACACGGGGATTGATTCATACTTAATGTAATATGTTTTCATAATTAATTTGCTTGCTTGTTGTGATTTCAACTTATGCACATGTTATGTTCGATAAAATGCGAGCCTATGAATCGTTGCATTTTTTACCCATCACCTATCTTTTCAATGAGACTTGTAAGCTAATACACCAACTCGAGTCTCATTAGACCATGCATATAGTTGGATAGGAAGGACTAAGTCGACTTGTAGGTGTTGTACAATCTAATCGATTCGGCTCCGGGACCCAAACCTTTTTAGGGATTGTAAGCTTATACACCAACTCGATCCCATCACAATAATAAGTGCTTGCATCTAGTAGAGAGCATGTTTGTATGATCAACTCCCATGAATTACCTATGAACCCATGACACCCTAGTGCTTTTAATCAATTGTTTACATCTGATTTTAATCACCTTGCTTGTTTTTTATTACTTTGCTTTTATATTGTTAATTAGTTTAGTTGATCTCCTATCTCAACCCAAATTGTGACACCCAAAGACACAACCGTTTGCAGTTGAAAATCCTACATCAATACCCGTCCCTTGGGATCCGACTTTTACTTACCTCTTTTCTAAGAGTAGTTTGTGAAGTTATAAATATTGTTTTGGTTAGGTAGCTTTTGACGGCGAGTTTAACCCACACCATAACAACTACGAATTTGTACAATTATATGAAAATTATTGGAAATTAACAAAGTTTAGCAATAATTTTCATACTTAACTTAACAACTTCATAAATACACGATTTTAACAAATATTTCGTAACATTCAAGTATTCGAGAGAACTAACGCAGAAACAGTACCTGATTTCTCCTCAAAACGCAATTGTATTGAAGAATGATTAGTATTTCTTCGTAAATTGTTAGTGATTCTCCAAAATAATTGAGAGTTTCTTGGTTTTTTGTTTTAGTTTTTAGAGAGAGAATTTGAAGAGTCAAAAAAACTGTCGCGTG
Organism: Silene latifolia; assembly: GCF_048544455.1. Lineage (NCBI taxonomy): Eukaryota > Viridiplantae > Streptophyta > Magnoliopsida > Caryophyllales > Caryophyllaceae > Silene > Silene latifolia. The sequence goes on from NC_133537.1 coordinate 242,544,585, forward strand.
TTTATGAATTTTGAACAAATAATCGTCTTGTTTTGTTACCTTATTTTCGAGCGATATTGTTTAGCATAATGCGCGATATTATATTCTTTACTCAACCGTCTTGTTTTGTTACCTTTTTTGTGATATATATATATATATATATATATATATATATATATATATATATATATATATATATATATATATATATATATAGCGGGGTCAAAGTGCGAACTAAAGTACGGTGCGAAGCGTACGAACTACTCGGATACACGGTATAATACTTAGGATACACAAGTTAGTACTTCCAGATACACATGATATAACTACTAGATACACATGTATCCCGTAATACTATCATGTGTATCCGGGCTGGTATTATGTGTATCTATCGCTCCACTAGGATCCACAAAGCCCATCAAGACCTACCACCACCACTGCTGCCGTCACTAACACCACCGTCAGCCTATCACCACCCTCCACCACTATACTCGTCACCATCACAACCACCAGCCTACCACCACCATTACGACTACCACCATCCTACCACCACCAACACCGCCGCAAGTCTACCACCACCACCCAACTGTAATCAGCCGAACACCAATACCACTATTACGACCACAAAATGACGCGACTTCCATGACCACCACAACCAGACGACAACCGCACCAAACCACCACCTCAACGACGTTCAACCACCTCCAACGAACCTGACCACCCAACATTCACCGACGAATCTACCCCCAACATAATCGACCAGCCTAAACCACTTGTCGCTTTCAATCAATCGTGCACCATTCAATCGATAACACCAACGAATTGATTTTCAGCCGACAAACACTTGTCTCGATTAGAATTGTTCCGAAAGAGTTCCTAATGTCCTTAGTTTTCAACAATTGTTCACCATTTTTTGTAGATCTGAAAAATATGAAACGATTTTAGTTTATATATGTTGGTCGAAAATGATAGCGAGTTCGAAATGTGGAGGATAAGGGCCCGACAATGGCGTTTGGTGGGGCTTAGGATGCTCGACGGTGAATGAGATGACGAAAGTTCGCTGGAGTGGTTCGATGAAGATAATCGACGAACGGAGCTTCGGCACTGCGCAAACATGGTGAGTTAGTTGATCTAAAGTCGCCGGAAATTGATTTAGGCCGCCTGAGTAGCCTTTGGTGCGTCGGCACCAGCAGCTTGTAGGAGTGCTGGAATATGAGAAGGTAACGAAGGAAGGGGATGTGTGGTCCAGAGGAGTAATTGGGGTGTTGAAGTTTTTAACGTGGAGCATAACTTTATTTGATATGAGGGTTATTATTGAGTTTGTAAGTTCGCACCAAACTCTTAGTTCGCACAGGATCCTATTTTTATATATATATATATATATATATATATATATATATATATATATATATATATATATATATATATATATATATATATAGAGAGAGAGAGAGAGAGAGAGAGAGAGAGAGAGAGAGAGAGAGAGAGAGAGATTCAGGATCATATGAGAACCACTAGGATGATGAGAACCATGAGAACCACTAATAATACTACTAATACTAGTATTAATAATTATTAATACTAATAATAATAACAATAATTTTACGCTGCTCACCCCCAAACCCTTCAATCTCAATCATTTCCCCATTTTCACTTTTTCACTCATCTTCTTCTCTCTCTTCGACCATCATCATCTCCGTCGCCATTTCCGATCATCTTCTCCGATCATCGTCCCTGATCATCACTCTTCTACCTTCATCGTCTCCGATCATCACTCTCTGATCATCTACTTCTCAAATTACGGTTCAATTCATTCATCACCAGCATTTTCGCGAGGTTTATCAATCGCATTCCTACAAATTAAGGTAATATGCTTCTCAAATTAATGGCAATTCCATTTTATTTTATCATACATGTATTTTTCCGCCGACATTCTCAATTTCTATCCAGCTATTATTCCTAATTTGTAGTAATTTCCCTAATTAAGGTCTTTCATTGTTATCATATGATGAATTCTTAGAATTCTAGTCTTATTTTCGACTGCATGTTCGAGTTTTTGTTCTACATTTCGAAAATGTGGAATTTAGATGATCTCTGGATTATTAATGATCTATATTGCTAAGATCTGTTAATTTGCTTGATAATTTCGGATGTTCGCTATAGGTTTAGGTTCTACGGATTATAATTTTTGAGTGTCTAGGATGATAATCTGATTATGTCACCAATTCGCATTGAATTTATTTTGAATCAAATTTGTAAATTTTTCAAGTCTTTCTGCAGCAACATCCGATTGTGTCAAGAATCAAACTATGCATTGAACTCATTTGCATTTTAGTGAGTTCTGCATTTTTGTTCTGATTGCATGTTCAAATAATTTTTTATAATTGAATTTGCGGATTTGTGATGATCTTTTGGTTTTAATGATCTGTATTACTCGGATCTGAAACAATAGTCCAGCTGGTAGTTGCTTGATGTTGTCAGCTTTTTTTAGCCAATTAGGCTTAGGTTTTAGGATACCCGTCCTCTGTCCATGCATGAAATAAGGTCCAGTGTGCATGAAATAGGATTCAATGTTCATCAAATAAGGTTCTGTCTGTATCAAATAAGGTGTCACTTTAAAATTAGCAGTTGGTCCATTGTCAATAAGGTGCCAATGCTTAATTAGTAGTTGGCCCTTGACTCGGAAAATCTGCATATTTTGTTTACATTTTAATGCTCTCGATTGTGCATTGGCCGAAATTTCTATTTTCACCCGTGTTAACATCAGTCAATGCATTCACAGATATGAGGTGAAAGACTGTTGCAATGAAGAAAAAAACACCAGTAAAAAAACACCAATAAAAGGAGGTAGATTAGTGAAAGATTATTTCCCACCAAACCCAACAAATTCAAGCATAAATGATGTTGTTGACCAAAGTACGCTGGGTAAGAATATCTGCATAGCTTCGTCTATTTTTTGTGTTTCATCTGTTACCCCAAAATAATGATAGACTACATTTTAATGCTCTATCTAAACTTGGATGCAATACTTGTACTACATTCTTAATGTGATATTTCCTGAATTTATCTTAGTGCTTTTCTGCATGCTTAATGTGATATTTCAAATGACGGAATGCTTGTACTCTTTTCCTTACTAGTTTCTATTTTTGATTTTTTCATTCGAGAGTTCAATTTGTGATGCTTGTAGGTCATTCTATTACAGGTCAATTATTTATACATAGCCAAGTATGGTCAATTGGTGCAAGGGGTGGGTAGCCAATATTGTTGCAGATCTAGTGAATAACATATCTAACCGAGTTGATGATGTTTTCAATAATCAAGATCTAGTGAATAACATATTTAACCGAGTCAATTGTTACGAAGATAAGGTAAACATGGCGTTGGTCTGTAGGAATTGGTCTCAGATTTTCCTCATACACCCAAGTGCACCTCGCATTGAACATGCATGTAGCCTTTCTCTACGGACCAATGATATCAATGGTGTAAGAATTATTCGTAGGGGTCGTAGAATAATTTATAAAAGTTGGAAATACTTTATGACTGTAGATTTGGCAGCTAAACTGCTCCTGCATTATCAACAAGAGAAAAATTCTTTTAAAAAAGAACACCTTAACGCTCTTGATGATGCTGAACCGCACATGTGAATGAGTTGCTTCATGCTTTAGCTACGCCATCTTTAGCATGTGACATAGCAGTTGCCATTTCAACAGAGTTAACAACTCGGGCAACTTTACCTTTTTTCGGTTTTTTCCTCGATAAATAACTCAACTGCTCAAGTTTGTACCACTTTTTGGCATTTTGATGTCTGTTTATTTAGGCCTTTAACCGTTCAGATGTTAAAGTTGCCCTATTTTCAGTCTTTTGTAGTACTCTTGTATAATTCCATGTATTAAGCCACCCTTGTATAATTATGTAGTCGACTTTTTTTCATTTTGGATGTTGTAAAACTTTGTCATGTATGGATGATATGTTTTATTTATGAAGTTTCTTTTCCTTATTTTGTCAATCATCGAGCTTACATTGTTTCATAATTACATGTTTAATTGTAAACGTAGAGGGTTTTGGGTGCAATAGACTTCTGAATTCATGGAACAACCTTGTAGATGCATAAGAAAACAATCTATGTGCATTAAATAACCCTGTATATGCATGAAATAAGCTGCCTTCTTGACGCTACTTACTTTGACAGATAATCTTCCCAAACCAAGTACTACAGCTGCAGAACCAGAACAAATTCCTCCGCATCGACGGAGTCTGCGTATCCAACCAAAAGTTATCGAGCAAGTAACACCAGATATGCTTTCTAGTAACAACAATGGTAAGGGTTTACCCTTTCCTATCCCTTTTAAAGATTTCCAGTCCATGTCGTTTGTTCCAATATTAATGGTGATGGTTTGGGGTGCAATACCCTTATGAATGCATCAAGTAGCCTTGTAGACGCATCAAAAAGCAATCCATATGCATTAACCAACCCTGCCTTGTGGTTTCTCTCCCGTTCGAATGACAATAGGAAGGGAAAGGGTTTAGGGTTGGATTAGGCGGACCCGCGATCGCGGGTCCGCCTAATTTAACCCTAAACCTGTCTTTAGGTTTCTCTCCCATTCGAATGACAATAGCAAGAGAGAGGGTTTACCGCGGGTCCGCCTAATCCAACCCTAAACCCTTTCCCGTCTCGTTTTAGGATACCCGGGGCCCTATTTTTAATCCCGTCCCTAAAAGGGGTTCACTCTGCCCCTCTAGGGTGTCTCTAGGTTTTCCTCCCGTTCGAATGACAATAGCAAGGGAAAGGCTTTAGGGTTGGATTAGGCGGACCCGCGGTAGCAGTCCGCCTAATCCAACCCTAAACCTTTTCCCGTCCCGTTTTAGGATACCCGGGCCCCCTATTTTTAATCCCGTCCCCAAAAAAGTGTTCACTCTGCCCCTCTAGAGTGTCTTTAGGTTTTCCTCCCGTTCGAATGAAAATACCAAGGGAAAGGGTTTAGGGTTGGATTAGGCAGACCCGCGGTAGCGGTCCGCCTAATCCAACCCTAAACCCTTTCCTGTCCCGCTTTAGGATACCCGGTCCTTGTTGTTTGTTCCAATAATAATGGCCAGGGTTTGGGGTCCAATAGACTTAAGAATGCATGACTTGTAGATGCATCAAAAAGCAATCTATGTGTATTAACCAAGCCTGTATATGCATGAAATAAGCTGCCTTTCTGATTCTCATTACCGGTGGGTTTGGGGTGCAATTGACTTATAAATGCATGGCGTAATCTTGTAGATGCATAAAACAACACTCTATGTACATTAAACAGCCCTGTATATGCATGAAATAAGCTGTCTTACTGAAGCTAATCACTGTTTGGTTTGGGGTGCAATAGTCTTATGAATACATGGACCAACCTTGTATATGCATCAAATAACTATCTATGTGCATTAAACAACTTTATATATACATGAAATAAGCTGCCTTACTGATGCTAACTACTTTGACAGATAATCCTCCCAAACCAAATACTACAGCAGCAGAGGCAGAACAAATTTCAACGCGTCAACGGAGTCCGCGTATTAAACTCAAGGTTCACAAGGAAGTCCCACCATATTTGCCTCCTAACAAGAACAAGAGGAAGGCTCTAGAAACAAGCAAAGGGCCAAGGCAAACTACAAAAAGAAGAAAGCGTTCTGACAAGTATAAGCCTCTCCTAACTCGGATGAGTCCTTCCTTGATCACTAATTTCATGAAGTTGGGCCCATCCGAAAAGCAAATTGAAGTCATCCACAGTATGGGGTTTGGAGGTTTGTTACAGCTTAAGTCAGAATAAATCAATGGCCATTTGGCCAGATGGATTGTTGAGACGTTTAATCCGTTCAACTGTTCATTGATGAACCGCGATCTGGTTATCTCGGATGAGGATGTCTACGTTACAACTGGACTTCCTATGGGACCGATTGACATTGTTGCAGCTGGAATGTTCTGTAAGGAAAAGGAGTACACAGAGGCTGTCAAGAGTTATAAGGCTCAGTTTACTACCTCAGATATTACGAAAAAGGTTCTCTTAGATAAGATGATGAAGCAACGTGATGGTGGAGACGATTTCAAGAGGAATTTCCAGATCTATATGTAAGGATTCATTAATATCAAAAGTTTACATATTCATAGTATGATATTTTAATATAGTCATAAAATTAAATCGGATCTTATGCATGCAAAACAAATACAAGTATTAGGAGAAAATCAATTCTTACATTGATGATTTCGGAATATGGGCACTAGTGAGTTCACCTTCTTACTAGTTCTTGAGCTTTCCAAAGGTGGAAGAACAAGATTCAAGTGGAGAATCTCTCCTAAGGAATTATACCTAAAGTAACATCCTTAATAATTTTAATTAATATGATCTAGTATTAATTAAAATCTAACTTAAACTTGACACAAAAATTGGATTTTGGTTCTCTTCTTTTTCGGTTAAGAGGAGAGGATTTTATGAGTGTTTCTTTCTCTAAAATATTTCACAAATTGTAGAGAGTTTTTAATTTTTCTTACACTAGAAAATTATGTAGTGAATGGTTGAATAATAAGAGAAAAACTCCTGGCTTTTCTTATGCAAAAACCGGGGGGAGGGAAGGGTAGAGGGCCAATGCATGAGTTTCACATTCTACCCAAGACAAACTAGATATGCATGGCTATGAGTAGAGTATAATCATTGTGTTTCCATTTAAAATAAACAACACAATATAAACCCTTGTCCTCCCTCTATATTTTGGTACATACATAAAATAGAAGGTCCATTTTATTTTGTCATTTGTCAATTTTGTCATATGTCACATGTTACATGACATGTCACAATATAATGTATTTTTAACATATTAAAAATCAACATATTAATAAAATATGTCACATACAAAATTAACTAGTAATTCTCAATTACTTGTACCAAATGGTTTATCGAATTATAAATTACAACAACTTGTATTTATAATAAATTATTCAATCTGTTTTAATTGTTTCGTAAACAATAATTCAATCTAAGTAATAAAACAATTCGACTACTTAGACCATATCTTATTTAATCGAATTAAAATGAGACACGTTAATTTTACTCACAAAATCATACGTCAATTTTAAGCAATTTAATTAACTCGTATCGGCATACGATTAATTAAATGATCAATTAAGACTATTACCCTATAGGTATGATCTCAGGGTATCAACCGATCACCACCGTCGCACGACAGTAATGTCAAACTCTAGTCAGCCAATCATTACCGATATGTGTGGACTAGTTGACTGTAAAGTATTACTTTCCCTCATGTATTCTTAAATATGAGATTTAAACATGTGATCATCATGATCGACAATTGTGATCGCATTATTGTCGGGGACACTCCAACAATCTCCCACTTGTCCTCGACAAGTGTGCGACACCAATTCTCTTGTCCTATTACTATCTCCCACTCAATGCAAGGTGTCCTTCGGGTCGTACTTGCAAGTGATCATATCGAGAGTGGTTTCCTCGATCTGGAGAATAAACTGATTGACTGGAATTATCTACCATAAATGCCTTCCGAGCGTGACCATGCATTTCCAGTTCATTACTCCTCGAGTGGCCCTGAGATATTGTTTTAACCCTGACAAAGGGGTGGACAATTCCTATCGCACTATTCCCTTCGACTAGCCACAACTCATCATAACCCAAAATAAGCACTTTAACCCCATATACGAAGGTCGTAGGATCATAAATCAAAGTTACTCTGAAATTGTGCCACCTAGGGCGAACAATCTTAAGTCAAAAGAATCGACTCATTAGAATACTATATTAGCTATTACCACGACCGGGCTATATAAATTTGCCAGAACTCTATAAGCGGTCATTAGGCCCGACAAAGTGTTCCTAACAGTCTGCCTATGTGATCGACTAGTCATCTCATATGACTCTATGGCACTTGAACTTGCCATCAATTGCATCACACTCTATTCACTTCGAGACGTCACCTTATACAAGTGACTATGGGCAAATACCATGTTAATCCGGGTTCACTTTAACGGGGTTCAATATTGTCTCTACAACCCGTTTGGATGTAACAAAGTACACGATGAGTTAATGATAACTCAAACGATAAATGTAGACATTTCATTTGAGTAGTCAATACCATATTACTATCATATGTCTTACAAGTGTGTTAACACTTGTTGATGCAATAAAAGTTCAACACACCATGTGTCCACGTGCTCAAACTTTCGAATTGCGATTTCCCTTATTTTCATGTCATCTCTCATAGTATGAACTCTACCAAGCACATGTCTAGTCTTCAAACTAGATTTTGGTTCTTTAATCTTGTAAGAAACCCTTTTAATGTTAACACATAACCCACAATTTGGATTATGGTGGATGGTACAACTTGAACTAGCCAAGTGTTCCACCAACTCACAATGCACTAGGTATATGTTTTGTAGGATCCTGCAACAATTGTCAAGATGATTGGTCTAGGACTTCTCACAAATCCTTGCATTTTAGAAAATACTAGTTTTGTGTAACTTCTTACCACAACCAAGTATCCTTCCAAATTCTTATTTCTCTCTTAGCGTAATTGGCTTAGGATGTTCATAAATCCTTATGTGTTTGGAAACGCCAGCATGTGTAACTTCTTATCACACAACTGGATGTTCTTCCAAACTCTAGAATAGCTCATTAGTTCTCCTTGAGAATTCATGACGGTTCTTATATGGCTTACCAATGACTCATCATGCTCTAAGCATATGATTTATTTAGGACATGTGCATGATTATTCTAATGGCGGAAACATTAGTGATTTCAATCATGTAGTCAACAGTTCTTAGGTTCAATGAATGACCATGACCATCTCATGGTAATTCCATCTTCATCAATATGAATAACCTACGTATCTTATTGATTTGATGTGCGCATTTTAATGCCAATCCAACATCCCATGTTTTAATTGGATTTATTTTAGTCCATATTCATCCAGAATTGAAAACTTAAGTGCTTTCTTTATAAAAGATAGTATATGCTCGTCATTCTCAATGAGTAATAAGTTGTAAAATTCATGGAGTATGATTACTCCCACTAAATCTCGTGTCTACACATGACAATTTTAAATTCCCACTCAATTCCACATGTTTTGTTTTTGACCACTCAATCGAAACATTTCATGAATTGAAATCATTTTTGCTTTGCTCGGTTGTTATGATAAAACCACATACGTTAACAACATATCCTTTCAAAATACCGATTTGGAAAGAGGTTTCGATCTCTAACAATGTAAAGAGATTTTAATCTCTAACTTATTCAAGCGAAGCAATGTCATTACTAAAAGTAAAATACAACATGGAGTTCATACGTCCCTTTCAAAATACTCATTTTGGAAAGAGGTATAACTTGTTCATTTTTATGAAGTTTAGCAATGACTCTGGCTTTTTTAACCATTAACTTAGCTATTATCGACATCGATATGTCTTTCTATGCAGCTCTTAATCATACATCTCATTTATATTCAAGGATGCATTTCGTTTCATTAGGCTCTTAAGTAAACGTTAACGTTGAATCTTATTGTTTAGTTTGATTATAATCAAACAAGAATCTTTATGTTAAGTCTTTTCATTAGTCATGTTCCATTAAGTACTTTCTTTTGGTCTCCTCACTTAGTTTCCTTAAGAACATCTTGTTTTGGTCTCCTTACGTAGTTACCCTAAGAACATCTTCTTTTGGTTTCTTCACATGGATCCATCTATACATAATTAGTAATGTATACAAATTATTTTCTCTTATATAAATCTCATCTACTCAAGGTATACAAATCATTCTTTGTGTCTTAATATTACTCCCACTCTATCTTTACAATATATACAGTAAATATTCAAAAGATAGCTTTTGTGACACACATGATGTTTCGGTGAAGAAGGAGAGATATCACATAGATTAATAGACTCATTTGATAGCTTTTAATGGGTGTATGTAGGTTATTAGGTTTCCCTTAAGTGAGTTCATTAACTCAATATCATTTTATAATCGATCATACACAAACTCCAAGCTTATGGACATATAATGAATCTATCATTATAATCGTCTACTGGATCAATTTTAAGTAGATATTCATATGTTTCTATGTCAAGCATATAAAGATGAATTTTAGAACAATTAAAAATACGATAAACGTAGTGACTTGGGTTGCAAACCAAGTCACTATTAATCCAAAATTACAACCATTGTTCAAATGATTAAAATAAATTTCCATGTCAAATAAGGAAATTAAAATAGTTCTAGAATTCAAAATACAACATGATAATAAAGACAACAAATAAAGCCAAGCTTCATGGGTGACTACTCCTAGTTCCCTCACGATCTCTTAAGCTTGCTTTTCCTTGCCCTTGTTGTCGCTCGGAGGAGGCCCTAATTACAATAAAAAGGGGATACTATATCACAACTTGTATAAAAATACCAAAGTTGAATTAGAAACATAAAAGAAGGGATAGTCATTTACCTACTGGAGTGATCTTTCCAGATTTGATGTCACCAAGATATTTGGAACAATTCCTCTTCCAATGTCCAATGCCATTACAATAATGGCACTTGTCAAGGGGACCCTTCTTGGGTTTGGAAGTGCTAGCTTCAAAAGTTCTAGCCTTGGTTTTCATGGGAGCTTGCCTCTTGCCCTTTTTGCCACTTTTCTTGAAGGTTCCCTTGCTCTTATTTCTTATATTGAGCACGTCCTTAGGGGAGCTAGCATTTAGCCCCATGTCCCTTTTGGCTTGCACAAGTAGCTTGTGCAACTCTTCAAGGGACACATCCTTGTCTTGCATGTTAAAATTCACCTGGAATTGCACATATGCTTTGACTTTGCTTAAGGAGTGAAGAATTATATCAATGATGAGTTCTTCGGGAATCTCAACCTTTTGAATCTTCAATGTCTCGACATGCTCCAACAATTTGAGCACATGAGGGCTAACCTTTTGGCCCTCTTTGAATTCGAGATCAAAGAATGCCGAGGCCGCCTCATATTGGACGATCCTCGGTGTTTGTGAAAACATTGTCACAAGCTTAGAGTAGATTTCATAGGCGGTGCCCATCTTAAAGGCTCTCCTTTGGAGATCCGCCTCCATAGCAAATATCAATACATTTTTGATTGCGGCGAACTCTTTGTGGTAAGCTTCATATGCTTCCCTAGTGGCGGCACTTGACCTAGCATTAGGTTTGGGTGGAGAGGCCTCAATGAGGTAACGAAGCTTCTCGTCACCTTGAGCGGCTAATTTGAGTTGGGCATCCCAATCGGAGAAATTTGACCCATTCTTTTCAAGTTTACATCGATCCATAAAGGATCGGAGCCATGAAACATTAGTGAGAGTGTTTGCGTTGGTGTTTGTTGCGGCCTTTTGTTATTGAGAAATAAAAGCGGTCTACAAAACAAAATAGAAGGAATAAAACATTTATCGTTTTAATAATAATACATGTAAATAATTTAAATTTAAGCAAGTTTTATTGCATTTATCTAGTGACCTCTACCCAACTATGATAAATGATTCCAAGATCCAAGTTCATATTAACTCGGGAACGGTGAGCCGATTCATCCCTTATCAATATAACTCGGTGGATTAACTCTTTAATCGATTCTACCGCTATAACTCTCGGTCGATAAAATTACTCTAATATTTATCTTTAGCCCGGAACACATGCGACTACGGTCACAAATACTTCCGTTGAGCTCAATCCAAATTTCGAAGTAATAACATTTTACTACCCACTTACCCAACGTAACAAGGTTTGTATTATGGTGAAGCCGAATTAACTCCCTTATGAAATTGGGATTCATGGTTTCTACTATTTGGTAAGGCTAAATCTCAATTATTAATTTAGCGAGAGGTCATGTCAATTTATTATCTATCACGTTTTAAGTGAACTAAAGAGGTGAACTACGATAATTATAATTGACACGGTCGATGACTCGATAAAATAAAATGCATGTTCAGTTATGGCGATTTAGCGATGCATGCAAACATATAAATAAAATGCAAAGCATAAATATAAAATTCTAGTATGGCCTTCCTAAAAAGAAAATTTAATTAACTATTACAAATTCGAAAACCAACTCCATTGGTCCCTTGAACTTCACTTGGCGCGCATTCCAAAGCAACACCGTCTTGTTGGAACGCCTTTCCAAATGGCACCGTCTTCAAGGATCTCCAGAATTACAAGTAATAATTAAAAATTACATAATTTCCTATTATACATTTGTAATAAAAAACTAAATCTATTAAATTATAAAACGGTGATACGAGATTACAATAATTACAACCGAATCGATATTCCCATGCATTTCGGGTAATACCAATTAAAAACTAAGGCCATACTAAGTAAAATTACATAATTCAAAAATTATATAAATATAAAATATGACAATCATAAATAAAATGCAGCATTAAAATATGTATGAACAAGCTAAATTTTATGCTAAATCGCCTTTTAAGAGCCAATATCGTATATTACATCGGTTTTTATGGATTTGCGTGATTTAACTTATTAAAATCACAATATGTTACATTATTTCATATTTATGTTCAAGTTAATTACCCTAACCATCTTAGGACTCAAAACTTAGTCTTCACTAACATTTTGACAATAATTCAACTTGATTTCTTAATATTGTTCATAATGTACCCAAAAATACAGTTTCATATTATAAAGGGTTATTTTATAAGAATAATCCAACCTATGCCTCCTATTCTCATATTAATCCAACCTAATGTTTAACTGAGATAAATCCGAACTTTGTCATCATTTAACTTATACTAAACCGATGCCAAAATTGACCTGATATCACAGGTTTCTCAAAAGGTGACTACATAATCCATTTGTTTTCAATTTTTTCCCGATTCTTTCCTCTTCTTCTTCCATCTTTATTTCTTCAATCTCTATCTAATGTCTTCATTTCTTCTTCAATAGTACAAAGTCACCATCACCCAGAACTCATAATTCATTGCATCAATATTTGATACCAAATGGATCAAGTTTATGATCAATCTATATAACAAAATGTCCTAAATTAGATCAACCAAAAACAAGAGTATGTGGTCCACTTGTGCTGATATCCAAACAATTTAGAGTATGCTCCATAGAAGCCAAAAAGGAGCTATGATGCGTCATTACCAATCTCTGCCAGCAATAGCACCAAATTGATCATATTATCGCCTAAAATCTCTTATTTCCTTATAAAAACATTAATTTGCCCTCCATATTCCTCTCATTTCACCGTACCTCATGACCTCGCCGGAGCTTCTTCCCGCCCGCTAACCACACACCAAATCCCAGAAAAATCCATCAGAAATGGCGGCTACGACGAGTTGCACACCACGACGATCGACGGCGTTCGGGCTTCCAAAAAACAAAAAAATTGTTGTATTTTATTCGGATCTAAATTTCAGATCTACAATAATATAAACGAAAATTTTGAAAACTACCACCACCATGGTATTCTCCAACCTCATAAACCTAATATGGTGATTGTCGTTTATGTCAACGTAGTGGTCAGTGTGATGACGGGATTTATAGTGTGGTTGTTGCGGATAAGAGTTAAGTGGTCAGGCGATTTTGGCGCTGGTATGATAAGAGTGTGGTGTTAGAGTTGGATTAGGTGTTGGTAGTGGTGTGGTGGTAGCAGCAGCTCGGCGGGGGTGGTTTTGGCGTTGGTGATGGTCGATGGAGGACTGGATGACTTAAAGGGCTTTAGAGGATGAGTAAATCATTCATTTGTTTTAATGATTTTTAGAAGGCTTTTTAGAATATTTTTTGTTGGAGTATTTGTCCTCCACAATAGTGCGAGATAATATTATTAAATCTCATTAAGGAATATGCATGGGATATTCATTGGCAATACTAGTCAGCTGATCAACGTATATCGGTAACGGTTGGCCAACTAGGGTTTGACGTTACTGTCGTGAGACGGCGGTGTTCAGCTGATCCCTTTCGGTCACACCTAAAGGAACGAGCCCCAACACAAAAGCTAATTAATTGTATGAGTTAAAATTTAAATTAGTCCCTTGATAAAATAACTAAAAGGTTAGTCGATCTCGAGGTGCGGAAATTATTATTTAATTATGCGATAATTGAATAAATAATTATTTGAGACGAGAATTAATGATTAAGCAGTTAATTATTAAATTAGTACTAATTGACTAATGTGATTAGTATTGGTACGTAAAAATATATGTGTAGCGGTACACGTATATTTACCGAGTGATTTGGATGAAATTTACACGTATTTGTGCAACAAATATTAGAACCAAAATGGACCCGTAAATGGGACAATTGGACCGTGTAAATGGAGTTTAGTGGATGATTATAATCATTTCACTTTGCTTGTTATTCTTCCATAATATTGTCATATGATCATGTGCATGTGATAAATATTGGACAAAAATTATAACAAGTTGACTCTCTCACTCCACCTTCCACTTCCCCCCTTTATACACTCCATTGTTGTTCATTTTTACACTACTTCACTTGTACACTTTTGCATGTGAAAAAGAATTTATCTATCTCTCTAAAAATCATACGGATCATTTTTACTAAGATTGTTAGTAAAAAAAAATAAATACTAAGAGTGTTAGTATTATTTACATAATATTCAAGGGTTATATGGTTAATTTCTAGTTAAAATTAATCATATGAGTTGGAGGTTTGTTCTTGGGTGCAACTTAAAGGAGCTCTTCTAATTTGAAGATTGGATGATCTTGCCATTCTTAATAGCTCAAGAACAACCAAGATGGGTGATCTTGGTTGTGCCCAAATACTACCATTTCTCAATGTAAGGAAATTTTTTTTCCTTAAACTTTCATTTTATGCTTTTATATTGCATGCATGTTACATAGATCACATAAACTCAAGTTATGAGATAATTTGACATTTAATTAGAGCGTCTAATTCGGATTTTTGGGGCAATTTTTCTGACATTTTGGTGTTCTTGGGAGTGTTCCAGAATACTCAAAATTTTTGTTTCAATTTTTTGGGTAATGTTTCAATTTGTTTTGATTTTTACTTAAAAATTATGATTTTACCGATTAAATTAGCAAAATATCACCAAATCAAACTAATTATTTATCATAAAATTAGTGAGGACTAATTTTGAGGTTCAAAACAGTTTGGACAATTAGTTTGGACTTAAATGAGATTTAAGAGTTGATTATTGATTTTTACATGTTAAAAATCGATTAAACCCACAAAAACCGAGATGGATACCAACGATTGATAGATAGGGCGATTTTGGCATCATTTTACAGCATTTTAAGCATATTTATTTAAGTTGAATGAATGATTGTCATTTATTTAAAGTATTTATCTTGTTGTACCTAGTATGGCCTAGTTTATTTTAATCGTTATTACTCGAAATGAATGGGAATAGTGATTTGTTTGTAAATTAAATACGATCTCGTATCGTCGGTTTGTAATTAATTAATAGTTTTATTTATTTTATTAATTAATGTATAATAGGAATAGCTATGTAATTCAATTGTAATAGTTGTTCTTACCGGCGTTTCCAAAAGACGGATTACATCGAGACAGAGTCTATTTTTGGAAGGTGTTCCAAATCCCACAAGAAGGAGCCACTTTTGGAATGAAGAGGCAAGGGACCAAGGAGTTGGTTTCCGAAATGTAATAGACTAGTTTTTATTAACTAGGTGGCCATACTAGGATTTATTCATATGCTTACTTGTGTGCTTGTTTTATTTTCGCGCATGCCAAAATCGCCATTCACATGCATTTTATCTTCGCGGTTGTCAATTCACGTCATTTACATTCGCCAACTTAGTTCACTTATAGGGAATTTATGACTAAATTGACAAGATCTCTCACATAACTAAAATTGAGATTAGCCTTACCAATTAGTAACACCTATGAATATCTTGTTCATTAGAGCCACGCTCGCCCAAGCGGAATGTTCTCTTTTTACCTTGAGTAAGTAGGGTGGTAAGCGCTTATCACACGCCAAAATTGGTTGGACTCAACGGGATATAAGACGGTCTTGTGTTCCGGGGCTAGTAGATGAATTTAAGGAAATTCATCGACCAAGAGTTCTAGAGGTAGAATTAGTCAACGTGACTTACCGAATTTACACAATTATGGGATGTTTCGCCCAAGCGATGCTCATTTTTGTTTAATATTTGGGTCTTGGAATCATTTATATAATTTAGTGAGAGATCATTATATAAATGTTAAAACTTGTTAAAGATGTTTCACAAGTAAAATTAAAACATTGAATGTTAATTTTTCCTTTTTTTTCGTTCATTCTCATAAATGTATGACATCGCGCACTTCATCCTCCTTTCTCTATTTATTATTATACTCGTTTCGTTCTTTCATAGGAAGCAGTTTCTTTGAAGGAATTCAGTAGCAATGATTGGTAACATGATTTACTAATTCACCTAGATAAGCTTACAACAATTATTGCGATTATTATACAACTTAACATCCATACATATTTAAAAAGGGTTTTCATGTTGCAAACTCTTATTACGAGTTTAAAAGGGAGTCACATTTTATCAAGAGAGTCTTGATTTCGAAAGTGACACCTCTGTCATGAAGATGACATATTAGTTTTAATTACTCATGAGTAATTCAAAAGTTTGCGAAAAGAGTTTTCAAAAACACAAAGAATATTCCAATATGATACCGTCAAATGGCTCAATTCGAGAAAGGTCAAATCGATTGTTTATGCGCTAAAGAGTTTAGGCATATGATAACAATTGAACGGTTAGGTAGTCAAATTTCGCAAGAAGTTGAGATTTGCCACATGTTGCACTCACTTTATAGTAATTCATTCTTACTAAGTGTATAAAATATCACGAATGACTTGAAGAGAGGTCTTCATAAGATTCATTTTTTCTTGTTGAAGCAAAGAGGAATGTGAAAGTGAGTGGGAGTTAAGAAGAAGCAACCCTAGATGTATGCGATAGGACAAAGTTAAAAGAGACATCTACTCAATGGATAGGCTAGTTCCACTATCTTGCTATGAGATACCAAGTACGGGTCATTTCTTTGTAAAGAAGTTTACATGAATTGATAAAACGTAAGACGTCTAGCATAGGACATTTTGGTATCGAAGTAGGTGCTAGAGTAGCAATGATTTCGATAAGGACAAATGTACCTAAATTTGTTTTTAAAAGAATGTAATTATCTATGTTTATACATAGAAGGCATCACTCATGTGATTTAAAACAAAATGTTGTACCTACTCCTATGATAACTTGGTGGTTGGTTTAGACCACTTAAGTTAGAGGAATTTTACATTCTTCACGAAAACTAAATGTTATACTATCTTGTAGATTTTAAAGTCTCTAATCTGGTGAACCCAATTGATCAAACCTCAAGTAAATTCATTTCAAACGAGTAAACGAAAAGCACATTGAACAACCATTTGATTGTGAGTCTTATGTTATGTGTGCATAAATTATGTTTTCTTTTTCAGAAAAGAAACACAATAGTGAGGTGATTGACCATATACATACAGATGTAAAAGGCCGATAGTTGGTAATATACATACTTGATTACTTTTACCGTATTGTTAAGTAGATATGAAAACCTCGTATCTATTTAATAAGACATAAAAGTGATTTTTGAAACGTGGAATATTTTCAAAATGAAGTAGTAAACCAAAAGCACATCAAGATCAAGATGTTGATCGGAATTTTCAAAGTAATGACTTTGAAGATCAAATGGGTAATATCAAGTAATGACCTTGATGATCACTAAGAAGATTGTGAACCAGTTCACATAATACCTTCCCCTTGGGACACCATAGAGTATGTTGTAGTCAAGTATATAAACCGAACTTTATGAGATATAGTTTGAGTTTTTCCGTAATTTTGTAAGCAATTTTCTCACTAAAAGTTTAAAACCCGACTATAATAGCCTAAATGACTCCATATGAGATATGGGTAGGGAGGGTCCCTGACTTGTCATTATTATACATTTGGGACCATAAATGTTTATGTTCAGAACCAATTTATGTATTTGTGAGGGTTATCCAAAATTGAACCACTTGGTTTTTACTCCTCCAAAACGGGAACAAAGAGTTTGTGGCTTGTAATGCTGTCTTTCTAGAAAGATTTTCATTTTCTGGAAGACAGAGTGGGAGAAATTTTGAACTTACGGAAGTCCAAGAGCCACAAACTGAGTACAATGCAAGAAGACGTTCTTTATTGAGGCTTAGTGGTGAGAAAAATGCAAGAAGACGTTCTTTATTGTGGCTCAGTGGCTATAAGGAGATAATTTTGCGATAATATTGCGTTACTTTTCAAAAGTGACGAATCTTAAAC
Source organism: Silene latifolia (assembly GCF_048544455.1). Classification (NCBI taxonomy): domain Eukaryota; kingdom Viridiplantae; phylum Streptophyta; class Magnoliopsida; order Caryophyllales; family Caryophyllaceae; genus Silene; species Silene latifolia. The sequence continues at coordinate 242,562,868 of NC_133537.1, forward strand.
CCACATCAATGGCTTTTCTATAGCATGAACTCTATGTGATGGCGTGTCACCATGCAATTTGAATTGGTTTCATTACACAAGATGTGATAAGGAAGGAAACACGAGATGTTTTCGAGACTTGATTTAAGGTTAATACTTTGGTAGGTTACCTTAATCTTGTCATAAAGGTTACATAAGATGTTTAAAATTTGGGTTGGTTATAGAGAGTTTGTGACAACCCAAATGCTTTATCAATTCGTATGTTCTTAGCAATTTAGCCTCTCATGAGGATGAGATTCAGCAAAAGCATAACGAAACTTTCTCCTTCGGGGAAGTTTTGTTGATCTTGCCAATGCTAAGAAGCCTGGCATGCTTGAAAGATCCCTTTTGTGATCTATATACGTCAAAGAGTTGGAACTTTGAGTTCAATTATGTAGTCTATCAAAACGGTATTACTCGAGTGTCGAGATAACATGAAGATACATGGAGTTTAGTGGGAGCTAAAGTGAGTTTCTTAGTCTAAAATATATGCTTGACATATTAGTGACTAGAAATGTAGCTAAGGTGATATTTCTTAGTCTAAAATATGTGTTTGACATATTAGTGACTAGAAATATTCTCGGGTAAATACTTGAGAGTATCATGGCGCATCTTAAATATCTGGATCTAATGAGATAGATCTCCATCGATACTAGCATCTTAGTCAAGAGACTTATGTGATAAGATTCTTGACTCGTTCAAGTTGTTGAACAAATTAATATGATCTTTTTGCTTCCGCTGCAGGATCTATTAAATATGATAAAAGCTTCTCTCGTCGGGACTTATCATGTTGAGAATATGAGAAGTCATTACCAATCATTTCCTAGTGAGTGTCACTAGATGATTATCAAGAGCATCCTTGAGTACTTGAGAAGCACTGAGGATTTACTCTTGTAGTTTGGAGGAATTTATGAATTTTGTGTAAAAGGATTACACGGAAACATTCCTATGCTTATAAGATAATATGGGCCTCGTTAAGGAATGGTTAGCATGTAAGAGTGCTATGTGCATAAAGAATAATATGTATAAGAAGTTATATATATGTGTATAAGATGTTATACATGTATAAAGCAAACATGTATGAGGAGTCATACATAAAAGATGTCATATGAAGGATTTGTATAAGAGTTATACGTATAAATCATGAACGAAAGCTAAGTACATTACAATATCCGATATTGTATAAGAGACGGTTGATATCCGGAGTTTAATGGAAATAGAGTAGTTCTGTTAGCCGAATATCATCTCCCGAGAGACTGTGAAAACAGTGGGAGTGTTTGACTGGCTTTAGAACCAGAGTCTAAAAACTTGTTTAGACATGTACTTAGAAAGGCTCTATGTGATGAAAAGATTGCATAGAACAAAGGAAAATAGCAATGGAAATTAGAGTGATGCAACTGTTGCTAATCCTCTAGACAAAACCGTTGGCATAAGGTAGACATGATAGTAATGTCATCTCAATGTGATTGAAGAATATACCTTAATTGCAGAAGATCGTTATGTAAATATTGGATAGAGTATTGATACTTACATAAGTGATGATCGCATTCATTGTTCGAGTCTCTTTAAGAACTCAATTATTCAGTTTGACTGAAAACAAGAATACCTTGTTTATCCGAATTGGTTGTGGAGACAATGTTGAACCCCAATTCAAGTGAATAGGATGAACATTGTATTAGCCCCTAGTCACTTAATGAGGTGACATCTCGGAGTGACTAGATTGTAAGACGATTGATGGTAGGTTCAGCACCATAAGGTCATAAGGATGACTAGTCGTTTACATAGGCAGACTGTGGGACACTTTGCCGGGCAGTGACATTAATAGAGTCCCTTAGATATATTACAGACGCCTGGTCGTGGTAGGGACTTCTATGATATTCCTATGAGTCGATTCTTTAAACTGGAGACTATTATCTGAGCATGTACAGTTTCCGAGTGACTTTGGTTTTTGTCCTAGGTCATGCCGTGAAAGGGGGCCAAAGGACATCTACTGGGTCATGGTGATCTGTATTGTGCAACAGGATAGATAGGGCAGATAGGAATTGTCCACCCACGTTGGGTTTAAACATCTCAAGGCCACTCGAGGAGTTATGACTACAAATGTGTGGCCACGCTCGGAAGTAATCTATGGGAGATTTTTCCGGTCAGGTAGTCACACTCCCAATCGAGAAAACCACTCACGATATGTTCATGTGCAAGTCAACCTGAAAGACACCTTGCATTGAGTGGAAGATTGTTGTTAAAACGGACAAGAGAATTGGTAACACACCCTTGTAGAGTACAAGGAGGATATTGTTGAGATAAGGAGTTATCCACAATTGTGTGTTATAATCATCGCACAACTTGTCTCAGACAAGTGGGAGATTGTTGGAGTATTTGTCCTCCACAATAGTGCGAGATAATATTATTAAATCTCATTAAGGAATATGCATGGGATATTCATTGGCAATACTAGTCAGCTGATCAACGTATATCGGTAACGGTTGGCCAACTAGGGTTTGACGTTACTGTCGTGAGACGGTGGTGTTCAGCTGATCCCTTTCGGTCACACCTAAAGGAACGAGCCCCAACACAAAAGCTAATTAATTGTATGAGATACAACTTAAATTAGTCCCTTGATAAAATAACTAAAAGGTTAGTCGATCAAATTGATTTAGAGAGATATCGAGTTGTGAACTCGAGGTGCGGAAATTATTATTTAATTATGCGATAATTAAGTAAATAATTATTTGAGACGGGAATTAATAATTAAGCAGTTAATTATTAAATTAGTACTAATTGACTAATGTGATTAGTATTGGTACGTAAAAAAATATGTGTAACGGTACACGTATATTTACGGAGTGATTTGGATGAAATTAATTGGAAGCATTTAAACATGAAATGATGTTTAAATAAAATTTACACGTATTTGTGCAACAAATATTAGAACCAAAATGGACCCGTAAATGGGACAATTGGACTGTGTAAATGGATTGTAGTGGATGATTATAATCATTTCACTTTGCTTGTTATTCTTCCATAATATTGTCATATGATCATGTGCATGTGATAAATATTGGACAAAAATTATAACAAGTTGACTCCCTCACTCCGCCTCACTCCACCCGCCACTTTCCTCTTTTATACACTCCATTGTTGTTCATTTTTACACTACTTCACTTGTACACTTTTGCATGTGAAAAAGAATTTATCTATCTCTCTAAAAATCATAAGGATCATTTTTACTAAGATTGTTAGTAAAACAAAATAAATACTAAGAGTGTTAGTATTATTTACATAATATTCAAGGGTTATATGGTTAATTTCTAGTTAAAATTAATCATATGAGTTGGAGCTTTGTTCTTGGGTGCAACTTAAAGGAGCTCTTCTAATTTGAAGATTGGATGATCTTGCCATTCTTAATAGCTCAAGAACAACCAAGATGGGTGATCTTGGTTGTGCCCAAATACTACCATTTCTCAATGTAAGGAAATTGTTTTTCCTTAAAACTTTCATTTTATGCTTTTATATTGCCTGCATGTTACATAGATCACATAAACTCAAGTTATGAGATAATTTGACATTTAATTAGAGTGTCTAATTAGGATCTATGATCTTTCATTTTTTTCTTCCAAAGTGTCACCTGTTGAACAGATAACAGGTTGCTAAGAGTAGTTTGAGAAGATGCGGTACATAGTTGGGTTTATTATGAGATTAAATGAAGTAGGGATTATTATAAGAAGATCACGTATAGTTTGGATTATTCTTGTCAAATAACCCTATTATAAACTCCAAATTAAATTATAATAATTTCAAATAATTTCAAAATTTGAAATTCAAACTCATGAAAATTCTGGAAAAATAGCATGACAGTCATAATGTTCAAAACTTAGGTTAAAAATTTCGAAAATTTTTCAAGAAAAACATCGTTGCGGTTTATCGGTTTTATCAATAAGACCATTAAAATATGAGAAAATTACTTTTAATCAACTTTTCACTTTTATATCTGAAATGTGGGATAAAATGCAACATATGACGTTTTTCTTTAGTCATGAAATATGTTTTAGCATTATAGGCTAATTTAAGTCACTATTTATTGAATTTTAACTCAAAAATTCATAAATCATGCAAAAGAAGTTCAAACCATCTAAGATTTTTACACACACTGAGTAAAAATACATGTGACAACATATAAAATTTTCATGACTAGATTCAAAATATAACTCATATTAACCTAATAAACCCTTTAAATTCGATTTAAACTCATAAAATTCATATTTTACGCAAAATAACTTAGTTTCTCATGAAATTTAACATGCAACCAGTAGATAATAAATGTGAAAACATATTCAAAAATCACTGAAAAATTCGAAATTTAGCTATTTTTCGTCCAAAAATGACATTTTTCTCATAAAAATCACATTTTAATGCCAATAATATAAATAATGAACAATAAAATCCATAAATCAACCCAAATATCCCAAAAACATTTTAGGACCAGAAAATTTTAACATGCAAAATTATTTCGTGATTTATCTTCATAAATCCTAAATAACAAGTTATTATTGTTCAGGGTGCTGCAGCTTGTCTTCATAATGCTTATCAGGCTACCTCTTTGGTGGCCAGGATTAATCTTATGAGATATATTTATGATAAGCTGAAGTCTGAATTGGATTTTGCTCGGGCTGATCTGGATGCAGAGATTGCTAACTTGGCAAAGGTGCAGGCTGAGAGGGACGCTGCCAAGACTGAGGCCAGCTCGAGTAAGCAGCTTTTGCGGGAGGCGCTGGACAAGAATAAGGAGCTTACCCTGGAGAAGGATGATTTGGAGTGCAAGCTTGATGATGCTGCCTTGTACTTTTTTATTAAGGGGAAGGTGGCTGCTATGTCATAGCCTGTGGAGGCCAAGGCAGCTTGGAACCCGGAAGCTGAGATGGCCATTGCTGCTGCTAAGTATCCTGACCTACACAATATGTGTGATGAACAAGAGGTCGACTCTCCAAGGGAGCAAGATGTTGATACTGATGGAGAGCAAGGTGCTGGCGCAGACCAGGCCAAAGATGATGATGCTGATGCTGCCTCGAAGAGAGAGTAGTCATGTTTTTCTTGATGGTATTGGCCCATCCAGAGGGGATGTCCCTCGAAAGACAATTTTAATCTTTCGTTTTTTCTTTGTGTGCCTGACTGCTCAGGGAGGTTATCCCTGGCCTAGAAAATTATTTTGGTGCCTTTGCCCCAGGGGGTAAGGGCTTTTTATAAATATGATGGGAGTGGCCTTCCTTGGCTCACTTTATTCATGGAACAATTTCAAGTGAGTTACATTCCAGGATCTTGGGATCATTTCTCCTTCTAATGTTTGGAGCCTGTATGCTCCTTGTCCGACGATTGAGTCAATTAAATAGGGGCCTTCCCACGTAGAGGCTAGCTTGCGTGCTGATTTTTCTTTCTTATTTGGGAAAACTTTTCGTAGGACAAGGTCTCCTTCCTTAAAAACTCTAATCCTGACATTTTTATTGTAAGTTCTGGCTACTGCTTGTTGATATGATGCCATCCTGATTTTGGCACCTTCTCTCAATTCTTCTGCTAGGACCAGGTTGTCTTGCATCAGGTTTCTATTTGCTTCAATATTGTTCAGGATATATCTTGATGTTGGCACCCGGACTTCTGCAGGGATGACAGCTTCACAGCCATACATCAAAGAATGGGTGTTTGGCCTGTTGCTGCCTTTGGAGTTGTATTGTCTGCCCATAGCACTAATGGAAGTTCCCCAGCCCATCTGCCTTGTCTTCTTTTCAGTTTCTTCTTTAAGCAGCTTATGACTACCTTATTGCTTGATTCAGCCTGGTCATTAGCTTTTGGATACCCAGGAGTGGATGTAACCAGGTTGATGTTTCACTCTTGGCAAAATGCTTTAGTTTTTCTCCCCACAAACTGGGTGCCGTTATCACACACTATCTCTAATGGGACTCCATATCTGCAAATAATATTTGTCCTGATAAAATATATCACTTCCTTTTCAGTTACTTGTCTGAAAGAATCAGCCTCGATCCATTAGAAGAAGTAGTCAATCATGGCTAACATGAATACTTTTTGTCCCGGAGCTACATGCAGCTTCCCTACAATATCCATGCCCCACTTCATAAACAGCCAGGGTCCAAAAATTGAGTGAAGTAGTTCAGATGGTTGGTGTATTATTGGTGCATGAATTTGACAGGCTTCACATTTTGAATAATATTCTAAGCAATCAGCCCTCAGTGTTGGCCAATAGTAGCCTGTCCTGAGTACTTTACTTGTCAGGCTCTTTCCTCCTTTATGGTTGCCACAATGTCCATCGTGTATTTCCTGGAGTACTTGCTTAGCTTCATCAGGCTCTAAGCATCTCAAATATGGTCCAGCATGTGATCTCTTAAATACAGTGTTATTGATAATAGAATAGGTTGAAGCTCTGATTCTAAAAGCCCTCACTTCATGCCTGCCCAGAGGTAATATTCCTTGGAGGAACCAATCATCATAAGGTTTGGTCAAAGAATTATTATCTTGATTGACAGGGTTGACTTGTTCAGTTTTACTGATAGCTGGCTCTAATAAATGAACAATCGGTATTTTATCAAAAACTGCAGGGGTAAAATTTGAACCTAGGCTGGCCAAAGCATCAGCCTGGGTATTTAGGTCTCTTGGTATTTGATCTATGTCAAACAAAGCAAACTTAGCGGTAGGGTTTTTTATATATTCTAAATATGAAATCATTTTTGCATCGTTTGCCGTATAAGTTCCCTTTATTTGATTAGCAATTACAATGAATCTGTTTTTACCTTTAAGTTTTGAACACCAAGGTCTAGACATACCTTTAAGCCTGCTATCAGGGCTTCATATTCTGCTTCATTATTGGTGGCTTTGAACTCACAGCTTACAGCCTGGGTTATTGATGTGACCATTATTTGAGCATATTTAGTCCCTGAATTAGCCTCGTTCCTATGCTTTTTAGTGCATATTTGAGTCATTTACTATCTTTAGTCCTTTGTTTTGCATATTCATTGAGGTTTTGTTTCCTTGGTAGGAGAGGAGTGCAAACCTTGCATTTTCATGGCAAAATAGAGCTAAATTGATCGAATCTAATGACCAAGAATCAAAGAGAAGACAAGACTAGAAGGCATTTGTACATATTATAGTAGATGGGCAATGATGAAGAAATCCTTGCATCCCCGACTAAATCCCGGAGGATTATTGGAAGAAGAGAAGAAGAAAAGAAGAAAAGAAAAGCTGTAACGATTTCCGCTCGTCCAGCATAGCAAGACGCCCGTCCAGGACTCCAAAGATCTGAGCGTCTTTTCCATAGCGACGCACGTCCAACCACGCCCCAATCCGCTCGTTCAGCCATCAATCCGCTCGTTCAGCCATCAATCCGCTCGTCCAGCCACCCAGAATCCGTCCGTCCTAACCCCTTGGACGCTCGAATTGTCTTACAGGCCCATACGTCCTCTTCTTCCCTCCATGAAAGATGCGCATATTTGTGAAAGACCGGCAAAAAGGAGACTCGCATCTTTTCTAAGAGGAGCGATTCCTCAAGGACTTAATCGTCATTTAAGCCTTAATAAACCCTATTTGTGTACCTAATCCCCACTATAAATACCCCATTAGTCTAATTAGATCAATCATGTTCTTCTTATCAATCTATAGTGTAGTTTATATCATTCTAATCTCTTCTTAATATTGTAATCAACTTCTAATCAAGTATTAATACAAATCTCATTTCCTTAATTTCTCTTTTGTTCATCTTTTATTTTGGGTAATTGAAGATTATTTGGGTTATTGTTGGGAGATTGACAACCTTCCAATCATTCATCAAGTACTTCTATTATTCTTTGCTTTATTTTGGAATCACCATTAGGTATAATTCTCTTAATCCCTTTTTAATTATTGTTAATCACCTTCATTTATTCATCATGTTTTGCTTTGTTAATATGATTGACAACCTTGTTAACATGCTAAACTTGATAATGAGTGAGTAGTTTCCTTAACTAGGGTTAATGGGTAATTAGGGGAAACCAATATGGGAGATGATTCATGCTTAATTTAATATGTTTTCATAATTTATTTGCTTGCTTGTTGTGATCTCAACTTATGCACATGTTATGTTTGATGAAATGCGAGCCTATGAATCCTTGCATTTTTTACCCATCACTTACCTTTTCAATGAGACTTGTAAGACATAATCCAACTCGAGTCTCATTAGACCATGCATATAGTTGAGTAGGGAGGATTAAGTCGACTTGTAAGTGTTGTACAATCTAATCGATTCGGCTCCGGGACCCAAACCTTTCTAGGATTGTAAGATATAAACCAACTCAATCCATCACAACAATAATTGCATGCTTATAATTTGAGAATATGTTTGTATGATCAATTCCCATGAATCCCCTATGACCCCATGACACCCTAGTGCTTTTTATCAATTGTTTACATCTCATTTTAATCATCTTGCTTGTTTACTTTTATTGCTATTTAGTTTAGTGATCTTCTTATCTCAACCCAAATCGTGACACCCCTAGACACCGCTACCTGCAATCGAAAATCCTACATCAATACCCGTCCCTTGGGATCTGACCTTTACTTGCCTCTTTACTAATAGTAGAGTTGTTTGTGAAGTTATAAATATTATTTTGGTCTAGGTGCTCCTAACGACAAGAAACCGAAAATTAAGCTCCAAGTGAGTCCGACCCAAAATGGCGCCGTTGCCGGGGACGGTGTTGCGTATTTGAATCGTTCTTTTGTCTAGTTTTAGTTGTGCTTCTTTTTTCTTGAGTTTTATTGTACTTGTTCTATTTCACATGCTCAACATGTCTACATTCACTTTTTGGCAATATGAAAATGAGTCTTTTGAAAAATATATTGCAAGATTTGAAGATTATATGACTCATGCTTGGCATCATGGTTTTACTCTTTCAAATGATGAAGCATGTTGTGTTGTTTATAATGGCATGAACCTTGAAACCCGCAACTTGGCATTTCATTTGAGTGGTGGTAGGATATGTGAGATGAGTTGTGAGGAATTTTGGGAATTTATTAAGTTTATGACCATCCAATGTCTCAAGCAAACTATACATGACATATTTGAGAGTGCCAAGGAAGGTATGGAAGCAATAAAAGCCACATTTCAAAACTTCATTGAGGAAAACTATGAAAATGAGATTTGTGAGGATGAGAAACCTTCCTATAACCTTGAGCCAACCCACTATGCCAACAAAATTGCCCCACCTTGGAAAGATGGAGTGCTAGATGAAGAGAGTGATGATGAGTAGGAGTACAATTTTTGATTGTGAAACCAATGCTTGGATACCGTCACCTTACTCTTCTTGTGTACCAATGAACCAACCTTCCATGGAATTTGATGTTAATGGGCAAAGTGAGAGTGAGATGGATGTGAGCTTGAGTGAAAACTCACCCTTTGAGGATGACATATTAGAGGGAGACACTTGTGTTGAACTTGGTGATCCTTGTTATGATAACCCCTTTGATAAAGGACCTTGTTGGTATGAGGAATATGATGAGGATATTTGGGAACCCCAGATAGACACCCTTAAAATCACCTTAGATGATAATGAGAGTACTTGCATTGAATGTGGTGATTTTGACTATTTGGAGGATGAGTTGAGTGAATTGCCAACGAACTACCCATTTCATGTTCCTTCCATCCATCATTTCTCTTATAATTTTTGTCATAATGTTCTTGATATGCTTGTTCGGTCTCTTACTTGGGCATTATTTCATTGCATAATTTTGTGTTGTTATCCATGCCTGTTTATTTCTCACTCCCAAGAATTTGACTGACTTCTACGTGCTTTGAGTGCTAGTGATAATCTTCCATGAAATTGTTTATTGATAATCTTTGGTTTGATGGAGTTCCTTAATAACCATTAATTTGTATATATGCATTTACTGTAGTTTTGCATTTATTTAATTGCATGAGAGATGAAAGGGAGGGATCTCATATTTTAATTGAGTTTTTGAAGGAAATTAATGAAAATGAGAAGATGAAAAATGTAAAGAAATGAAGAAAATGGAGAATTTGGGCTTGTGAGTAACTTTGTTATCATAAGAAAGGTGTTGGGTCGAAAATTCAAAAAATATGCTCGTCCCGTGCTCAATCCGAGCGGGTTGAAGGCCAAGAAAAGAAGAAAAGTTCTCTGACAAAGAATCCGAGCGGATTTTAAGAAAAATGCTCGTCTTTACTGTCAACCCAAGCGGGTTGAATTCATTTGGAGCGGGTTCACCCACAACCCGAGCGGGTCAGATCTGTCCCGAGCGGGTCCACCCTCAGAATGCAGAAAATGCTCAGTATCACGGGCAGAATAATCCTACCCCACCCGTGTTCAGCCTATAACCCGTGTATGCTCTTGTTTTTCAGCCACAATTTCACTCTACACTTAAAACTCACCTACCATCTTCATCTTCTACCTTCAAGCTCAACCTCAACTAACAAAACTCACCCAAATAACCATAAATTCCAACCAAATCACGATCAAATTACTCTAAAAATCATTCTAATCCATTTCTACACAATAAAAACCAACTTTCCAACCTTCTAATTGCTCAAAATCACCCATTTTCATCATTTCAAAAATTGGAGCTCCGAAAATCCGTGAGCAACAATTGATTTTCGGGTTTGATTTTTGCCTTCTAGCTTCACTACATTGCTTTTAGTGTTCTAGTAAGGCATTTTCAATGTTGTTTGGCTCTTATTTGTGGAAATTTGAAGCATTCTTGGGTAGTGATACTTGGTGGATTTCAAGACTACAACAATGAGGTTTTGGGGCAAGAGTAACGCTACTACTTCTAAGGGATCAAAAAGAAGAAAAGGAAGCAATTCTAATGCTCCACCGGAGTTCCAAATGCAAGAAGAGGAGCTAGTACCAGAGATTGAGCAACTTGATGATTTCCCGGAGGTAGTATTCATCAAAAATGAGCATAGGAGGCGATATTTGAAACTACTTGGTAAGGAATTCGAACCTACTCATTTCATTTGTCGTCAAACTTTGGATAAACTTAGTATTAAAGGACAAACCGAGTCCTTATTTAGAGGAATGGGTCTTAAGACTTTATTTAATATGCATGAGGAAACATATCTTAGCCTCACCTTGGAATTCTTGTGTAGTCTCAAAGTATTTGAAGGAGAGAGATATGGAGTGTCTTTGGAATTTAGGTTGTGTAATGAGACCCATCAAATACATTTGGGTACCTTTGGTGAAATTTTTGGGCTTGCGATACCCGACACCGACCTTGAAAAGCCCGTGGGGTTCACGGAGTCACATTTGTGGAGAGCAATCACCAGGTTGGAATTAGAGGGTTTTAAGCGATGTCATGCCTTTTACATTCATCATCCGGTTATTAGAGTGTGGCATCTATTTATAGCGGGGACTATTCATGGTAGGAGTGACACGGGATGTATGAGTCAACTTGACATGACTTTTCTTGAGTCGTATTTGAATGTCCAAGGTTTGCCAAAGTACAACTTTAATCCCGCTCTTGAATTACTTGTCCGATTTCGAAATCTTTCAAGGGGTGCGACAAAATCAAAGGGGATTGTGATGGGTGGTCTTGTGACTAGGATGGCCGATGTTTTTTGTCCGGGGTTTAATGATGATGGGAGGTATGTGGCTCTACCCGGAGATACTTTACTTGATGAGAAGGCTATCTTTAGGCATCACAAATGGTGCAAATATAATAATTTGGGAGGTATTGATTGGTACACCAAGGGAAACACTACATTCACCCTTCCTTGTTGGGACCTTCCTCCTACCACACCTAGGTCGAGTTACCTTGCACCTATGCCAAGCTACCTCCTCCCCATTGAGAGGATTGGGGTTCCACCACCTAGGAGACGCGAGGAGGCACCTTCTACTCCTTCCCATGCACCACCACCGTCCCAAGGTCCAAGCCTTGGATTTCCACCATTCCTTCATGGTGTTCGGCCCTCTTATGCGGATATAACTCCATTCCCCCATGTTTACCGACCCTATGTACCTCCTCCCCCTCGCTCGAGTAGCCCGCCATCGGCCATGGATATATTGATGGGTATGACAAGCAACATGGATGTTAGGATCCACCGAGGGCAAGAAGACAACTATTTGGCCCTTTATCCTCAATACTATCATATGCCACAACAAGGTTTTATTGATCCTAATGGTCCTAGGCCTTCTTGGGTGCAACCACACCTTGTGTTCCCAAACCAAGGCATGAATGAAGATGACCAAAGAGGAGGAAAGGAAGAAGAAGAAAGTGAAGATGATGATAGCCTTAATGATAGAGGCTTTGATTGAGATCGTAATTGTAAGACCCTTCTTTCCCTATTTCTCATGTATAGTTTGCATTGTATTATATCTCACATGATTCATGTAGTTATTTGCATATAGATTAGAATTCATGCATAGTCACTAATGGCCAAACCTATTCATTTCTACACTAGAAATAGTGTTTAAATCGGTTTGGGGAGGTTTGATCATAGGTGACCATAGCTTAATAGAAATCATGCATCATATAGTATAGTTTAGATTACATTCATTTGTTATATATGTCATATAGAAATGCATTTAGTTAGAGCATGCATTCATATTGCATTTGTACTTCAATTTCCATAAAATCAAAAAAATCCAAAAACATGTTTTTCCTTTTTCATTCCTACTCCTACATGTACATTGAGGACAATGTCCAAAATAAAGTGGGGGATGGGAATTTATATTCCAAAATACATAAAAATTGAAAATTTTCGAAAAATCCCAAAAATATGTTCTTTAATTTCATAAAATCAAAAACCATAAAAATTTGAAAAATTTAAAAATCCAAAAACAAGTTCATTTCCTTTATAGTGTAGTCTTGTATATATTGTTTTGTATATATTGTGTTTGTTCATCCTTTTTCACATTAATTGACTACACCACATCCGAGACATGAGAATATAGAAGACCGCATGGTATGATCTTTCCAATCTCCTTTTTCCTCTTTATGTTAATGACTATGTGGCTTTATTTTGATTGATGCGGTATAAACAATGTAAATTTAGGACTTGCATTTAGATTATTTGGCACACTAGTTGGTAGAAGCATATGCATTAGGTTGTATAAATGTTAGTTGCATCATGGCATATAGTTGCATTTAGGAAAAATTTTGTGAAACCGTCTACTTGGGAAGCTTGACAAGTGTATATAGGCCCTAGTAGATGCTTTTTCTTCTTAAAACTTTGCTTGTTAGAATACTTGTAAAACACCCTAGGATGTGTCATGCTAGTATCCTTTCACCCATGGATTAAGGCCTAGTCAAGAGTACCTTGTGGTGTGATAACTCCTTGACTACCGTTTATGTAACACCCCCATTTATTTAAGAGCCTTTGTTAGGCATTCCTAGATAAATGAACGTGTTACCATCTCAGTTACCTGAGGTAGTGAATACAAAGGTAAACGAAACCACAGTACTTTAAATAAATATAATGTTTAAATGGCCTTATTACATAATCCAAAATAAATAATTAAATTAATAAATACAACTGCAGCGGAAAACTAAATAATACGAATAATATATATTGTTTGTTCTTCTAAGGTGATCTAGACAGCTAAGTAAATGCCATATCCTCTCGCCCTTCAGCTCCCCTTCTAAAAGCCTGCTCAATTACCTGAAATCAATCTGCTCCCCAATTTTTGGTTCATCAAAGGTGTTTAACGAATACACGGTCAACCCAACGGTTGAGTAGGAATATCTAAACAACAAGAACAGTACAACTATAATCCAGAATAAATATGTAAATGATCAATCCCGATCACAACTCCAAGTCTCCACACATCCTCCATACATAACCCGAGACACCCATATAAATAACCCGAAACACCCTTATCAATAACCCGAGACACCCTTATAAAAAATATCAACATCAATCCCGAGACACCCTTTTATATACCGCCACCCGTGGACCGGTTCTTCATTTTACCCGCCTCCCTTGGACCGGGCCTTCAAAACATCAATACAATATACAATATGGATAGTAATAAATTAACAAACACAACATTCAACAATCAAACATCCAATTCCAACTAACAATTATTTAATAAATCACACCAATGCATATTCGAGTTGAGTAGATAACCTACCTCAGCGGCAAATCCAATAAAACAGTCCAATAAAATAATCAGAAATACTCCACTTCAAAACCGTCACCTAAACGAAATATTATAATTTAATTATTAATAATTCAATTAATTATATTAGTTTAATTAATTACAATATAGTTTAATTAATTAATTCTCCGTATATCGATTACATAACCCGGTCTATTAATTTATTGATACGACCAACCCATACATCCCATGGCCCATGTAATCCCGGTTACACGGATGAACACAAACAACAACCCACGCTTACACAACTCCACGAAACAAACACTCCCCTGCATATCGACACACCACGTTCAACTCCCTCCTTTAACCACCTATCACGCCACTTCTAACCACCAGTCAACACCACCCAAACCTGCCATGCCTAGCCTGTACCACGGCCAACCCCGACAACCCGTAACCACCACCTGAAACCCCCTATACAGGCCGTGAAATCACGCCCTAAACAACCCCGAAAACTCGACACGAAAACAACCAAAACCCGACCAATTCACCATCCTACTGCCACCATGACCACCCGTGGCCACCACCGTGGTCTCCCTTGACCCACGGTGGTCCCACCACTAGCTACAACCCCGCACAACAGCCTAAAACGACACACAAAAAGAAAACAACCAAAACCCGTTTCAACCAACACAATCCGACTGACCACCGTACCAACCACCACCTCAAGCCACCCCGACACCACCATTAGGACCGCCCATAGCCGAGATATCTAGCCACCCAAGTATCGTGTTTAGTCGTCCAACCAATAAGTCACAAAGCCCGCCTTAAATCCGCGACAACCACTAGTTTAGACGCCAAATTCACCACCCATGGTGGTCGACAACAGCCACGAGAGGTCCCATTGACATGCCCACGGTCAAGGCCGACTAATGAGGGTAACGACATGGTCTACTGTGGTCCATACGGAGTTTAAACGATAATTTAATTAAATACAACTATATAAATATAAATTAAGACGGTCTTACCTTGAGACAACAATAATTGGATGAAGTCTCTTATTTTTCTCCCTTAGATCTTTCTCTCCCTTGCCTTAGATCAATTATTGTGTTTTTATGTTTTTGTATGCTTATGGGTAGATACAATAGCTTATTTATATAGGTGTGGGAAGGAAAGAGGGAGGAAGTTTCCTTAAAGCAATTACCTTTATTTTTCCTTTTCTTTTTAATTACTCCCATATTAGTATTAGTAATAATATACAATTACAATCCCGACTATATACTCAAGCCGACGACCCACATTTCTTCCGTTTTAATTATTTTATATTTTATTTCCGTCTTACAAATTTATTATCCAATTAATTAAATTATTAAATATCATTTAAAATACATTTTAATATTATTCTACCATCTAAAATACGGGGTATTACAGTCTTCCCTCCTTAAAAAGAACTTCGTCCCGAAGTTCACAAAAATACCCAAACAACAGAAATAATATCCCAAATGAATTCCAACTAAATTTCTTATTAAATCTCTCACAAGATACTTTTATTAGTAAATTATCATAAAAATGTTATAAAAATACGAGATGTTACATCCTATCCCCCTAAGAAAAAGGGTTACTTCCCCGTAACCAACTAACTCAAACAAAAAGACTAGGGTACTTTTCTCGCATAGCAGCTTCAGCTTCCCATGTAGTTTCTCCCACCTTATGATTAGACCATAAAATCTTCACTAGAGCTGTCTCACCATTACGAGTCTTTCTCACTTTTCGATCCAAAATCTCCTTAGGCTCCTCAACATAAGATAACTGCTCATCAAGCTCAACATGCTCAGGCTCCAGCACATGAGTAGGATCACTCACATACTTCCTCAATTGTGAAACATGAAAAACATTATGCACTCTATCCAAAGATGGAGGTAATGCTAAACGGTAAGCTACCTCTCCAACTCTGTCCAAGATCTCATATGGCCCAATATACTTCTGACTCAACTTCTATTTCTTCCCAAACCTCAACACACCTCTCATAGGAGACACTTTAAGCAACACTTTATCTCCCACAGCAAATTCTATATCACTCCTTTTCAAATCTGCATAGCTTTTCTGTCTATCCTGCGCTGCACGCATCTTTTGACGAATAATGTGCACTTGCTCCACCATTTCCTGTATCATCTCAGGTCCCAATACAACTGTATCTGCCCTATCATCCCAACACACAAGACTCCTGCACTTTCTCCCATACAATGCTTCAAAAGGTGCCATGCCAGTACTAGCATGGTAACTGTTATTATATGAAAACTCAATCAAATCCAACCTCTGCTCCCATGATCCACCAAACTCCATCACACAAGCTCTCAGCATATCCTCCAAGGTCTGAAAAGTCCTCTCAGTCTGACCATCTGTAGCTGGATGAAATGTTGTACTCATCTTCAACTGAGTCCCCATCAAAGATTGCAATTCTTGCCAGAACTTAGATATAAACCTTGAATCACGGTCAGAAACAATATCCTTTGGCACACCATGAAGCTTCACCACATTTTTGACATAAGATTTACCCAACTCAGCTTTAATCCAAGTATCTTTCATAGGAATAAAGTGAGCTGACTTAGTCAATCGATCCACAATCACCCATATCATATTATTCCCTCTTTGAGTCTTAGGCAACCCCACAATGAAATCCATCGAAATACTCTCCCATTTCCACTCAGGCACATCCAAGGACTGAACTTTACCTTGTGGTCTCTTATGCTCTCCCTTCACTCTTTGACAAACCAAACATCTAGCAACGAACTCAGCAACCTCTTTCTTCATCCTAGGCCACCAAAAAGTCTTCTTCAAATCTTTATATAATTTATCTCCTCCAGGATGAACATAATATGGAGTAGAATGAGCTTCAGTTAAGTTCTTTCTTTTTAATTCTTCATCATTGGGTACACACCATCTCCCATCAAACCTCAAACCACCATCACAACCCATGTGAAACCGCTTCTTCCCGCCTTCCACCATGGCCTCACCCACGGCCTCTCTCCACCGCGCCACTCTCGCATCTTCTTCTTGCTTTTTCCTGATCTCTTCATACAACTCTGGCTCAATGGTCAAATCTTCAATTGTATCTCCTTTCCCGATCATAGAAATGCCCATCTTTTCCATTTCCTCACGCAATCTCATCCTAGACATGTCAGTACACAAAGCATGGACAGATTTCCTACTAAGTCCATCCGCCACCACATTAGCCTTCCCTTCATGATAAATTATTTCCATGTCATAATCTCCAATTAACTCAATCCATCTCCTCTGTCTCATATTTAGCTCCTTCTGAGTATAAATGTACTTTAAGCTCTTGTGATCAGAAAATACCTTAAAAGTAGCTCCATAAAGATAATGATGCCACAATTTCAAGGCAAAAACCACCACTCCCAATTCCAAATCATGAGTTGGATAGTTTTCTTCATACTGCTTCAGCTGTCTCGAGGTATAAGCTATTACTTTCCCATTCTGCATAAGCACACATCCCAAACCATTCTTCGAAGCATCTGTATAAAATTCAAAATTCTCACTCCCTTCAGGTAAGGCTAAAATAAGAGCTGTAGTCAGGCGCTCCTTCAGGATTAGGAATGCCTTCTCACAACTCTCATCCCGCTGAAACTTATTCTCCTTCCGCATCAAGGTAGTCAAAGGCTTAGCTATTTTTGAGAAGTCTTTTACAAACCTCCTATAATAGCCAGCCAACCCCAGAAAACTTCTAATATCCCCCACATTCTTCGGTCTCTCCCACTTGGACACTGCCTCAATCTTGCTTGGATCCACTGACACTCCCTCCTTTGACACCACATGCCCCAGAAAGGCAACCTTCTCTAACCAGAACTCACACTTGCTCAACTTAGCATAAAGATTATTTTCCCTCAGGGTCTGCAACACAATCCTCAAATGCTTCTCATGCTCTTCTTTATTCTTAGAATACACCAGGATATCATCGATAAAGACAACCACGAACTGATCCAAATAGGGACTAAACACACGGTTCATTAAGTCCATGAAGACTGCCGGTACATTAGTTAATCCAAATGGCATAACAACAAATTCGTAGTGTCCGTACCTTATCCTAAATGCAGTCTTTGGAATATCTTCGTTCTTAATTCTCAACTGATGGTACCCCGACCTCAAATCAATCTTAGAAAATATTCCAGCCCCACTCAGTTGGTCAAATAAATCATCAATCCACGGCAAAGGGTAACGATTCTTGATAGTCACATTATTCAGCTCTCTATAGTCAATACACAACCTCATGCTCCCGTCTTTCTTTTTAACAAATAATACAGGTGCTCCCCAAGGTGACACACTCGGCCTTACATATCCCTTATCCAACAACTCCTCCAACTGCTTTTTAAGCTCCTCCAACTCTTTAGGTCCCATCCTATAAGGTGTTTTAGAAATCGGTCCCGCCCCAGGTTTTAAGTCAATGACAAAATCAATATCCCTCTGAGGTGGTAACCCTGGAATCTCATCTGGAAACACATCCTGAAAGTCTTGCACAACAGGTATAGATGCCGCACCAGGCACCTCCTCTCGCGTGTCCCTCACATGACACAAGATCAACTCACCTCTCTTCCTCAAACAAGATTTTAAGGTAACTGTTGAGATAAGTTTTATTTTTGGTTTAACTACAAATCCCTTGTAAGACACTATTATTCCCTTAGGTCCACTCAAGGTTACTTTCTTTTGGTGGCAATCTATAAAGGATTTATATTTACTCAACCAGTCCATCCCTAAAATTACCTCGAAACCACCCAAGGGAAATTCAATTAAACTGGTCAAAAAGATAGCTTCCCCACTTTTAACTGACACATCTCTATACACACGACTACAAGGTATGGAATCCCCCGAAGGTATACCAACTAGGTCTTTTATCTCATCATATTCTTTCAAGTTTAAAGTCCTAGCATGCTTACTTGAAATAAAAGAGTGGGTAGCTCCCGAATCAAACAAAACAAAGGTAGGCTCAGAATTAGCAAGAAATGTACCCGTGACAACATGAGCATCTTCCTCAGCAGCTTCCTTTCCCATCATAAATAATTTCTCACTACTCTTAGCTCCACTCGGCTAGCCGATCTTTCGACCCTTTCTCACGATTTCCACTGTTCATTATCTTCTGAAAATTATTACTTTGATTGTTGTTGAAGCGATTTTGATTGGAATAATTGTTGTTGCTCCTCTAATAATTGCCACCACCAGATCTTGGATTATAATTCCCATAATTCTGCATAGGAGTACGATAGCCTCCACTCTGGTTCACAGTTACAAAACCCCTTCCTTGACTTCCCACATGAACTCTGCAATCAGCAATCTTATGACCCACTTTCCCATATCTAAAACAAGTAAGCACACCGCCTCCCGAAGATCCTCCTCTGCCGAAACCTCCACGGTTTCTATTTCCATTCTGCCCATTGTTTGAGGAAAAAGATCGGTATGGATTCACATTTTATTTCTTATTCCTAACATTCTCACTTGCAGCCTCAGTCTTTCTCTTCTCACCCTTTTCTTTCTTTTCTTCCTTAAGCATATCTGCAATCCTCTCAGCATGTCCAACTCTTTGATACACGTCATCCATGTTACTTGGTTGCCCGTTTTGCCCGACCTCTTTTTGATAGTCGTGGTCAACCCCTTCTCGACTCTAAGTGCCAACATCTCCTCACTGAAGTTTAAGTCTGCAACATACTCAGATAGCTCCATGAAGTTATTGTAGTAGGTCTCCACGGTCATCTCATCTGTCATTTTGAAAGAGTCAAATTCAGCTCTTAATGTGTTCTGGAACGAACACAGCATTCATAACCTTCTTGAACCCCGACCACCTCACATAATCATTTCCACTATTTGCAGCAGCCTCTCTTACATCCTCCTTGCTTCTAGTCCACCACATACCAGATTTCCCTCTTAGATAATAACCAGCCTGATCCACTTGCATTTCCGTAGGATACTTCAATAGCTCAAAAAGATCATCAAATTCTCTGTGCCAATCTCCTAATAGAGAAGGTGCTCCCAAACCATCATACTTCGTCGGGTTGTGCCTCGCAATAGAAGCACTCACTTTAGCTGAATCTTGCACTGTCCCCTTGGCTTTCAACGCAGCTATCAATGCCTCATTCATAGCAATCAGACGATCGATCTCCTCTTGAGACATAGAAGTGGGTGTAGGTGTAGATGTAGCTTTCTTTGGAGGCATGGTTCTGATGTTAAAGGAAAGAAAATAAACACATAAGCTTTTGCTCAGGAATTTAGGCCTAAGGTTTTTAATTAATACACCTGCAAACAAAACAACATATGGTTGACTGGACTGGCCTAAAGACATCCAACCACGTGACCCACGACCGTCCAAAACCGCCACACCCCTACGATTGTTAACCATTCAACTAATCATCACCCACAAAACTTATTGCTTAATCATTAAATTATTACACTAATCATGGCTTAGGGATCACATAACCGCATATCACTAGACATAATATTTCTAATTCACACAACATCCATTCATGTAGATTAATAATTCACGCTATTATATCAAATAAATTTATATAATTTCAACTAAATAATTCAATTCACTATTTGATGCATATTATCACCCAAATTTCAACACAAATCCTAATGGTTACTCCAATTCTCACGGCTCTAGGCCAAAATGCTATCATATATTACTTACCTCAATCCGCGTCCTGCAACAAGGTTAGAAATTTCTATCTTAAGACAGATAATGGACCTTTAAGACAGAAGATATCTTCTAATTACCCCACTCGTTCAATTCTCTCAAAGATGTCCGGTTCAAAACTGAAAGGGCCAGAAGTTTGGTGTGAGGGGGGCCCTAACTCATCCCAAGCCTTAAGGGGGCTCCTAACAGTTTCTACCCGGATTCATTTTATTAGACTCGTCCTAAATTCATTGGGTTCATTTGTTTGAGGCCTGAGGAACGTACTCTCTGATACCACTTTGTAACACCCCCACTTATTTAAGAGCCTTTGCTAGGCATTCCTAGATAAATGAACGTGTTACCATCTCAGTTACCTGAGGTAGTGAATACAAAGGTAAACGAAACCACAATACTTTAAATAAATATAATGTTTAAATGGCCTTATTACATAATCCAAAATTAATAATTAAATTAATAAATACAACTGCAGCGGAAAACTAAATAATACGAATAATATATATTGTTTGTTCTTCTAAGGTGATCTAGACAGCTAAGTAAATGCCATATCCTCTCGCCCTTCAGCTCCCCTTCTAAGCCTGCTCAATAACCTGAAATTAATCTGCTCCCCAATTTTTGGTTCATCACAGGTGTTTAACGAATACACGGTCAACCCAACGGTTGAGTAGGAATATCTAAACAACAAGAACAGTACAACAATAATCCAGAATAAATATGTAAATGATCAATCCCGATCACAACTCCAAGTCTCCACACATCCTCCATACATAACCCGAGACACCCATATAAATAACCCGAGACACCCTTATCAATAACCCGAGACACCCTTATAAACAATATCGACATCAATCCCGAGACACTCTTTTATATACCGCCACCTGTGGACCGGTTCTTCATTTTACCCGCCACCCTTGGACCGGGCCTTCAAAACATCAATACAATATACAATATAGATAGTAATAAATTAACAAACACAACATTCAACAATTGATGTGACCATTATTTGAGCATATTTAGTCCCCTAATTGAGCCTATTTTGCATACTATTATAACATTCTACGACCATTTTATCCGTCAAATGCTTTCTATTTTTCTTTCCTAGTGCATTTCGTATGTTTTGTAGGAAAGAAGATAATAAGGCGGAAATTCCCGTCTTTCGTGCGTATTCGGAAGCTATTTGACGATGTTTGATGGACTAGTATAAAGAGAAAGCGGAAACTAAAGACGAATCCTACAAGAATAAAAAGAAAGTGAAGAGAAAGATTCTGTCACAGAAGACGAGCGGCTTGCACACAAGACGCCCGTCCTGAAGTGACAACCCGTGCGTCCAAGAAACAAAGACTGCCGGATTCCTCCAAAGAATCCGAGCGGATTCCCATGAAGACGCCAGTGCCCAATCTCATTAATCCGAGCGTCTTCCCTCCTGGACGGACGGACCGCGACATCTTCCACCGAGATGCTCATCCTTCCAAAAAGACTAGCGTTTCCCTGCTCTAAACTCAAAGATGTAATTACTAATTTAGCCTTTGTTAACCTAATGAAGCTCTACTATAAATACCCCATTTGTAAATAATCAAAGAGAGCTTTTATGGAGTTTTAGATTAGGTTAAGCCTCCATATTAAGAATCCTTCCTAGATTAGATTAGGAGTATATTAGAATTGATTAATCTCAATCTTTCCACATTTCTCACATTAATCTCTCCTTAATTATTGTTCAAGTTTATTATTTCAAGTTCTTCACTTTTGGGTAATTGAAATTATTGGGTTATTACCGAAGGATTGACAACCCTTCATCAATCAATCAAGTTTCTTCTATTATTCTTTGCTTTATTATTTGGATCATCTCAAGTTTGGTATAATTCCTTTACTCTTCAATCTTTATTGTTCATTTCTTCATTCTATTATCATGTTTATACTTGTTGTGATGATTGACACCATTAATGACATGTTTCCCATGATAATGAGTGAGTAGTTTCTTTAGCTAGGATTAATGGGTAATTAGGGAAAACCAACATGGGATTAATTCATGCTTAATCTAATATGTTTTCATAATCAAATTGCTTGCTTGTTGTGATGTCAACTTTATGCACATGTTATGTTTGATGAAATGCTAAGCCTATGAATCCTTGCATTTTTACCATCTCTTATCTACTCAACTTGACTTGTAAGATATAAACCAACTCGAGTCTTGTTAAACCATGCATAGAAGTTTAATAGGAGGAAAGTAAGTCGACTTGTAGGTGTTGTACAATCTAATCGATTCGGCTCCGGGACCCAACTCTTCCTATGAACCGTAAGACATAAACCAACTCGGTTCCTCCACAACATTAATTGCTTGCAACTTTATAAACATGTTTGTATGATCAACACCATGAATCCCCTATGACCCCATGATATCCTAGCACTTTTAATCATTTGTTTACATCTTTCCTTTTATTGCTTGTTTTACTTTATTGCTTGTATTAGCCTAGGACACAACTACAAACCCCATCAATTGTGACACTAGCATAAATTGAGATAGATAGACTTAGAACCCAAAGCACACCGTCCCATGGATCGACCTCGACTTAAGCACTAACTAGTTGTTTATTGAGAATATAAATGTGTTTGATTGGGTGACCCGACGACGACACCCACATCAAAATGGCGCTGTTGCCGGGGATGGTGCTATGTGATTAAGTTCTTTCTTGTTTGTCTATTTTAATTTTGCTCTCACCTTGAGGAACTCGTTCCTCAAGGATTGTTCTTACCGTTTTTGTATAGTTTCCATGCTTGTAGTTGCTTTCTTGTCTTAGCTATGATGGCTCAAGACTTGACATATGGAGTATGTGGTGGATTCTTTGAGTATGACTATAGGTATGGGGAGTTTGAAGAGCAAGTCAACACAAACCTACATTACTATTTGTACAATGAAAATCCTAACTACTACCCCAACTTTTCCCACCAAAACCACCATATCCAATATCAACAACGACCACCCACCCAAAACTCACTTTGCAACCAATTCCAAATGCCACAATACAACCATTTTCACGCTTACCCACAATAAGAAGACGAACCCATTCAAAATTTGATTCTCCAAATGATCGGAGATCAACAGAACTTCTTCAAACAAATGATAGACGAGAGCCAAAAGAGGGATAATGTTCTTCAAGGCATTGTTACCCAAGGTGTGGAATTGGAGATTCAAATTGCCCAAATGAAAGAATCCCAACCAATCACTCCCCACCCTTCTTTGGACATTGAGCATGAATGCGAATTTGAAGTAGTAACTTTTGACATGAAAAGTGAAGAATGGGAAGAGCCAATCTCCTTGAGCTCTTGTGACTATTAAAGTGTTGTGTTCGATGAGGAAGACATGAGCTTAAGTAAGTCAAGTACTCTTAGCCTTTGTGAGTATGAGGGCATGTCCTTTGAAGTGAATGTTGAGACATTGGAGAAAGAGTTAAATGAAGCTCCCATCTATGACATATGAAGATAACAATAATGATGATGAGCTTAAAGGATGGACTCGTAATATCACCTTGCTTGAGGAGCCTATCCTTGAGACATTTGCGATACCCTATCATGATGAAGAACGTCCTTCCCCTATTCTTCATAAAGACCACTTAACACCTATCATGGAGCCAATGATCATTGTGGAGGATATGGTAGACCTTCTCCAAAAGGCCAAAGTATCGTACAGAATCTACTTGGTGAAAAAGCTCAAAGAGAAGCTTGCTCGTGAAGCTACTTGTGGAGACTTGGCACCCACAATGACAACTTCTAAGCAACTCGATCATCAATGCCATAAAAATTCTCCTTCTACTATTGAAGGATTGACAAATTCAAATGCTATCATCATTACCGAAATTTAAGAAGAGGTTGGTGAGTGGAAGTCTATGGATGAAAATGAACCATACTTCGTGGGAAAGAATCATAGGCTTGTTTATTGGAAACATTGGGAAAGCTCTAATGCCGAGGACAAAGCAAAAGAAAGAACATTTTACAAGCTTCCTTGGCCAAATTTCATGTTCAAATGGAGCAACCCATACTTGTGTCTATTTGGAGCTTGTTCGCAAGCTTTTGATCTCTTGTTAAGAGCCTTGAGCTCTATGGACAAGAATTTCTACAACTTGAACTAGTTTGGTGGAGTCCTATCTTAAACCACCATTTGTATGATATTTCTTGGACCCCTTTGTATAATATTGTACATTCTTGCATTTGCATTTGATTTCTTGCATGAGAGTAGTGAGAGAGAGAGCCATCTTACATTTTTATTGAGCAAATTTCAGAAAAAGATAAGGAGGAATAGCAAATTGGTGAAAGGGTATGATTGTGCAAGGAAAAGAAAGAAAAAGAAGAAAAGGAGCTGAAGACGCCCATCCCGAGGCCTGGACGCCCGTCCAGGACCCTCTTCACTTAACTGGCTGGCACTGTCTCAGAATCCGGGCGGATTCAGCACAAGACGCCCGTCCTGAAAGAAGACGCTCGTATTCTCCACGGGACGCCCGTCCTGAATGTCATCTGAAACAAGATTTTGAAACTGCCAGGAAATCCGAGCGGATTCTTGAAAATCCGCCCGTCCCGAGTGAGCCGCCCGTCTCAACGCAGAAGACGCCCGTCTTCTTCCTTCACCCAAATTAGCTGAGGCCCTGTCTTAAAATCCGCGCGGATTTGAAGGAAGACGTCCGTCTTCTACAAGCTAAAGACGCCCGTCCCGCAGCAAAGACGCTCGGATTGGGCCCTCTTTCTCGAACAATCCGGCCAGGTCCCACCCTTATCCGCTCGGATTCCCCCTTCTTCTATAAAATCACCCCCTTTCTCCCTCATTTCTTCACCTTATCAAGCCCTAAAACACTCATCTCCATCCTCAAAAACACTCCCCTCACATCAAAAGCCAACAAAACCCCCATTTCCTCAACTTCAAGATGATGAACCTCAAGGGCAAGGCTAAGAAGTTGGTTGAATCCACCGAAAGGAAACGCAAGGGATCATCCTCCTCAACTCCGCGAGAGGTAGCGCTACCAAGGAACTTCCGTCCCATAATGAGAGGAGGAATTGAACAACTTGAGTACTTCCAAGAGGTGCTTTTTGAATCCGATGACCACCGCAAGAACTTTGTCAAATTGCTAGGTAAGAACTATGAACCCACTCAATTCATAGATACTAGGGTGTTGGAAGTTCTTAGGATAAGGTACCCCACTGAGATGTTCTTTGATGGCCTGGGGATTGGAAAACTTTTCCATGCCCATGAGGAGACGTACCTTAGTCTCACTCTTGAATTTTTGAGTAGCCTTCGCATTGTAACGAATACTCGAACAACTGTGGGCATGGAGTTTAGATTGTGCAACCTAGACCATAGTCTTTTCCTTGATCAATTTGCCTACATTTTCGGTCTTGAAGTGCCCATCAACTATACCGATAAACCCGATAATTTCGATGTGGACCATCTTTGGAGGGCTATTTCCGGGAGGAATTTTACCGGTTTAAAGCAATGCTATACCTTCGCCATCTAACATCCGGTGATTCGAATCACCGAGCGCTTTGTGGCCGGTACCATCAATGGGAGGTACGAACAAGATAGGTGTACTCTCATTGATTTAACTTTTCTTGAGTCCTATTTGAATGTTCGAGGGACGAGGCGCTATAACTTCTACACACCCGTTGAGATACTTACTAGGTTTCATGATTTTGCTCAAGGGACGACCCAACTCAACACATTCGTAATGGGAGGTCTAATTGTGGGAAATAAATCTGTATACTTCCCTTAAACTAGAAGGATTATAATGATTTAATAAATATGATCTAAGGTCATAAAATAAAATACATAAACATAAGTAAAAAGATTTAGAATTAACCTTCGGTCCTAGCAAATATGGCCTAAGAACAATATAAAAATTGATATTCGCCTATTAGTTGCACCCAAGACGACCTGAGATATGCCCTTTGTTTATGCTAGAAATCAATCTAAAATTTTCTGTAAAATTTAATTGTCTTTGTGTTCTTGTGATGGGAAAGAGGAGGCCAGGTCAAGAAAAATCATTAGGGTAGAAATAATTCTCTACCTTTCTTTTTATACAGACCAAAACTTGGAGTCAATTAGGAAAGATAAAAATCTCCTAATATTCGGCCAAGCTGACCGAAATAAGGACTAAAATTCTCCTTATTTTGGTCTTTCCAAAAATATATAAAGTGTGTTAAATTGTCATCTAGTGAGGATCGAACCCATGACCTCTTGGTATGTGTACCCTCACTATTACCACTATGACACATTCATCTTGTTGATATTAAATACAACTGATTATATTTAATTACGAATTAACAGATTAATTCGTCCAAGCTAACATTATATATATTTAATTAAATATAACTTATTATATTTAATTTACGAATTGACAGATAATTCGTCTCAACTTAATATTATTTAATTTTATTAAATAATTATCTCATCAAACACATTGACTAACTTTTTAGTCATTTTGGGCATCAATGTAATTATATTTCTATAACCACATTTCTCAAACACATCCTATAAGTGTGACCTTTAGGGACCAGTTGATCACCGCCATCTGTATGATAATAACGTCAAACTTTCTAGCAAGCCAACCGTTATTAGGTAAACGTTAATCAACTGATTAAATATATGAAGTATACCCTTGTGAACCTGTAAGAGATTTACAAATGTTATCACACTAATTTGTGGAGGACACAAGCTCCAACAAACTCCCACTTGTCCCCACAAGTGTATGTGCGATAACCGATTCTCATATCCTTTAAAATTTCTCCCACTCAATGTAAAACAATTTGTAAATCCGAATTCACAAAGGTCGTATTTTACAAGCGATCAGTATCAAGAGTGGTTTTCCCGACTAGAGAGTAACTTAAATGATAAACGAATCAACATTCGAGCATGACCATGCATTTCAGTTACAACTCCTCGAGTGGCCCTGAGAAATAACTATACCTGATAAAGGTTGGATATTTTCCTCAACTCAAATCCTGCAGATGTAAGCACAGTATGAAATGACCCAGAAAAAATCTACTTAGCCCCAGTTACGGTAGACCGTGAGAAAGAAACCAAAGTAACCCAAAAACTGCCTTAATCTCAAGAGACAGTTGATAGTCAAAAGAATCGACTCTAGGAACACAATGGATGTCCTATCCACGACCTGGCACCGAATGTTTTTAAACATTTAGGACTCCATTACGTTGTCACAAAAAGTTGTCCTACGAGGTATCGTCATAATCTCGTATCTGTGATCGATTAGTCAACAGTTTAACTTATGGCTCGTTGAACCCACCATCAATCGACTACACAATATAATAGTCGGAGTTATCAGCTCTCATTGGTGATTACGGACCAAAAACAATAAAATGTAATTCAGTTCACTTTGTGGCGTTCAATGTTGTCAGTACAATCCACATGAAAAACAAAATATTATATATATAAAACGATGAAGTTATAAATAGTATATGAAAAAGATAATATATCAAATCCATAATCAAGTACTACAACTCAGGAACATGTTTAATTCCCATCGAGTTAACATGCCCTACATGCTTATCATAATTCAACGGTTTGGTGAGAGGATCCGCGATGTTATCATCTGTCGCAATCTTGTCAATCACTATCTCTTCTTGCTCCACGTAATCACGGATCAGGTTAGCCTTCCGAAGTACATGTCTAGATTTGTTGCTAGACTTTGGCTCCTTAGCCTGGAAGATGGCATCTCTATTGTCACAATAGATGGTGATCGGGTCATTCGAACTAGGAACTACCGAAAGCCCTTGTAAGAATTGACGCATCCATATCGCTTCCTTTGCTGCCTCCGAAGCGGCATAGTACTCGGATTCAGTAGTAGAATCTGCTACAACACTCTGTTTGGAACTCTTCCAGCTGACCGCAGCACCATTAAGAGTGAAGACGAACCCGGACTGAGATTTTGAATCATCTCGATCCGTTTGGAAGCTAGCATCTGCGTAACCGGTTGCGCATAGCTTAGTATCGCCTCCATAAGTCAATACCCAATCCTTAGTCCTCCGTAGGTACTTGAGGATATTTTTGACTGCTATCCAGTGTGTTTCACCTGGAGTCTTTTGGTACCGACTCGTCATACTCAATGCATATGCCACGTCTGGACGTGTGCATATCATGGCATACATGATCGATCCTATTGCAGATGCATAAGGAACACGACTCATGCGCTCTATCCCTTCAGGCGTCGTGGGTGACTGAGACTTGCTCAACTGCATCCCAGTCGTCATAGGAAGGTTCCCCTTCTTGGAGTTGGTCATGCTGAACCTCTCAAGAACCTTATACAAATAAGACTCCTGACTAAGTGATAACGTCCGTCGTGATCTATCTCGGTAGATACGGATTCCCAAAATACGCTGTGCCTCACCCAGATCTTTCATATGGAAATGGTTCTTTAACCATTCTTTAACCGAAGATAGGAGAGGAATGTCATTCCCAATCAAGAGTATGTCATCGATATACAATATCAAGAATACAATCTTGCTCCCACTCGACTTGATATACAAGCATGGTTCCTCGACCGATCGAGTGAAGCCATACTCTTTTATCACTTGGTCGAAACGATGATTCCAACTCCGAGAAGCTTTCTTAAGTCCATAAATGGAACGCTTAAGCTTGCATACTTTCTTAGGATGTTTAGGATCTATGAAACCTTCGGGTTGCACCATGTACAACTCCTCCTCCAAATAACCGTTTAAGAAGGCGGTTTTTACATCCATTTGCCAAATCTCATAATCATGAAATGCGGCAATTGCTAAGATTATCCGAATGGAACGTAGCATGACTACAGGTGCAAAAATCTCATCATAATGCAATCCTTGCACTTGAGTGAAACCTTTTGCCACAAGTCGTGCCTTATAGATATCTGGTTGCGCGTCTACAGAACGCTTTATTTTGTAAAGCCATTTGCACTGTAGAGGTTTTACCTTATTAGGTAAATCAACTAGATCCCATACGTTATTCTCATACATGGAGTCCATCTCGGATTGTATGGCTTCGAGCCATAGCTTTGAGTCGGAACAGGCCATAACACCTTTATAGGTTGCGGGTTCATTACTTTCTAGAAGTAAAACATCATTCTCCTCGACCATACCAATGTATCTCGTCCAGGAGGATGAGAGTCTCTACCCGACCTCCTAGGTTCCTCGGGAATATTAACCGTATCATCGTTGGAGGTACGACTTCCTCCATCTGTTCCTCGGTTGTTGGTTCTGGAATCTCCGATAACTCGAAGGTTCTATTACTCGACTTGTTCTCGAGAAATTCTTTCTCTAAGAACGTCGCACTAGCCGCAACAAAAACTCGATGTTCGGTTGGCGAATAGAAGTAATGACCAAATGTTCCTTTTGGATAACCTATAAAGTATGTCTTGACCGATCGCGGGCCGAGCTTATCCTCGTGTCTCCACTTGACATAAGCCTCGCAGCCCCAAACCCGAATAAAGGACAAGTTAGGTACCGTTCCCTTCCACATTTCATATGGAGTCTTGTCGACAGCTTTAGACGGACTTCGGTTAAGTATAAGAGCGGCTGACAAAGAGCATAACCCCATAATGATTCGAGCACTCTTGTGTGACTCATCATGGATCGAACCATATCAAGTAAGGTTCGATTTCTCCGTTCGGACACACCATTTAATTGAGGTGTTCCGGTGGAGTTAATCGAGAGCGATTCCACAGTCTTTCAGGTGTTGATCAAACTCATTTGAAAGATATTCGCCACCCCGATCTAAACGGAGTGCTTTAATCTTTCTACCCAGTTGGTTCTGTACCCTATTCTGGTATTCCTTGAATTTCTCAAAGGACTCACTTTTATGCTTCATTAAGTAGACATATCCGTATCTACTCAAATCGTCTGTGAAAGTGATAAAATATCTATAGTCATCTCTAGCGGTAATTGACATAGGTCCACATACGTCCGTATGTATGAGTCTTAATAGCTCACTAGCGCGCATTCTAACGCCTTTGAAGGAAATTCGAGTCATCTTGCCAATGAGACATGATTCACACGTGCCATATGCAGAAAATCCGAATGAGGGAATAGTCCCATTATCGACGAGTTTCTTTACGCGTTTCTCATTTATGTGTCCCATTCGACAATGCCATAGATAGGTTTGATCTTTGTCACCAACCTTTAATTTTTTATTATTCATGTGTAATACTTCTGTGGTTTGATCTAAGATATAAATTCCATTCATGGAAACTGCTTTGCCATAAATCATTTCATTAAAAGAGAAAATACAACTATTATCCTTTATTGAAAATGTAAAACCGTCTTTAGCAAGTACAGAAACAGAAATAATGTTCTTAGATAAACTGGGTACATAGTAACAGTTATTTAAAGATAACTCAAAACCACTAGGGAGTTGGATTACATATGTTCCCTTCGAGGCAGCAGCTACTCGTGCTCCATTCCCGACTCACAGGTCCACATCACCTTTTTCAAGAGGTATGATGTTCTTTAGGCCCTGCAAATGATTACACAGATGAAAACCACAACCAGTATCTAGTACCCAAGTTCCGAAACTTGCATGGTTAATCTCAATCTTATGAATATAAGATGACATACCAACAGGAACGACGCGGCCTGCCTTGATGTCCTCACGGTAGACGGGACAGTTCCTCCTCCAATGTCCAGTCTTGTGACAATGGTGGCACTCTATGTCACCGCCCTTGCTCTTTGTCTTGTCCTGTGAGCCACTAGTCTCACCAGGCGCACTCTTACCGTTTCTTGGCTTCTTAAACTTTGGCTTACCTACAGCTAGGTCGCCATGAGCCTTGCCCTTACCTTTACCTTTGTTGTAAATTGTGAGAACATCCTGCTTCATGCTCCCACTCAATTTCATATCCTTCTCGGTCTGTACGAGAAAGGAGTGTAGCTCATGAGGACTCTTTTTCAAGTCATTCATGTAGTAGTTCGCCCTGAAAAGGGCAAAACCATCGTGAAGAGAATGAAGCATTCGGTCAATGACAATGCTCTCACTGATTCTACAATTCAGTGACTCCAGTTTCTCGACATTCTCAATCATGTGAAGAATGTGTGGGCTAACCGGTTGGCCCTTCTGGAGTTTCGCATCAAAGAAGCGACAGGTATGCTCATATGTAACGATTCTCGGTGCCTTTGAGAACTCGTTAGTGAGCGTGGTGAAAATCTTGTTTGCACCTTGGGCAATGAAGCGTCTCTGCAAATTGGTTTCCATTGCAAAGATGAGTACGTTCTTTATCGCACCCGCTTCCATAACGAAATCACCGTAGCGAGTGACTTGTTGACTCCCGCATTTGGGCCTGGGTTGCCGGTATTGGCTCGATTAAATACCGAGCTTACCGTCGCAGATAGCGACGATCGTAGTGCCGCCTCCCGATCCGCAAAATTGGACCCATCATTCTTGATCGAGTGGTGATTCATTTGGTCCATGAACATTTTAAGCCAGGACGAACGATCTAGTGTGGCACTAGGCATTGGGATTGCGTTATTTCCAGCCATTTGTTGTTACAGTATTATTGATAATAAGCGTGTTCTACACTGCGAAAGAAGAATAAAATAATAAGCATGCATCGTTTTTATTTTAAGTCTAATGAACTAATGTCATAACGCGAAGACTCAAAAACATTTATACAATTGACCTCCCTCAAGAATTATATAAATGACCCCAAGACTCAATTCTCTGTAAATTGATAAGCTAACCTGTTAGCTAATTCTACCGTTAGAATTCCTGGTCGATAAATTATTTTTAATTCATTTTAATTCATTTTAATTATTCTCTGTAAATTGATAAGATCCCATCAACTATTTTTAATTCATTTTAAGTGAACAATAATCTAGCATGCGAGAATGATTTAAACTAAAGTGATGGCTTATAGACTGTGACATCTGCATGTCCATGAAAACTAACATACAACTATATGAGTCAATTTTCATGCATTTTAGTAGTAGGTGGTTTGGTTTTAGGCGGAAATGCAATTACTAGCATGTGAATGAAAAGCAATAAAATGAAAAACGTAAAAAAAACAGTAAAAGTCCTAGTGTGGCCTATCCTATCAAAATGAACAATAAATACAAGTTTGGAATCCATCCTTGGACCCGAGAAGCTTGTCTTGATGTTCCATCTTGATCCATGTAGCAGGAGTGAGCTTGAATCTTCATCTTTAGTCTTCTTTGAAATTACAATAAATAAAATTACATAATTGACCTATTAATTACATTCTAATTTCAAAACCCAAAACTAAAATAAAGGAGATTCGAGATCTCATAATTACATAAGAAATCATGTTTCCTTCATTACGAAAACATAATTTGACTAAGGCCACACTAAGTATTACAAATTACAACCGATTGCAAAAATTAAATACGTAAATAAAATTCATTCATTCGATTCATTCAACAAAATTAAAAGCATCAACTAAAATAAATTAAACATACATAATACAATACATTAATTATGTTGATTAATTTATCCAAACCACCTATTTAAATTAAATTAAGTGACAATTCCGCAATTTAATCACATTAATTTCATACTTAATCCATATTAAACTTGTAATATGAATTCTATCTGTCAAAATTTTAAACTGCTTTAAAATAACTCGGTATCATTAAATTGTGAACCGATTCACAATAACTAATTGGCCAAAAAAAAAAATCCAATTTTTTTAAATTGGTCTCGGCTGAATAAACAATTTTTTTTTTTTTAAAAAAAATTTCAGCTGTCACGTCTGAATTTAAAAAAAAAAAACCCCTTTCCTATTTTAATTCGGTAAATAGAAAAACAAGGAAAAACTTTCCATAAATTTTTTTCGGCAAAAAGGCAAATAAAATAAAACTTTCCTATTTTTTTTTTCCTTTTCTCGGTTTACCAAAAAACAAAATTAAAATAAAGTTTTTTTTTTCGGTAAACCCTAAAAAAAAACGGCCTCCTATTTTTTTCTTTTTGCGGCAATATGCCCTAAAACAAGATTTGATGACTAAATTGTTTACCTTTGCTATTAGAACATGATTAGCATATGAAATAATAAACATGATCAAATTATATGCCAAAAACTATATAGCAAAAACAATCTTTTTATCATAAACATGACGATTCCATTTAATTTTAACTTAATCTGCATTAAATAAAAAACTACCAATTCTTCATATGATAATTTTAACTGATTATAAACTATAATATGAAAAATAGAATGGAAAAATATCATCAAACAGAAAGAAAAATGGCACAAAAAAAAATTTCGAACCAAAAAAATCGAAACCCTAATTTTTTTTCTCGAAAATCCTATTGTTCACATACAAATTTTATGAAAATCATCAAAATTAAAATCGTAGCCTAGTGCTCTGATACCACTTGTGGGAAATAAATCTGTATACTTCCCTTAAACTAGAAGGATTATAACGATTTAATAAAGATGATCTAAGGTCATAAAATAAAATACATAAACATAAGTAAAAAGATTTAGAATTAACCTTCGGTCCTAGCAAATATGGCCTAAGAACAATATCAAAATTGATATTCGCCTATTAGTTGCACCCAAGACGACCTGAGATATGCCCTTTGATTATGCTAGAAATCAATCTAAAATTTTCTGTAAAATTTAATTGTCTTTGTGTTCTTGTGATGGGAAAGAGGAGGCTAGGTCAAGAAAAATCATTAGGGTAGAAATAATTCTCTACCTTTCTTTTTATACAGACCGAAACTTGGAGTCAATTAGGAAAGATAAAAATCTCCTAATATTCGGCCAAGTTGACCGAAATAAGGACTAAAATTCTCCTTATTTTGGTCTTTCCAAAAATATATAAAGTGTGTTAAATTGTCATCTAGTGAGGATCGAACCCATGACCTCTTGGTATGTGTACCCTCACTATTACCACTATGACACATTCAGCTTGTTGATATTAAATACAACTGATTATATTTAATTACGAATTAACAGATTAATTCATCCAAGCTAACATTATATATATTTAATTAAATATAACTTATTATATTTAATTTACGAATTGACAGATAATTCGTCTCAACTTAATATTATTTAATTTTATTAAATAATTATCTCATCAACACATTGACTAACTTTTTAGTCATTTTGGGCATCAATGTAATTATATTTCTATAACCACATTTCTCAAACACATCCTATAGGTGTGACCTTTAGGGACCAGTTGATCACCGCCATCTGTATGATAATAACGTCAAACTTTCTAGCAATCCAACCGTTATTAGGTAAACTTTAATCAACTGATTAAATATACGAAGTATACCCTTGTGAACCTGTAAGAGATTTACAAATGTTATCAGACTAATTTGTGGAGGACACAAGCTCCAACACTAATTACTATTTTGGCCAACTACCTTTGCCCCGGGTTCAACGCCCGTGGGATCTATACTCCTCTTGAGGGGAGGACTTTGATTGATGAGCACACTGTCTTCAACCATCACCGGTGGTATAACTACACTCAAGACGGGAGTGTAGAATGGTACACCAAAGGATGTACCTCAATCGTCCTTGAGGGTTGGAAGATACCGGGCATTGACCTAAGATTGAGCCCATACTCGCCTCCACCAAGCTACCTCCTTGATATCCAAATTCTCGACAATCCCCCTCAAAGGGAAGAGCCGCCCCGCCAACAACAAGTACCTCGTGGGGTACTGGGAAGGCCTACTCGCCCACCTTCCTATGTGCCTATCCCACCATACCTTACTCCTTATACCGAATTCCGACCGAAAATCCCCGATACCCCGGGTATTAATGATTTGATGAAACTCATGAATAGAGTGGACCTCGGGGTACATGAAGGGAGGGTCGGCAACTACTTGGCCCTTTATCCCCAATACTATAACATGGCTCAACAAGGGTATATTGACCCCAATGGTCCTAAGCCCTCTTGGGCACAACCACAACACTTGTTCCCTAATCAAGGGAACCAAGCTTGGGATCGCGACGGCGGAGAGCATTCTAACCAAGGTGGAGGGTACTCGGGTCAAGGAGGAGAGTTTGACCAAGGAGGGTATTGGGGCCAAGCAAGAGGGTATGACCAAGCCGGGAGCTCTCACCAATATGGTAACCAAGATGAAGAGGATGACGAGTGAAAGAGGCCTACCTCACCACCTCCATTTGTATGATACCCCTCTCTCCCTCTCTCTTTTGTATATACATTGCATTTAGTGTAGTTTTCGCATGCATTTGTATCATATCTTATTTGCATTTTCTTAGTTCATATAGTATAGTTGCATTGTAATATATTTCACATGACTCATGTAGATAGTTGCATATAGATTAGAATTCATGCATAGTCACTAATGGCCAAACCTATTCATTTCTACACTAGAAATAGTGTTTAAATCGGTTTGGGGAGGTTTGATCATAGGTGACCATAGTTTAATAGAAATCATGCATCATATAATATAGTTTAGATTGCATTCATTTGTTATATATGTCATATAGAATTGCATTTAGTTAGAGCATGCATTCATTTATATCATATCATTGCATTTGTACTTTATTTCAAAAAAATGAAAAAAAAAACATGTATTTCCTTTTTATTCCTACTCCTACATGTACATTGAGGACAATGTCCAAAATAAAGTGGGGGATGGGAATTTATATTCCAAAATGCATAAAAATTGAAAAATTTCGAAAAATCACAAAAATATGTCTTAATTTCATAAAACAAAAATCCATAAAAATTTGAAAATTTGAAAAATCAAAAACATGTTCTTTAATTTAGTAGTGTAGAATTGTATATACTTGTGCTTTTGTTCTCTTCTCACATAGATACAACACTAAATTTGAGGCATTAGCAAGGGAAAATGAAGACCGCTTGGTATGATCGTTCTAATCTCTATTTCCGTTCCATTTCTTTTTTCATTATATGAGGAGGATGGGCTTACATGTCAAGGAGAATGTGGTGTATTTTGTTGTTGCGGTTTGTGTATCTATGTGTTGTTAGGAGTTGCATTTAGTTTATATGACATATTAGTTGGTAGAATCATATGCATTAGGATGTATATATGATAGTTGCATCATGGCATATAGTTTGCATGTTAGAAAAATTTTGCGAAACCTTCTACTTGGAAAGCTTGACAAGTGTATATAGGCCCTAGTAGATGCTTTTTCTTCTTAAGACTTTGCTTGTTAGAATACTTGTAAAACACCCTAGGATGTGTCATGCTAGTATCCTTTGACCCATGGATTAAGGCCTAGTCAATAGTACCTTGTGATGTGATAACTCCTTGGCTACCGTTTATTCCAAGGTGACCCTTGAAACCATGCATGCAACCATCATCCATGTTCTACCACATTTTTGTCATCAAAGGGAATGGGCACAAAAAAAAAATCAATTTGAGTTCAATGAAATGAAAAGTGAAAGAAAGTTTGCAAAAGTGCATCAAATGAAAAGAGGAGCAAAAATAGAACTCCTATGCTTCAAATATAAGGCACCCTCACTACATATGGGGTGACTTTGAAAATGTTAAAAATAAATGCAAAAAGTTGTCAAGTATTGAAACGCCAAAAATCAAAAAGAAATGGCAAGAAAGTGTTCTCAAATGTTATATGCCACAAGAAATTGGGGGGAAAACAAAAACAAAAGCAAACTCCCAAAAGTGAAACTCAAATACTATCGATCCCTTTATCCATCGTATCCATTTTTGTGCATGGTAGAGAGGGGACGACCCTTCTTCTTGTCTAGGCAAGAGGGGGAATTCCGCGATCCTCCAGTGTTTCTAAACACCATAGGGAGTCTATTCTTGACAAAAGCGTTTAACGATTGAGAACAAAGGTACCCTAGCTTGACACAATTTGGAGGTGATTTATTGGTATCCTTCTAGGCTTAGTATTTTGAAGAAATTGCATCTATGAAGGAGTGTGTACCATTGAATTGCTTCCCTTGTAGATAATTTCCGCCACTTAGATGAGGAAGGTGGCTATTCTTTTGTAGATGCATCCATTACTTGATTTTATGTGCTTTAATGCTTGGATGTGTCGCAAGTTTGGCAAGACCCACCTTGCCATGCAAGAAGGCATCCTACCTCATGGTTGTCTTCTTGTGAGTTGAAGATGCGGAGTGAGACCCGCTAATTGTCTCATATCGGCCATATTATTAGGATAGTTTAAATAAAGGTCTAGTTCTTGTCACCTCTTTACTCGGGACGAGTAAAGGTTCGGTTTGGAGATATTTGATGTGACCATTATTTGAGCATATTTAATCCCCTAATTGAGCCTATTTTGCATACTATTATAACATTCTACAACCATTTTATCCGTCAAATGCTTTCTATTTTGCTTTCCTAGTGCATTTCGTATGTTTTGTAGGAAAGAAGATAATAAGGCGGAAATTCCCGTCTTTCGTGCGTATTCGGAAGCTATTTGACGATGTTTGATGGACTAGTATAAAGAGGAAGCGGGAACTAAAGACCAATCCTACAAGAATAAAAAGAAAGTGAAGAGAAATGATTCTGTCACAGAAGACGAGCGGCTTGCACACAAGACACCCGTCCTGAAGTGACAACCTGTGCGTCCAAGAAACAAAGACGCCCGGATTCCTCCAAAGAATCCGAGCGGATTCCCATGAAGACGCCCGTGCCCAATCTCATGAATCCGAGCGTCTTCCCTCCTGGACGGACAGACCGCGACATCTTCCACCGAGATGCTCATCCTTCCAAAAAGACTAGTGTTTCCCTGCTCTAAACTCAAAGATGTAATTACTAATTTAGCCTTAGTTAACCTAATGAAGCTCTACTATAAATACCCCATTTGTAAATAATCAAAGAGAGCTTTTATGGAGTTTTAGATTAGGTTAAGCCTCCATATTAAGAATCCTTCCTAGATTAGATTAGGAGTAGATTAGAATAGATTAATCTCAATCTTTCCACAATTCTCACATTAATCTCTCCTTAATTATTGTTCAAGTTTATTATTTCAAGTTCATCACTTTTGGGTAATTGAAGATTATTGGGTTATTATTGGAGGATTGACAACCCTTCATCAATCAATCAAGTTTCTTCTATTATTCTTTGCTTTATTATTTGGATCATCTCAAGTTTGGTATAATTCCTTTACTCTTTAATCTTTATTGTTCATTTCTTCATTCTATTATCATGTTTATACTTGTTGTGATGATTGACACCATTAATGACATTTTTCCCATGATAATGAGTGAGTAGTTTCTTTAGCTAGGATTAATGGGTAATTAGGAAAAACCAACATGGGATTGATTCATGCTTAATCTAATATGTTTTCATAATCAGATTGCTTGCTTGTTGTGATGTCAACTTTATGCACATGTTATGTTTGATGAAATGCTAAGCCTATGAATCCTTGCATTTTTACCATCTCTTATCTACTCAACTTGACTTGTAAGATATAAACCAACTCGAGTCTTGTTAAACCATGCATAGAAGTTGAATAGGAGGAAAGTAAGTCGACTTGTAGGTGTTGTACAATCTAATTGATTCGGCTCCGGGACCCAACTCTTCCTATGAACCATAAGACATAAACCAACTCGGTTCCTCCACAACATTAATTGCTTGCAACTTTATAAACATGTTTGTATGATCAACACCATGAATCCCCTATGATCCCATGATATCCTAGCACTTTTAATCATTTGTTTACATCTTTCCTTTTATTGCTTGTTTTACTTTATTGCTTGTATTAGCCTAGGACACACCTACAAACCCCATCAATTGTGACACTAGCATAAATTGAGATAGATAGACTTAGAACCCAAAGCACACCGTTCCATGGATCGACCTCGACTTAACCACTAACTAGTTGTTTGTTGAGAATATAAATGTGTTTGATTGGGTGACCCGACGACATCACCCACATCAACAATCAAACATCCAATTCCAACTAACAATTATTTAATAAATCACACCAATGCATATTCGAGTTGAGTAGATAACCTACCCCAGCGGCAAATCCAATAAAGCAGTCCAATAAAATAATCAGAAATACTCCACTTCAAAACCGTCACCTAAACGAAATATTATAATTTAATTATTAATTATTCAATTCATTATATTAGTTTAATTAATTACAATATAGTCTAATTAATTAATTCTCCGTATAACGATTACGTAACCCGGTCTATTAATTTATTGATACGACCAACCCATACATCCCATAGCCCACGTAATCCCGTTTACATGAACACACACAGCAACCCACGCTTACACAACTCCACGAAACAAACACTCCCCTGCATAACGACACACCACGTTCAACTCCCTCCTTTAACCACCTATCACGCCACCACTAACCACCAGACAACACCACCCAAACCTGCCACGCCTAGCCTGTACCACGGCCAACCCCGACAACCCGTAACTACCACCTGAAACCCCCTATACAGGCCGTGAAATCACGCCCTAAATAACCCCGAAAACCCGACACGAAAACAACCAAAACCCGACCAATTCATCATCCTACTGCCACCATAACCACCCGTGGCCACCACCGTGGTCTCCTTTGACCCATGGTGGTCCCACCACTAGCTACAACCCCGCACAACAGCCTAAAGCGACACACAAAACGAAAACAA
The DNA here is from genome assembly GCF_048544455.1 of Silene latifolia. Lineage (NCBI taxonomy): Eukaryota > Viridiplantae > Streptophyta > Magnoliopsida > Caryophyllales > Caryophyllaceae > Silene > Silene latifolia. Next base: position 242,603,218 of record NC_133537.1, read on the forward strand.
CCAAAACCCGTTTCAACCACCACAACCCGACTGACCACCGTACCAACCACCACCTCAAGCCACCCCGACACCACCATTAGGACCGCCCATAGCCGAGATATCCAGCCACCCAAGTATCGTGTTTAGTCGTCCAACCAATAAGTCACAAAACCCGTCTTAAATCCGCGACAACCACTAGTTTAGACGCCAAATTCACCACCCACGGTGGTCGACAACAGCCACGAGAGGTCCCACTGACATCCCCACGGTCAAGGCCGACTAATGAGGGTAACGACACGGTCTACAGTGGTCCATACGGAGTTTAAACGATAATTTAATTAAATACGACTATATAAATATAAATTGACACGGTCTTACCTTGAGACAACAATAATTGGATGAATTCTCTTATTTTTCTCCCTTAGATATTTCTCTCCCTTGCCTTAGATCAATTATTGTGTTTTTTATGTTTTTGTATGCTTATGGGTAGATACAATAGCTTATTTATATAGGTGTGGGAAGGAAAGAGGGAGGAAGTTTCCTTAAAGCAATTACCTTTATTTTTCCTTTTCTTTTTAATTACTCCCATATTAGTATTAGTAATAATATACAATTACAATCCCGACTATATACTCAAGCCCACGACCCGCATTTCTTCCGTTTTAATTATTTTATATTTTATTTCCGTCTTACAAATTTATTATCCAATTAATTAAATTATTAAATATCATTTAAAACACATTTTACTATTATTCTACCGTCTAAAATACGGGGTATTACAGTTTATTCCAAGGTGACCCTTGAAACCATGCAACCATCATTCATCCATGTTCTACCATATTTTTGTCATCAAAGGGAATGGGCACAAAAAGAAATTATTCAAATTTCAGTTCAAGAAATGAAAAAAAAAAGAACAGAAAAAAGTTTGCAAATGCATCAAAAGAAAAGAGGAGTAACAAAAATGAAAAATCCTATGCTTCAAATATAAGGCACCCTAACTACATATGAGGTGACTTTGAAAATGTTCAAAAAAAAATTGCAAAAGTTGAAAGTTGTCAAGTATTGAAATACCAAAAATCAAAAGAAATGGCAAAAAGAAAGTGTTCTCAAATGTTATATGCCACAAGAAATTGAGGGGAAAAACAACAACAAAAGCAAACTCCCAAATGAAACTCAAACACTATCGATCCCTTTATCCATCGTATCCATTTTTGTGCATGGTAGACAGGGGACGACCCTTCTTCTTGTCTAGGCAAGAGGGGAAATCCCGCGATCCTCCAGTGTTTCTAACACCATAGGGAGCCTATTCTTGACAAAAGCATTTAACGATTGAGGACAAAGGTGCCCTAGCTTGACACAACTTGGAGGTGATTTATTGGTATCCTTCTAGGCTTAGTAGTTTGAAGAAATTGCATCTATGAAGGAGTGTGTACCCTTGAATTGCTTCCCCTTTAGATAATTTTCGCCACTTAGATGATGAAAGTGGCTATTCTTTTGTAGATATATTCATTACTTTATTTTGTGTGCTTTAATGATTGGATGTGTCGCCATTTTGGCAAGACCCACCTTGCCTTGCAAGAAGGCATCCTACCTCATGGTTGTCTTATTGTGAGTTGAAGGGGCGGAGTGAGACCCGCTAATTGTCTCATGTCGGCTATATTAGTAGGATAGTTTAAATAAGGGTCCTAGTTTTGTCACCTCTTTACTCGGGACGAGCAAAGGTTCCGTTTGGGGATATTTGACGTGACCATTATTTGAGCATATTTAGTCCCCGAATTAGCCTTGTTCCTATGCTTTTTAGTGCATATTTGGGTCATTTACTATCTTTAGTCCTTTGTTTTGCATATTCTTTGAGGTTTTGTTTCCTTGGTAGGAGAGGAGTGCAAACCTTGCATTTCATGGCAAAATAGAGTTAAATTGATCGAATCTAATGACCAAGCATCAAAGAGAAGACAAGACTAGAAGGCCTTTGTACATATTATAGTAGATGGGCAATGATGAAGAAATCCTTGCATCCCCGACTAAATCCCGGAGGATTATTGGAAGAAGAGAGGAAGAAAAGAAGAAAAGAAACGCTGTGACGAGATCCGCTCGTCCAGCATAGCAAGACGCCCATCCAGGACTCCAAAGATCCGAGCGTCTTTTCCATAGGGACGCCCGTCCAACCACGCCCCAATCCGCTCGTCCAACCATCAATCCGCTCGTCCAGCCACCCCAGAATCTGCCCGTCTCGACCCCTTGGACGCTCGGATTGTCTTACAGGCCCATACGTCCTCTTCTTCCCTCCATAAAAGATGCGCATATTTGTGAAACACCGGCAAAAAGGAGACTCGCGTATTTTCTAAGAGGAGCGATTCCTCAAGGACTTAATCGTCATTTAAGCCCTTAGTAAACACTAATTTGTGTACATAATCCCCACTATAAATACCCCATTAGTCTAATTAGATCAATCATGTTCTTCTTATAAATCTTTAGTGTAGTTTACATCATTTTAATCTCTCCTTAATCTTGTAATCAACTTCTAATCAAATATTAATACAAATCTCATTTCCTTAATTTCTCTTTTGTTCATATTTTATTTTGGGTAATTGAAGATTATTTGGGTTATTGTTGGGAGATTGACAACCTTCCAATCATTCATCAAGTACTTCTATTATTCTTTGCTTTATTTTGGAATCACCATTAGGTATAATTCTCTTAATCCCTTTTTAATTATTGTTAATCACCTTCATTTATTCATCATGTTTTGCTTTGTTAATATGATTGACAACCTTGTTAACATGCTAAACTTGATAATGAGTGAGTAGTTTCCTTAACTAGGGTTAATAGGTAATTAGGGGAACCAACATGGGAGATGATTCATGCTTAATTTAATATGTTTTCATAATTTATTTTCTTGCTTGTTGTGATCTCAACTTATGCACATGTTATGTTTGATGAAATGCGAGCCTATGAATCCTTGCATTTTTTACCCATCACTTACGTTTTCAATGAGACTTGTAAGACATAAACCAACTCGAGTCTCATTAGACCATGCATATAGTTGAGTAGGGAGGATTAAGTCGACTTGTAGGTGTTGTACAATCTAATCGATTCGGCTCCGGGACCCAAACCTTCCTAGGATTGTAAGATATAAACCAACTCAATCCATCACAACAATAATTGCTTGCTTATAATTTGAGAATATGTTTGTATAATCAATTCCCATGAATCCCCTATGACCCCATGGCACCCTAGTGCTTTTTATCAATTGTTTACATCTCATTTTAATCATCTTGCTTGTTTAATTTTATTGCTATTTAGTTTAGTGATCTTCTTATCTCAACCCAAATTGTGACACCCCTAGACACCGCTACTTGCAATCGAAAATCCTACATCAATACCCTTCCCTTGGAATCCGACCTTTACTTGCCTCTTTACTAATAGTAGATTTGTTTGTGAAGTTATAAATATTGTTTTGTTCTAGGTGCTCCTAACGACAAGTAACCGAAAATTAAGCTCCAAGTGAGTCCGACCAGCTATCATGTCCCCTGTGGCGATTTTAGCACTAATCCTAACCCTGTTCCCCTAGCATTAGATGCTCCATCTATGAACAAAATCCACTCTTGGTCTGGGGTTTTATTTTCTAACTGGTTAACTTCTTTTTTCAGGTTAGATTTGTTAGAAATCATTATCTCATATTTCGACATATTCATATGTGTGACAAATTTAATTTAGTCATAAAATTAGTTTAGATCTTATGCATGCAAAAATAAGTAGAATAAAGAAGAAATCGTTTTCCTTACATTGTGATTTCGGATATATGGGCACAAATGAGTTCTCCTACTCACTTGTTCTTGAGCTTCCTAATATTGGATGAACAAGGATTCAAGCTTAGAATCCCTCCCAAGGATTTATACCCAAGATAACCTCATAAAGATTAATATTATTTGAACTAGAAGAATATTAATCTTACTAAAATTGACCCCAAAATTATTTTGGTCTCTTGCTTTTTCGGTCAAGAGAGGAGGAAAGAAGAAGTAAATTTTTCTCTCTAAAATTCTATAAGTTTTATATGTGTAAAAGAATGAATGAATACACCATACTATTGTAGTGTATATTAGGAAAATTATAGAGAAAAACCTTTGGCCTTTTCTCTAGGAAAACCGGGTAGGGGGGTGGTGATGGCCAATGCATGACCAAGATGCTCTTCACAAAAGCAACTAGGTTTGCATGGCTAACAATTAGGTTAATGATTATGTTTTCCACTTACTATAATCAACACAATTTTTAGCCTAATACTCCCTTCATTTCGGTCCATATAAGATAAAATGGGTTCCATTTTATCTTTGTCAATTTATCAATTTGTCACATGTCACAAGTTTCTAGTCATGTAAAATTGTCATGTATTTTTAACATATTAAAAATCAACGTATTAATGAAAATACGTCATGTATAAAATCGACTTAGTAATTCATAATTACTTTTACCAAAACGGTTTACCAATTATAAATCACAACATCTTGTATTTATAATAAATTATTCATTCAACTTCAATTGTTTCCGTAAACAATAATTTCATCTAAGCAATAAAACAATTCGATTACTTAAACCGTATCAAATTACAATGAGATACGTAAATATTACTTCCAAAATCGTCCGTCAATTTTAAGTAATTTAATTAACTCGTATCGTCATACGATCAATTAAATATTCAATTAAGAGTGTTACCCTTTAGTATGACCTAAGGGGATCAACTGATCACCACCGTCGCACGACAGTAATGTCAAACTCTAGTCAGCCAATCATTACCGATATGTGTGGACCAGTTGACTGTAAAATATTACTTCCCACATGTATTCTTAAAATGAGACTTAAACATGTGATCATCATGATCGACAGCCAGATCGCATTATTGTCGGAGGACACATATTCCAACAATCTCCCACTTGTCCTCGACAAGTGTGCGTCACCAATTCTCTTGTCCTATTACTATTTCCCACTCAATGCAAGGTGTCTTTCAGGTCGTACTTGCAAGTGATCATATCGAGAGTGGTTTCCTCGATTTGGAGAATAACTGATTGACCAGAATTATCTACCATAGATACCTTCCGAGCGTGGCCACGCATTTCCAGTTCATTACTCCTCGAGTGGCCCTGAGATATTGTTATAACCCTGACAAGGGGTGGACAATTCCTATCGCACGTATTCCCTTCGACTAGCCACAACCATCATAACCCAAAATATGCCCATTTAACCCCATTTACGAAGGTCATAGTAACATAAATCAAAGTTAATCTGAAATTGTGCCACCTTAGGCGAACAGTCTTTAGTCAAAAGAATCGACTCATTAGAATACTATAGTAGCTCTCGCCACGACCAGGCTATATAAATTTGCCAGAACTCTATAAGCGGTCTTAAGGCCCGACAAGGTGTTCCTAATAGTCTGCCTATGTGATCGACTAGTCATCTCACATGACTCCATGGCACTTGAACTTATCATCAATCGCATCACACTCTAGTCACTTCGAGACGTCACCTCATGTAAGTGACTATGGGCGTATACGATGCTAATCCGTGTTCACTTTAACGGGGTTCAATTGTCTCTACAACCCGTTTGTATGTAACAAAGTATAAGGTGAGTTAATAATAACTCAAACGACGAATGTCGACATCACATTCGGGTAGTCAATACCATATTACAACCTTGTGATGTATATCGTATGTGTGTAAACACTAGTCGATTGCAATAGAAGTTTAACATACCATGTGTCCATGTGTTCATACTTCTTGTATTACACTTTCTTTTATATTCATGTTATCTCTCATAGCATGAACCTTACCAAGTACACATCTAGGTTCCCAACCTAGGTTTAGGTTCTTTATCTTGAAAGAACTTTCTTGTTGTTTATCTCATAACCAACAAATTGTGGTGGATGATATAACTTGCACTGGTCAAGTGTTCTACCAACTCGCAATGCACTAGGTATACGATTTGTAGTGTCTTGCAACAATTGTCAAGATGATTAGCCTAGCACTTCTCATAAATCCTAGCATATTAGAAAATACAAGTTTTGAGTAACTTCTTACTAAAACAAGTATCTTTGCAAACTTCTTATTTCCCTTTTTAGCTTGAATGGCTTAGGATTTTCATAAATCCTTACGTGTTTCTCGAATTTCAATATGTGCAACTTCTTGTCACATAACAGAGTGTTCTGTCAAACACTAGAATAGCTCATTAGTTCTCCTCGAGAATTCATGACGATTCTTCTATGGCTTACCAATGAGTCATCATGCTCTTAAGCATATGATTCATTATTGGACATGTTCATGATTACTCTAATGGCGGAAACATTAGTAATTTTTAATCATGTGATCAACCATTCTTAGGTTCAATGAATGGACATGACTGCTAATGGTAATTCCATTTTCATCGATGTGAATAACCTACGTTTCTTGTTGATTTGATGTGTATATCTCAATACCTATCCAACATCCATGATGTGTTTGGATTCATCATAGTCCATTTTCATCCAAGATTGAAAACTCAAATACTTCTTTGTAAAAGATAGTACTAGCTCGTCATTCTCAATGAGTAATGAGTTATAAATTTTATAAGATGATTGCCCCCACTAAATTTCATGTCTTCACATGATAATTTCAAACTCCCACTTAATTCCACATGTTTCGTAATTGACTACTCAATTGAAACATTTCAAGAATTGAAATACATTTTGCTTTGCCAAGTCATTAAGATTAAAAGCATATATGTTCTCAACATATCCTTTCAAAATACCTATTTTGAAGAGATTTCAATCTTTAACTTATGGAAAGAGATTTTTAACCTCTAACTCATTCATTTTTATAATGATGCAGAGCAATGTCATTATGTAAATGTGAAATTCCATTTAATGCACGTCCTTCTCAAAATACCCTTTTCCGGAAGGAGGTTTAACCATTTCATTTTCATAACGAGGTTAAGTAATGACACTAGCGTGGTTAACAATTAACTTAGCTTTTGTAGATATCGACATTTCTTCCTTTGCAACTTTTAATCATAAATCTCATTTATTTTCAAGGATGCAACTTTGTTTCATTTAGGCTCTTAAGTAAATATCAATATTGAAACTCTTGGTCAAATGTTGTTCATAAACTAGCCAAATATTTTGTTAAGACTTTTCTTTAGTCATTTTCTTCCAAAACTTTCTTTTGGTCTCCTCGTGTAGTTATCTTGAGAACATATTCTTTTGATTACGTCACTTGGTCTCTTTTGTTATGTAGATCTCATATATTCAAGACCATAGATCTCATCTATTCGTGTACACTATCTATATAGGTATACAAATCATTCTTTCTTTCGTAGATCTCATTTACTCAAGTATACAAATTTGCTTTGTGTTCTTTGTATCTTCATTTTTCTCCCACTCTATCTTTAGAATAAATACACTAGAGATTCAAAGATAGCTTATGAGACACAAATAATGATTGTGAAGTATAAGGAGGACTATCTCATAGATTGACTAATGGTTTTAGATTTGATGAGTGCACTTGGTAGTTTACATTCCTTTAGGAGAGTTCATCAACTCAACATCAATTTATAATTGATCATACACAAGCCTTAAGCTTGTGGACATATAATGAATCCCATCATTATAATTGTCTATTGGATCACTTTAAGTAGATGATCATATGCTTCTATTTGCAAGCAAATAAAGACCAATTTTTAGAACAAAGAAATACAATAAAAAGGGGTGACTTGGGTTGCAAACCAAGCCACCATAATCCAAAATACAACCATTGTTTAGAAAGGATCAACCATTTCCATGTCGAACACGGAAATCAAAATAGTTCTAAAAATGCGAAACATAACTTAAATAAGACAATAATAAAAATCCAAGCTTCATTGGAAGCTACTCCTAGCTCCTTGATGATTTCTCAAGCTTGTTTTTCCTTTCCCTTGTCCTTGCTAGGAGGACACCCTATTTACAATAAAAAGGGGATACATTATCACAACTTTGTATCAAAATACCATATTTGAATTAGAAACATAAAAGAAAGGATAGTCATTTACCTACTGGAGTGATTTTTCCAGCTTTGATGTCACCAAGATACTTGGAACAATTCCTCTTCCAATGTCCAACACCATTACAATACTGGCATTTGTCAAGAGGACCCTTCTTGGTCTTGGAAGTGCTAGCTTCAAAAGTCTTAGCCTTGGTGGACATGGGAGCTTGCCTCTTACCCTTTTTCCTATTCTTCTTGAACTTCCCCTTACTCTTGGTGCTTATGTTAAGCACATCCTTAGGTGGGTCAACATTTAACCTCATATCTCTTTCGGCTTGCACAAGTAACTTGTGCAATTCTTCAAGAGACACGTCCTTGTCTTGCATGTTAAAATTCACCCGGAATTGAACATATGCCTTGACTTTGGATAAGGAGTGTATAATCCTATCTACAATGAGTTTTTTGGGGATTTCAAGTTTTTGAATTTTCAAAGTCTCGACTAGCTCCAACAATTTGAGCACGTGAGGGCTAACCTTTTGGCCCTCCTTGAAATCGAGATCAAAGAATGCCCAGGCCGCCTCATATTGGACGATCCTCGGAGTTTGTGAAAACATTGTCACAAGTTTGGAATAAATTTCATTAGTGGTGCCCATTTTAAAGGCTCTCCTTTGGAGATCCGCCTCCATCGCAAAAATCAACACATTTTTCATTGCGGCGGACTCTTTGTGGTAAGCCTCATATGCTTCCCTAGTGGCGGCACTCGACCTAGCATTAGGTTCGGGTGGAGAGGCCTCGGTGAGGTAACGAAGCTTGTCGTCACCTTGGGCGGCTAATTTGAGTTGGGCATCCCAATCGGAGAAATTTGACCCATTCTTTTCAAGTTTACAACGATCCATGAAGGACCAGAGCCATGAAGCATTAGTAAGAGGTGCGGCGTTTGTGTTTGGTGCGGCCATTTGTTATGAGAAATAAAAGTGGTCTACAAAACGAAAATAGAAGGAATAAAACATTTTTCGTTTTCAAAATAATAAAACTCGTAAAAATTTAATTTAAACAAGTTTTATTGCATTTATCTAGTGACCTCTACCCAACTTGATAAATGATTCCAAGATCCAAATTCATATTAACTTGGGCACGGGGTAGCCGATTCATCCCTTATCAATATAACTCGGTGGATTGACTCTTTAATCGATTCTACTTTTAGAACTCTTGGTCGATAAATTACACTAATATTTATCTATAGCCCGGAACACATGCGACTACGGTCACGAATACTTCCGTTGAGGTCAATCCAAATTTCAAATAAATGTGTCCATGATCCAAATTCACATTAACTTGGGCACGGGGTAGCCGATTCATCCCTCATCAACATGAATTCGGTGGATAAACATTTATCACCCACTTCCCCTACGTAACAAGGTTTGTACCCCGGGGTGGCCGAGTGCACTCCCTCGCGAAATAGGTTTTCATGGTTTCTACTTTTTGGTAAGGCTAAGTCTCAATTGTTTATTTTAGCGAGAGGTCATGTCAATTTATTATCTATCACGTTTTAAGTGAACTAAAGCGGTGAACTACGATAATTGTAATTGACACGGTCGATAAACTCGATTAAAATGATGATGCATGTTTTAGTTATGGCGATTTAGCGATGCATGCAACATATAAATAAAATGCAAAGCATAAAAAAAAAAATACTAGTATGGCCTTCCTAAAATAGTAAATCTAATTAACTATTACATATTCGGAAACCAACTCCTTTGGTCCCTTGAACTTCGGTCTTGGCACGCATTACAAGGCAACAAATTTCTTTAATGGATCGCCTTCTCGAGTGGCACCGTCTTCACGGAACTCCGGAATAAATAAATTACATAACAAATTACATAATTTCCTATTATACATTTGTAACTAAAATAAAAATAAATCTATTAAATTACAAAACGGTGATACGAGATCAAAATAAATTACAACCAAATCTATATTCCCATACATTTCGGGTAATATCAATTAAACTAAGGCCATACAAAGTAAAATTACATAATTCAAAAATTACATAAACTTAAAATATGACAATCATAAATAAAATGCAGCATTATAATATGTATGAACATGCCCAATTTTATGCTAAATCGCCTTTAAGGAGCCAATATCGTATATTAATCGGTTTTTACGGATTTGCGTGATTTAACCTTTTGAAATCACAATAATTACATGAAATCATATTTATGTACAAGTTAATTACCCTAACCAACTTAGGACTCAAAATTAGTCTCCACTAACATATTGACAATAATTAACTTATATTTCTTAAAATTGTTCATAAAAGGACTCAAAATACAAAATTTTGCCATAAACTTCAAATTAAATCATAAAAATTTCAAATAATTTCAAAATTTGAAATTTAAACTCATGAACATTCTGGAAAAAATACCATGACACTCATAATGCCCAAAAACATAGGTTAAAAATTTCAAAAATTATCTAGAAAAACAATGTCGCGGTTTATCGGATTTATCAATTTTAACCATAAAAATCTGAGAAAAATTATTTTTATCAACTTTTAAATTTTAGATCTGAAATATATGATAAAATGCAACATGTGACGTTTTTCCTTAGTCATGAACTATGTTTTAGCAATTTTTACTAATTAAAGTCACTATTTATGTGATGTTTCATCAAATATTCATAAATCATGCATAAAGACTTCTATATAGCCAAATATTTTACACACATCTTGTAAAATTGCATGTGACAACATACTAAATTTCTATGACCAGATTCAAAATATAACTCATATTAACCGATTTAACCAATTAAATATGATTTTAACTTGAAAAATCCATATTTCGACAACTCATTTTATTATGAAAATTAACAGGTGATCAATAGAAGATATATTTGAAAACATATCCAAAAACCACTAGAAAAAACGAAGTTTAGCTATTTTTAGTCCAAAAATGACATTTTTATCATAAAAATCATATTTTAATGTCATTATTATATAAAATGAACAATAAAATCCATAAATTAAACCCAAAAATCCTAAAAATATTTTAGGACCATAAACTTTAACAAGCATAATTAATTTCATGATATATCATAATAAACACAAATTTATAAGTTTTGTTCGTTAATCATATAACTCGGAAAAACAATAACCGATTTGCATGCAAACAACCTAAGGCTCTTGATACCGCTTGTGAGAAATTATTATCTCATATTTCGACATATTCATATATGTGACAAATTTAATTTAGTCATAAAATTAGTTTAGATCTTATGCATGCAAACATAAGTAGAATAAAGAAGAAATCGTTTTCCTTACATTGTGATTTCGGATATATGGGCACAAATGATTTCTCCTACTCACTTGTTCTTGAGCTTCCTAATATTGGATGAACAAGGATTCAAGCTTAGAATCCCTCCCATGGATTTATACCCAAGATAACCTCATAAAGATTAATATTATTTGAACTAGAAGAATATTAATCTTACTAAAATTGACCCCAAAATTATTTTGGTCTCTTGCTTTTTCGGTCAAGAGAGGAGGAAAGAAGAAGTAAATTTTTCTCTCTAAAATTCTATAAGTTTTAGATGTGTAAAAGAATGAATGAATACACCATACTATTGTAGTGTATATTAGGAAAATTATAGAGAAAAACCTTTGGCCTTTTCTCTAGGAAAATCGGGTAGGGGGGTGGTGATGGCCAATGCATTACCACGATGCTCTTCACAAAAGCAACTAGGTTTGCATGGCTAACAATTAGGTTAATGATTATGCTTTCCACTTAATATAATCAACACAATTTTTAGCCTAATACTCCCTTTATTTCGGTCCATATAAGATAAAATGGGTTCCATTTTATCTTTGTCAATTTATCAATTTGTCACATGTCACAAGTTTCTAGTCATGTAAAATTGTCATGTATTTTTAACATATTAAAAATCAACGTATTAATGAAAATACGTCACGTATAAAATCGACTTAGTAATTCATAATTACTTGTACCAAAACGGTTTACCAATTATAAATCACAACATCTTGTATTTATAATAAATTATTCATTCAGCTTCAATTGTTTCCGTAAACAATAATTTCATCTAAGCAATAAAACAATTCGATTACTTAGACCGTATCAAATTACAATGAGATACGTAAATATTACTTCCAAAATCGTCCGTCAATTTTAAGTAATTTAATTAACTCGTATCGTCATACGATCAATTAAATATTCAATTAAGAGTGTTACCCTTTAGGTATGACCTAAGGGGATCAACTAATCACCACCGTCGCACGACAGTAATGTCAAACTCTAGTCAGCCAATCATTACCGATATGTGTGGACCAGTTGACTGTAAAATATTACTTCCCACATGTATTCTTAAAATGAGACTTAAACATGTGATCATCATGATCGACAGTTGTGATCGCATTATTGTCGGAGGACACATATTCCAACAATATTCTAGGTTAGGTCTGAAATCAGCCACAAAGTCTGCTCAGGCCTGCGATACAATCGCTGTCCTGGGTTCAAAGGTAATATCATATGTACTGAGCTGGACTGACCCCTTGGTCATCCTGCCTGACAATTCAGGCTTGCGCAGGACAGATTTTATGGGTAAGTTGGTCCTGACTATGATAGGGCGACACTCGAAATAAGGACGCAGCTAAGTACATGACATAATCAAAGCTAAAACATATCTTTCAAGTAAACCATACCTCATTTCAGCATCTAACAGGCTTTTACTTACATAATAGACAGGATGTTGTTGGCCTTTTTGTTCCTTTACCAAGATTGCACTTACTGCTATGTCAGTGACAGATAGATATACTGACATGGGTTCTTCCTTTTCTGGTTTAGCCAGTAAAGGTGGAGATGACAGGTATAACTTTAAGTCCTGAAAGGCTGCTTCGTGCTCAGGTGTCCAATAGAACTGTTTATTTTTACTGAGCAAGTTGTAAAATGTTTTACACCTTTTGGAGGATCTTGATATGAACCGGTTCAGGGCAGCTACCCGGCCTGTCAATTTCTGAATGTCTTTGACTGACTTGGGTGACTGAAGTTCCAGGATGGCTTTTATCTATTCAGGGGTGGCTTCTATGCCTCTTTTTGTCACCATGTATCCAAGGAACTTACCTGCAGAGACTCTAAAATGACACTTTGCAGGGTTGCGTTTCATGTTGTATTTTTCCAATATTTATAATGTTATTTCCAAGTGCTTCACATGATCTTCCGCATTTTCGGAATTTACTACCATATTGTAGATACCCAGTATCTGCTGAGACTCCAACAAACACCCAATTATTATCGGACTATAACATGCTTTGGAATCGCGGCGTTCGATCGACAGTTCGTGTACAACTTTACGTCGGAAAACTTAAAACGATTTCGAAAATAAAACTTTTCAAAACTTTTCAAAAGTACCTGGAGTGTTTAATGCATGACGACGGGGTCGCAATGACACTAACTAGAGTCAAAACCGACACCGGACCAAAAACCGGCTCAAAAATTCAAATCCCGACTCCAACAACGAGTCAAACCGAGTCAACCACCAAAAACAAAACATTCAAAGCCATCTATACTAAGATTTCCCGGATTCATGAATGGTCAAGTGCCAAACATGTGACTACAAATCCTAGGATATAACAAATCATGATTGCATTTGTGTGAAAGTGACAGGACAACTCGAAGACCCGCGACGTGGTCGCGCCTCTTTGAGCAGCCCAGGTGGCCACGTCGCTAAAAACTCACACAACCACTCATTTTCCTATAAATACCCCTCAAATGCCCCCATTTGAGAAGTTACGCGAGTATCCGCCCCCTCTTTTCTCCCTTAAAATTCTCGACTCGACTTCTTAAGTCAGAATCCGACGTGTATTTAGGACCTACCGATCGTAAATACAAGCCTTACACATTGTTTGGTACCGTCATCGTGCATTAAATCACTTGACCGACCACTTTGACCACTGCACCGTCACTAATCTTAATAAAACACTCTTTTTACTTACCAAAACGGTTTTAAACCGAGTCTATTCCGACCAAACAAGTTGTTACACTTACGTCGGTTTCTCGCCATAACCAAACATGTAAGTATGAGGGTGTAAAAATCCTTGTTTTATCATGTCTTCATTTATTTTATGACTATAACATGCTAAAACATGAATAACAAGATCCAAAACATGGGATAAACGAGCCAAAACTGAGTTTTGGCCTGAGCCAGAAGCCCCTTATTGTGCACATAGGCTCACGCCTCAATGGGGTGCCCAGGTCAGAACTCAACCGTGTTTGTTCTTGTCTTTCCCCATTAATCCATTTTCATATTTGTAATTGGTTTTTACCATTTCAAATATTTTCAAACCTTTTTTATTTTATTTGTTTTTAACCATAAAACATTTCTCACCCTTGGTTCCTCATACCATGGCGGTTAAATACGTGATTCGGTGATAATATTTGGTTAATAACATTTAAAAGGTATTTAAAGCCCTTTATTTCATTTCTTTACATTTTGGGAGGTATTATAAAGCCTTTCATCACTTCTTTATATTTTCAAAACAAGCATACTAGTCACCAACACAAAGTCATCCTTGGTTCTACATACCATGCCGGATTTTATCCCGGGTACGATGATGAGTATCGACTAATTATATTCAAATGAACTTAAAACAATTACTTCATAATTATTTTCAAAACTATTCATGTCAAGCTTGTCAAGTCGAACTCGACACTGAATATCATCAAAATAATGATGATTATTCGAGTCTCGTTCCTCAAATCAACAAATGCGGTCTAAACGACCCTTTCAAACCAAATCGGGTCAAATACCCATTTTCCAAGACGTTTTATAAACGTTTTCCAAATGGTCAGAACACGGCATATAACCGTTGCTTGACCCGCGCCTAAAACAGGCCCCTTCTTTCTTATTTCCAAAACCAGGGGAGGCCCCCTTACACTGCCGGCATGCTCGCGCCTCATATGGCCGCCTGACACAGGGCCTGTTCCCTTTCCAGCATTAGTCTAGGACGATCCCGACTCCGGTTAGCCCGGATATAGGACAGATCAGATGACTACTTCCTCATTCAAAAAATCATATTTGCAAAACGCTTTACTAAGACAAATGGATCACGTTATGCACCATAAACCTAATACGGTAAATGCATGTTTAATTTCCGTCTCGTATGCAAATCAACCATTAATCCGACTCCACATCTTATACTTGATATTTGGATTAAATCAACCGACTTAGAAAGCTCTCACATGTTAGGTTTAAATTATTGGATGCACATTCATGCATTTAATCAATTTTATCAACTTTTGCATTCAACCAACCAAGATCGATCAGTAGAGGCCGCTACCGCGAGGGGGGTTGGGTGTCTGATTAAAGGGCTTCCCAATACGTACCTTCACTTCTTACTCAGAAACTTTGGACAGTGGACGACCTTATCCAGGGCGTATTAGAGTTATTATAGAGATAGGATGCTAAAGAGGGATGATTCCTTATTTTTAGCACCTATGTCAAACACTGCTGTGTGCTTCGTTTGACCGAGGTATAAAATGGATTCGAACGGGTTCCAAGCATCCCACAAATGCTTGGTGGCGACTCCGAACAACTCTAATCGTTTCAAGACCCTTACCGAGATGAAACCGACCGATCTAAAACGATCTGGTCGAAAGCATTTTTACGCCACCGAGCGTGGCTTTCAAAAGACCGTTGTATGTCCACAGATCGGCTGGGCTTACAGGTGGGCCATGTCCACAGATTGGCGACTCCGATGGGGAGAACTAGGACACTTACGTCTTTGTGATCCCTAGATGGTGAGACTCGAACGAGGTCTTTGTTGGAATGCATTAATTGATATTACGGTCACGGTCGGGTTCCTTGTCCGGGCCCACAACCTAACCTTCATCGACCAATTGGCTCGTCTCGTCGGCGTGAGTTTTCTCATCCCCGCATTTCGAATCCCAATTGAGTCAAGCATACCATTGAAGTCACATATTTCTGTTTCGTCAAAGATCTTTCATCACTTTCGAGCACGAGGCTAGGGCACCCTCCTTACACATTTTGTTTGGATTGCTATCCCTCTCGCAAATCGGAGTTTGATTGCTTGGTGTGTTACCCACCCTTCTAAGCCAAAACCCGTGTCAGCATAATGCATAATATAATGAACCGTGAGTGCTTATGTGCTACATGATCATAAGTCCTTCCGTGTCATTTTTCAAAATTTCGAAAAATAACTTTTTGCGCCGTTATAATGGCCATTTCAAAACTCGGTCTTTTGCCGACCGTTGCACACCTTTCTAGGCCGTCGTAATGATGATTTTCAAACCCGATTTTTATAACCATTTCAACACGCCTTTTTAGGCCGTCGTAATGGCGATTTTCAAACCCGGTTTTTATAACCATTTCAACACTCTTTTCTAGGCCGTCGTAATGACGATTTTCAAACCCGGTTTTTATAACCATTTCAAGACGCCTATCTAGGCCATCGTAATGATGATTTTCAAACCCGGTTTTTATAACCATTTCAACATGCCTTTCTAGGCCGTCGTAACGATGATTTTCAAACCCGGTTTTTATAACCATTTCAACACGCCTTTCTAGGCCGTCGTAATGACGATTTTCAAACCCGGTTTTTTACAACCATTTCAAATCAACTTTTTACGCCGTTATAATCGCCGCGTCTAGCCACGGATTTTAACCCGTCTCACGCCGACAATGGCTCTTTCAAAACCCGAGAATAACACACACCCTTTTCTCGAGACACTTTCGAGATCCCGAGGACCATGCACCGTCCCCGAGACCTCTTCAAACATTTCAAAATCGATTTTCAAAACATACAATTTTGAATTTCAAAAACCGTCTTGCGGGGATCTCTATCTTCGGATGCCGTCCACAAAGCGACGAATGAATCTTTTTGAAAATTTCTATTTTTGAATACTTCAGTCCACCATTCCAATTCCGCCTCGTGTCTATCGAGTCGAAGCAAATGTACTTATGGGTCTTTACTTATGAGTCGTCTCACCACGAGACTCGTCCAATGGTGTCATGCTACTATGTTGGACGCGCATCAAAAGTTCGGTCAACACCGTCACGTCACAAATAGAGTCAGCACCGAGGTGCCACACACGGTCATCCTCATCATGTTGAGTCTGATCTTTGTCTCGTCTTTTGTATTGTCTGCGTTCAGTCTTTGAACCGTGTCGGATTGAGTTGTAATGTGAGCCGTTTTTATGCCTCAGAACCATGGCCCCGTCTTCAACTTCGTCTGTCAACAGCATGAACAATGATAACAACAGGGATGTCACGACTGCACAGCTAGCCAGCCTGCTTACCGCTCTTAAGGTCACTCTGGATCGTGTCGAGACCCGTATCGACACCCTGGAAAACAAAGAAGCTGGAGAACATAATACTCCACCTTTGACTGAAACTGAGAAAAGGCTCAAGCTCTTGGAAGATTAGCTCCTAGCCCAGGGTAACAATATCCATATTGAGAACAACCGAAGGTTTGAACCTACTGGGGATCAACTACCTGACAACTTTACCCTGACTGATGTGCCCAAATTCAAGGGAGTAGAGGACCCGCTCAATCATATTCGAGCCTTCACAGACTACATGGCCATAAAAGGGGTCAAACAAGAGCTCTTCACCCGGATCTTCCCATCATCCTTGGAACCGATCCCTCGCCAATGGTACTACTTCCTTGACCCGAAGAACCTTCCTACTTGGGATGAGGTCGCAGTTGAATTCGCCAGGCAATACGCTGACAATGTTGAAATCCAAGCCAATACCCGTACCCTTGAGGTCCTAACCCAGAACGACAAGGAGGGATTCACCGAGTTCTTAACCCGTTGGAGGAGGGTAAGTACTCAGCTGGTCAGCAAGCCGAGTGAATCAACCTTGGTAGAAAAGTTCGTCAACAATCTCCGCCCAGTGTATGCCAACTTACTGAGGTATCAAAATATTAAGACCTTCCAGGATCTGCAAATTCTGGGGACACGCATTGAAGATGACCTCCGGAAGGGTGTCTTGGCCAAGACCACTAGTAGAGGCTAACAGGGATCCACATCAAGCGGGTCTCGCCCTTACGGCCAAACAAACAAGATCGATGAGGTCAACCTCGTTGAACCATCTGCTAAGAGAGCTGAGAGACCCCAGAGAGTGTTCACTAATATAGGGTCAACTTATGCAAGTGCCCTGAAGAGACTCATGGACCAGGAAAAGTTACAACCAATCGGACCCATCCCTGGATCCGACCGATGGTATGAAATCCCGCTTCTAGAACCCCAATGCCTACTGTCACTACCATCAAGGGAAAGGGCATGATACTGAAACCTGCTTCAAACTCAAACACATCATCCAAGACATGATTGAGAAAAGGGAATTGCCTTTACCCCCACCGACTAAGCCAAACAACAAAACAACAAAACAAACCCTCTCGGAATCCACGCTATCTCCAAAGATGAACCAACTATGGACTTCTCTCACCTCATCCTGTCAAGTGATGACGAGGTAAACGCCTTGGAGAAAGATCCCTCGGACGGGGTATTTGTGTTCAGTGCCGCAACTATGCTCACCATGTTCCAACAGGTTGAGGAAGCCATAGCCAGCCTCTCCGAGAGGAATACCCGACTTCACGATGCCTACCGCCGACTTATCTTCAATCCTCCACCACCATGCCCGAGGGAGAGTCCCCCGAGCGCCCAAAACTACCCTCACCAGGACGGATTGCTCCCGCGACCATTCTGGCATGCACCTCACAATAATCACCCTCACAATAATCATCCTCACAATAATCACCCTCACAATAATAAACCCAACAAAAAGTACCCTCAAAGAAATATCCCTCACAAAAACTGCCCACCAAGGAAAACCCCTCCAAGGCGCCTTCGAGATCCTGAAATCAATGGCATCTGGAGAGACGATGTAGAAGATGTCTATATTGTCCCAGGGAAAGAGAAAAGGGTGAAAGAGATCGGTCACCTTACCCGGTCCGGACGCCCCTATCAGAACCCGAACAGTTCAACGGTCGCTCCGACAACAAACGGCCAAGTCGTCCCGGAAGCGGACACTCAACCAAGAGCTCCTGAGAATTCGATCCTCAAGCAGCTTTAGAAGGCAAAAGCTGAAATCCCAATTTAGCAACTGATCGTGACATCCTTTGAGCATCGACAGGCTTTGCTACAGGCCTTGGGAAAATTAACTGTGCTCTCCACCTCCTCCCCTGAAGAAATAGTGGCACATATGACGAGGGAGGCCGTTATAATCGCCGCATCTAGACACGGATTTTAACCCGTCTCGCGCCGACAATAGCTCTTTCAAAACCCGATAATAACACACACCCTTTTCTCGAGACACTTTCGAGATCCCGAGGACCATGCACCGTCCCCGAGACCTCTTCAAACATTTCAAACTCGATTTTCAAAACATACAATTTTGAATTTCAAAAACCGTCTTGGGAGGCATTACCTTGTTTTCTGAGCCGATTCAAACTCAAACCGTCTTTTGCAAAAAAACTTAAGACAACCCTTTCAACTAACCGTCTTGCGGGGATCTCTATCTTCGGATGCCGTCCACAAAGCGACGAATGAATCTTTTTGAAAATTTCTATTTTTGAAAACTTCAGTCCACCATTCCAATTCCGCCTCGTGTCTATCGAGTCGAAGCAAATGTACTTATGGGTCTTTACTTATGAGTCGTCTCACCACGAGACTCGTCCAATGGTGTCATGCTACTATGTTGGACGCGCATCAAAAGTTCGGTCAACACCGTCACGTCACAAATAGAGTCAGCACCGAGGTACCACACATGGTCATCCTCATCATGTTGAGTCTGATCTTTGTCTCGTCTTTTGTATTGTCTGCGTTCAGTCTTTTAACCGTGTCGGATTGAGTTGTAATGTGAGCCGTTTTTATGCCTCAGAACCATGGCCCCGTCTTCAACTTCGTCGTCAACAAAGCATGAACAATGATAACAAACGGGGATGTCACGATCGCACGCCTAGCTAGCTCGCTCACCGCTCTTAAGGTCAATCTGGATCGTGTCGAGACCCGTATCGACACCCTGGAAAACAAAGAAGCTGGAGAACATAATACTCCACCTTTGACTGAAACTGAGAAAAGGCTCAAGCTCTTGGAAGAACAGCTCCTAGCCCGGGGTAACAATATCCATGTTGAGAACAACCGAAGGTTTGAACCTGCTGGGGATCAACTACCTGAAAACTTTACCCTGACTGATGTGCCCAAATTCAAGGGAGTAGAGGACCCGCTCAATCATATTCGAGCCTTCAAAGACTACATGGCCATAAAAGGGGTCAAACAAGAGTTCTTCACCCGAATCTTCCCATCATCCTTGGAACCAATCCCTCGCCATGGGTACTACTCCCTTGACCCGAAGAACCTTACTACTAGGGATGAGGTCGCAGTTGAATTCACCAAGCAATACGCTGACAATGTTGAAATCCAAGCCAATATCCGTACCCTTGAGGTCCTAACCCAGAACGACAAGGAGGGATTCACCGAGTTCTTAACCCGTTGGAGGAGGGTAAGTACTCACTCGGTGGTCGAAGCCGAGTGAATCAACCTTGGTGGAAAAGTTCGTCAACAATCTCCGCCAAAGTGTATGCCAACTTATCGAGGTATCAAAATATTAAGACCTTCCAGGATCCGCAAATTCTGGGGACACGCATTGAAGATGACCTCCGGAAGGGTGTCTTGGCCAAGACCACCGCGCGAGGCTATCAGGGATCCACATTAACCGGGTCTCGCCCTTACGGCCAAACAAACAAGATCGATGAGGTCAACCTCGTTGAACCATCTCCTAAGAGAGCTGAGCGCCCCCAGAGAGTGTTCACTAATATAGGGTCAACTTATGCAAGTGCCCTGAAGAGACTCATGGACCAGGGAAATTTACAACCAATCTGACCCATCCCTGGATCCGACCGATGGTATGAAATCCCGCTTCTAGAACCCCAATTCCTACTGTCAGTACCATCAAGGGAAAGGGCATGATACAGAAACCTGCTTCAAACTCAAACACATCATCCAAGACATGATTGAGAAAAGGGAATTGCCTTTACCCACACCAACTAAGCCAAACAACAAAACAAACCCTCTCGGAATCCACGCTATCTCCAAAGATGAACCAACTCTGGACTTCTCTCACCACATCCTGCCAAGTGATGACGAGGTAAACGCCTTGGAGAAAGATCCCTCGAATGGGGTATTTGTGTTCAGTGCCGCAACTATGCTCACCATGTTCCAACAGGTTGAGGAAGCCATAGCCAGCCTCTCCGAGAGGATTACCCGACTTCACGATGCCTACCGCCGACTTATCTTTAATCCTCCACCACCATGCCCGAGGGAGAGTCCCCCGAGCGCCCAAAACTACCCTCACCAGGACGGATTGTTCCCGCGACCATTCTGGCATGCACCTCACAATAATCACCCTCACAATAATCAACCCAACAAAAAGTACCCTCACAGAAATATCCCTCACAAAAACTGCCCACCAAGGAAAACCCCTCCAAGGCGCCTTCGAGATCCTGAAATCAATGGCATCTGGAGAGACGATGTAGAAGATGTCTATATTGTCCCTGGGAAAGAGAAAAGGGCGAAAGAGATCGGTCACCTTACCCGGTCCGGACGCCCCTATCAGAACCCGAACCGTTCAACGGTTGCTCCGACAACAAACGACCAAGTCGTCCCGGAAGCGGACACTCAACCAAGAGCACCTGAGAATCGATCCTCAAGCAGCTTCAGAAGGCAAGAGCCGAAATATCAATTTAGCAACTGATCGCGACATCCTTTGAGCATCGACAGGCTTTGCTACAGGCCTTGGGAAAATTAACTGTGCTCTCCACCTCTTCCCCTGAAGAAATAGTGGCACATATGACGAGGGATGCCGTTATAATCGCCGCGTCTAGACACGAATTTTAAACCGTCTCGCGCCGACAATGTCTCTTTCAAAACCCGAGAATAACACACACCCTTTTCTCGAGACACTTTCGAGATCCCGAGGACCATGCACCGTCCCCGAGACCTCTTCAAACATTTCAAACTCGATTTTCAAAACATACAATTTTGAATTTAAAAAACCGTCTTGGGAGGCAATACCTTGTTTTCTGCGCCGATTCAAACTCAAACCGTCTTTTGCAAATAAACTTAAGACAACCCTTTCAACTGACCGACTTGCGGGGATTTCTATCTTCGGATGCCGTCCACAAAGCGACGAATGAATCTTTTTGAAAATTTCTATTTTCAAAAACTTCAGTCCACCATTCCAATTCCGCCCCGTGTCTATCGAGTCGAAGCAAATGTACTTATGGGTCTTTACTTATGAGTCGTCTCACCACGAGACTCGTCCAATGGTGTCATGCCGCTATGTTGGACACGCATCAAAAGTTCGGTCAACACCGTCACGTCACAAATAGAGTCAGCACCGAGGTACCACACACGGTCATCCTCATCTTGTTGAGTCTGATCTTTGTCTCGTCCTTTGTGTTGTCTGCGTTCAGTATTTGAACCGTGTCAGATTGAGTTGTAATGTGAGCCGTTTTTATGCCTCAGAACCATGGCCCCGTCTTCAACTTCGTCTGTCAACAGCATGAACAATGATAACAACAGGGATGTCACGACTGCACAGCTAGCCAGCCTGCTCACCGCTCTTAAGGTCACTCTGGATCGTGTCGAGACCCGTATCGACACCCTGGAAAACAAAGAAGCGGGAGAACATAATACTCCACCTTTGACTGAAACTGAGAAAAGGCTCAAGCTCTTGGAAGAACAGCTCCTAGCCCGAGGTAACAATATCCATCTTGAGAGCAACCGAAGGTTTGAACCTGCTGTGGATCAACTACCTGACAACTTTACCCTGACTAATGTGCCCAAATTCAAGGGAGTAGAGGACCCGCTCAATCATATTCGAGCCTTCAAAGACTACATGTCCATAAAAGGTGTCAAACAAGAGCTCTTCACCCGGATCTTCCCATCATCCTTGGAATCGATCCCTCGCAAATGGTACAACTCCCTTGACCCGAAGAACCTTACTACTTGGGATGAGGTCGCAGTTGAATTCGCCAAGCAATACGCTGACAATGTTGAAATCCAAGCCAATACCCGTACCCTTGAGGTCCTAACCCAGAACGACAAGGAGGGATTCACCGAGTTCTTAACCCGTTGGAGGAGGGTAAGTATCACTCGGTGGTCAGCAAGCCGAGTGAATCAACCTTGGTGGAAATGTTCGTCAACAATCTCCGCCCAGTGTATGCCAACTTACTGAGGTATCAAAATATTAAGACCTTCCAGGATCTGCAAATTCTGGGGACACGCATTGAAGATGACCTCCGGAAGGGTGTCTTGGCCAAGACCACTGTTAGAGGCTATCAGGGATCCACATCAACTGGGTCTCGCCCTTACGGCCAGACAAACAAGATCGATGTGGTCAACCTCGTTGAACCATCTGCTAAGAGAGCTGAGCGCCCCCAGAGAGTGTTCACTAATATAGAGTCAACTTATGCAAGTGCCCTGAAGAGACTCATGGACTAGGGAAAGTTACAACCAATCGGACCCATCCCTGGATCCGACCGATGGTATGAAATCCCGCTTCTAGAACCCCAATGCCTACTGTCAGTACCATCAAGGGAAAGGGCATGATACAGAAACCTACTTCAAACTCAAACACATCATCCAAGACATGATTGAGAAAAGGGAATTGCCTTTACCCCCACCGACTAAGCCAAACAACAAAACAAACCCTCTCGGAATCCACGCTATCTCCAAAAATGAACCAACTCTGGACTTCTCTCACCTCATCCTGCCAAGTGATGACAAGGTAAAAGCCTTGGAGAAAGATCCCTCGGACGGGGTATTTGTGTTCTGTGCCGCAACTATGCTCACCATGTTCCAACAGGTTAAGGAAGCCATAGCCAGCCTCTCCGAGAAGATTACCCGACTTGACGATGCCTACCGCCGACTTATCTTCAATCCTCCACCACCATGCCCGAGAGAGAGTCCCCCGAGCGCCCAAAACTACCCTCACCAGGACGGATTGCTCCCGCGACCATTCTGGCATGCACCTCACAATAATCACCCTCACAATAATCATCCTCACAATAATCACCCTCACAATAATCAACCCAACAAAAAGTACCCTCACAGAAATATCCCTCACAAAAACTGCCCACCAAGGAAAACCCCTCCAAGGCGCCTTCGAGATCCTGAAATCAATGGCATCTGGAGAGACGATGTAGAAGATGTCTATATTGTCCCAGGGAAAGAGAAAAGGGCGAAAGAGATCGGTCACCTTACCCGGTCCGGACGCCCCTATCAGAACCCGAACCGTTCAACGGTCGCTCTGACAACAAACGACCAAGTCGTCCCGGAAGCGGACACTCAACCAAGAGCTCCTGAGAATTCGATCCTCAAGCAGCTTCAGAAGGCAAAATCCGAAATCTAAATTTAGAAACTGATCGCGACACCCTTTGAGCATCGACAGGCTTTGCTACAGGCCTTGGGAAAATTAACTGTGCTCTCCACCTCTTCCCCTGAAGAAATAGTGGCACATATGAGGAGAGACGCCCCTGACTTGAACAACCCGGTCGTCTTCTCTGACGAAGATATCCCTCCCTTCGGAGCCAATCATAACATTGCCCTGTACATTACCGTACAATGTCTCAAGAAGAATGTACCCATGGTCCTTGTAGATGACGGATCCGCGGTAAATGTCATTCCCCTAAAGACTGCTCACAAGCTGGGTATTAAGGAAGCTGATTTGGTCCCAACAAATCAAGGAGTACGCACCTACGACGGCACTCGTCGCAAGGTCGCGAGGCTCGTCACTTTGACTGTCGCAACCGGACCACTGGAAAGGCAAACCAGTTTTCAGGTGGTCGACATCGACGCCTCCTTCAATATGCTCGTGGGACGTCCCTGGATTCACGTCGCCAAGGCAGTTACCTCAACTCTCCACCAGATGATCAGGGTCCCCTTCAACGGGAAAACAATCACAATTCCTGCTTCCCCGATCAAAGTCGTCATGAGGAAGGGAATAGCCTCCCAGACCATTGAGGAAGATGAGAGTGAAATGTGGAGGTTCCAAGCTGTGAATGCCATAACTGATGAATCAACACCCTTTAATTGTGACCCATTTGCTAACCTCACGGTCAACCGCATCATGATGCGCCAGGGTTACTTCCCAGGCTTGCCCCTCAATCCACTGAAGAGCACCTTACCTCCCTTGAAATAGGCTAAGGTCCCCAACATTCCCTTCGGACTGGGATATGAACCTACCGATGAAGATATCCAATAGATGAACCTCCTAGTTCGGAAACGCAAGAAGCACGGAGTTATCCTCCGTCCCTATCATCTGACCCTCAATGGATACTTTGTCCCCGAGGGAGAGTCTGAGCTCTACCATGGGTTTCCGGAGCCGATCTATGACTCTGTGGCCAAGACCAGGTACCCGAGTGTGGAAGTCTTCCAGGACTGCTACTTCATCCCCGACAACACCGAAGCTGCATCAACCGAGTCTAAGCCGTCGTCATGCCTCGATGGGCAAGCTGTCACCCTCCTCTTTGGAGAGGATAACATCAAGCACCTCGACTATGAGGACATTATCAACATCGCCCTGAAGGACAACCGATTTGACCCAACTGCCTTGATCTCCGACACTGACCCGGAGAAAGCTACACAAGGCTGGAGGAAAACCGTCAAGTGGACCGATCGCCGAGGCCGCATTCTCAAGATCACAACTGGAGAAGGCCCTATGTTCAAAGAAGGCTCGATCTAGACGCTCGCCCAGGTACCAAACATGCTCGATCGCCATCTCCAAGTACAAGCGCTGGGAGATGCGAGGCCGCAGACGCTCCCTGACAGCGGCCGGCACGTCCGTGTAGTGCTCCCAAGGCCACCCTACAAATTACATTCTGAACAAAGCTACTCAGCCGACTGGGGGCTTCCTGAGCTACCTAGTCATCCTATCTCTATCTAATTCTAAAACGAAGAAAGAGTAAGGAACAGTGACTTACGTCAGCAACTCGAAGCTTGTTCACGCGACGCCTGCAGTCCTCGTAAGTCGACTTAATCGACTTCTTCCGAGCCACCGTCCAACCCCTCACAGCGGGGTAGGTCGAGGGGACACCGCCTATAGTCCCCGGACGCAGAGGGATAAAGTAGCGTACAACCAAGCCTGTAATCAAACACAGCAAACACAAATCAGCCAATTTCTCAAAAAACTGCTAAAATCAAAATCAGAATCAAACTAAAAAAAACTACAAAGAAATGCTCGTACCTCCAAGATGAGGCCGGGACCAACCAAAGCAGGGGCACTACCATCTTCCACTGCCTCCAAATGCACCGCTGCGTGCATGTACCGGGTGAAACTCGCCAAGGCCAGTGTAACTCAGTCGAACTAACCCAAAGTTTCAAGGTCGACAAGGAGGGGAAGCACTTTGGTCGACAAGCGCTCACCCTTGTCACCAAAGTACGTGGCACCCAAGAAGTACCACAACTACAACTGCGCCTCCTGCGCGTCAGCCCTATCCTTAGCCTCCGGACTCGCCAACGGCGCCGGAGCAACACCTGTCACTCTCTCTCTCTGAAGTGGTCTCTCACATACGAACTCGTGATCAGGTACGAAGTAATGTCATAAGGCTTCGGCAAAGCAGTACCGATCAAATGAGTAACCGCAGGAGAAGACACTCTCTCCGGTGTCTCGGTAAACTCAACAAGCGTCTCGCCACAGGGGAGGCCGGATATCATGGCGAAATCCTCTAAGGTCACACTAACCTCCCCGAACTCCATGTGGAACGATGATGTCGCATCCCAGTACCGATCCAACATGGCACGGATCAGACACAAGTTCGACCTAATCGAAAACTTGTGAATATCCCGCAAAGCGGTCACCAACGGCCCAAAAGCCGACCTCTCTATCAACGCCCTCGTGCCGGCTCGGAGAACGTCGTAAAGACCCAAGCAGGTGGTAAAGCCCGAGAAAGTCCTCATGTTGCCGATCTCCCGAAATAAAAAAAAACAACGTCAGAATGCCTGTTCAGGTCTGACACTTCAAAAGTGACGAAAGTTCAATCAAGGGACGCGACTCACCAAGCCCTCGTGAGCACGGTAGGAGATGTGCCTGTCCAGCCAAAGCAACAAATGGCAACCGTCGAAACCCTCGGCCCAAGCTGGCGCCGCTCACAGGTTCAGCCCCCGCGGTGCTGTAACCCGTCTAGCATCCCAACTCACGACGTCAACTTCGTCCTCAACTGTCTCCGCCCTCCGTCCCTTCTGATCACGAGACTCAACGTGACGAGTGGAAGGCCTCTCAACGACCCTAACGACATTCTGTAACGTCCGTCTGGTCTGTCGGGAGTCCGTCTCCTTGTAGAAACCCTCCTCCCAGAGGTACCAGCCTCAGACCCAGTCTGAGCTCTCTCAACACAAGTAGCCCCAACAACGGGCTCCTCACGCTCCTCAACAACCCTCTCGGCCCCAACAGTCGCAGCAAGGGACCCGGCCTGTCCTTCACTACCGCGGCGGGTACACTAACCGGAGTGCTAACCGGCCCTGTCCCGAACAACTCCTCAAAAGTCGCAGCAAGGGACCCGGCCTGTCCCGAACACTCTCCTGCAACCACAGAACGTCAGCCGAAATTTCGGCATTATAACGACGTAAATTGGACAAATCCAAAGAAAAAACAAACAACCTACAAAGCAAAGCAAGGGCAATCCTGCCCAAACCCAAACAAAAACAATTCACAAAAAAAACGCACAAAAATAACGACTCGCTTTTCTTTTCAAGCAAAAGACGAGTCAAAACAACCACAACAAGAAACGACACCCCAAGACCCATACAAGGTCTGCCAACAAACCAAAGTACATTCCCAATGCAATGGGGAATTTTTCTACGGCTCGAAAAGGCAATTTATACGCCAATTTGAGCACAAACCGGTCAAAAATTCAAAAACGACCGCAAAGAGGCAAACGTGATTTTATCACGCCTCAAGGCGACCTAAACTAACAATAAGGTCCATTTCGAGGCAAACTGACTCAATTCAAGCGCAAACAGGCGCTTATTCTGTCAGACATAAGACCGTCACAAAAGGCAAAAATTCCAATTTTGCCCACAATACCCAACAAAGGTCCACAATGGCAAATATGGCCTTTCTCGACTACAATGCAACCTAGAGGGACCCACTATCCAAGCAAATAAACTTGGCATTGTGAAATGAGACGGTTTCTTCTCCTCACTCACGTTTTTCGAGCATAGGGAGCGGGAACAGGGACCAAAATGCAAACTAAAAGCACCCCTATACTCCTAAACAGGTTACTAACCTAATGCAATCATCAATTTCACTCGAAATGGGCTCAATCAAAAATGCCCAAATCAATTTTCTAGGGTAAATATTTCGCCCTAATTCAATTTAGCTAAAAGCCTATAAATTCAAATGGATTCAAGAGGGAATACATACCTTGAGATGACATTGTTGATGATAGCACGAATGGAAGCAAGCTAGAGACCTTCAATGGCGGTTTTTGGTGTGTTTATGTCAAAGGTTGAAGACGAAATGAGTGAATGGCATGCGAACCATCCTCGCGTCCTTTACAGAAAAATAGGGAAGCTCCTTTGTTTCGCCAGTTAGCTCGCGCCTCAATCAGGTGTTCCCTGCTCTTTCAGCGAAGTTTTGGGCTTTGGCCCAATTTCCCATAATAAACTTCAAGTTTTCAATGACGACGATTAAAACCTTCAATTTCAAAAACAAAACAATAGTGAAAAATTCAAAAATTCACTATTTCTTCAAATTACAAGGATGGCGATTAAAACCGCCAATTTCAAAAACAAAACAATAGTGAAAAATTCAAAAATTCACTATTTCTTCAAGTTACCATGACGGCGATTAAAACCGTCAATTTCAAAAACAAAATAATAGTGGAAAATTCAAAATTGTCTATTTCTTCAATTTTCAATTTCAAGAATAATAGTGAAGATTCAAGATTCGCTATTTCCTCAAAATTCAAACGACGACAATTAAAACCGTCATTTTCAAAATAATAGTTGGGAATTAAATTTCACTTTTCACCACACATGTCAACGGCGGCAACATAAACCGTCACTTCAAAATAATAGTGAAAATTCCAAATTCACTATTTCCTTCACATGTCAACGGCGGCATATAAACCGTCACTTCAAGCGTAATAGTGAAAATTCCAAATTCACTATTTCCTTCACATGTCAACGGCGGCACATAAACCGTCACCTCAATCATAATAGCGAAATTTAAAATTTGCTATTTCCTTCAAGAAAATCAAACAAGCGGCGATTAAACTGCCACTTCAAATCCGAAAACGAGTAGTGGAAGTTCAAATTCGCTATTTCTTCAAATGTCAACAGGGGGCTTCCTCGCGGAACCCGCTTATTTCAGAAACAGTGATAGTGGAAATTCAAAAATTCACTATTTTTACGGCGGCATCATGGGTCCGTTACTTTCAAAACAAGCCCATTCGACGCGGCTATTCTCACGGTCGATCAACCGACCGCATGGCTGGCGAGCCCTCCTCATATACGCACCATGGATGGCGAGCCTTACTACGGTTCGCGGCTGGCGAGCCCTCCTCATATACGCACCATGGCTGGCGAACCTTACTACGTATCGCGGCTGGCGAGCCCTCCTCATATACGCACCATGGCCGACGAGCCTTACTATGCATCGCGGCTGGCGAGCCCTCCTCATATGCGCACCATGGCTGGCGAGCCTTACTACGCATCGCGGCTGGCGAGCCCTCCTCAGTTACGCACCACAGCTGGCGAGCCTTTATCCGCAAACGTGCAAGGACGTATCCGAAGATGCCTCAGGTATGACTCCTTCTTATGGCCGGCGAGCCTTTGTACGTAGTCTAACGGACTTTAAATTACCCGCACGGATAGTCGATAGACTATAAACTGTTCCCGATTATAGGTCCTTGGCTCGTACCCTCGAGTCGCCTTGGCGTCGCCCTTCCCGACGGCAGGTCCTTGGCCCGAATCCTTTCCAGCCACCTCGACGTCGCTTGGGTCTCCAGGTTGTAATCTTCGATTGACCTAGGGGATCTACTTTGACTTTCGACCTGTCCAAGCCTCAGTCAAAGTGGGGGCTCTGTAGATACCCAGTATCTGCTGATACTCCAACAAACACCTGATGATTATCGGACTATAACATGCTTTGGAATCGCGGCTTTTGATCGACAGTTCGTGTACAACATTACGACGGAAAACTTAAAACAATTTCGAAAATAAAACATTTTAAAACTTTTCAAAAGTACCTGGAGTGTTTAATGCACGACGACGGTGTCGCAATGACCCTAACTAGAGTCAAAACCGACACCGGACCAAAAACCGACTCAAACATTCAAATCCCGACTCTAACAACGAGTCAAATTGAGTCAACCACCAAAAACAAAACATTCAAACCTTATATACTAAGATTTCCCGGATTCATGAATGGTCAAGTACCAAACATGTAACTACAAATCCTAGGATAGAACAAATCATGATTGCATTTGTGTGAAAGTGACATGACAACTCGAAGACCCGCGACGTGGCTCGCACCTCTTTGAGCAGCCCAGGTGGCTACGTAGCTCAAAACTCACACAACCACTCATTTTCCTATAAATGCCCCCATTTGAGAACTTAAGCGAGTGTCCGTCCCCTCTTTTCTCCCTTAAAATTCTCGACTCGACTTCTTAAGTCACAACCCGGCGCGTATTTATGACCTACCGATCGTAAATACAAGCCTTACACATTTTTTTGGTACCGTCATCGTGCATTAAATCACTTGACCGACCACTTCTACAACTACACCGTCACTAATCTTAATAAAACACTCTTTTTACTTACCAAAACGGTTTTAAACCGAGTCTTTTTCGACCAAACAAGTTGTTACACTTACGTCGGTTTCTCGCCATAACCAAACATGTAAGTATGAGGGTGTAAAAATCCTTCTTTTATCATGTCTTCATTTGTTTTATGACTATAACATGCTTAAACATGCATAACACGAACCAAAACATGGGATAAACTGAGTTTTCGCCTGAGGCAGAAGCCTCTTATTGTGCACATAGGCTCGCGCCTCAATGGGGTGCCCAGGTCAGAACTCAACCGTGTTTGTTCTCGTCTTGCCCCTTTAATCCATTTTCATATTTGTAATTGGTTTTTACCATTTCAAATATTTTCAAACCTTTTTTATTTTATTTGTTTTTAACCATAAAACATTTCTCACCCTTGGTTCCTCATACCATGGCGGTTAAATCCGTGTTTCGGTGATAATATTTGGTTAATAACATTTAAAATGTATTTAAAGCCCTTTATTTCATTTATTTATATTTTGGGAGGTATTTTAAAGCCTTTCATCATTTCTTTACATTTTCAAAACAAGCATATTAGTCACCAACATAAAGTCATCCTTGGTTCTACATACCATGCCGGATTTTAACCCGGGTACGATGATGAGTATCGACTAATTATATTCAAATGAACTTAAAACAATTAGTTCATAATTATTTTCAAAAATATTCATGTCAAGCTTGTCAAGTCGAACTCGACACCGAATATCATCAAAATAATGATGATTATTCGAGTCTCGTTCCTCAAATCAACAAATGCGGTCTAAATGACCCTTTCAAACCAAATAGGGTCAAATACCCATTTTCCAATACGTTTTATAAACGTTTTCCAAATGGTCAGAACACGGCATATAACTATTGCTTGACCCGCGCCTAAACAGGCCCCTTCTTTCTTATTTCCAAAACCAGGGGAGGCCCCCTTACACTGCCGGCATGCTCGCGCCTCATATAGCCGCCTGACACAGGGCATGTTCCCTTTCCAGCATTAGTCTAGGACGATCTCGACTCCGGTTAACCCGGATATAGGACGGATCAGATGACTATTTTCTCATTCAAAAAATCATATTTGCAAAATGCTTTCCTAAGACAAATGGATCACGTTATGCACCATAAACCTAATACGGTAAGTGGATGTTTAATTTCCGTCTCGCATGCAAATCAACCATTAATCCAACTCGACATCTTATACTTGATATTTGGATTAAATCAACCAATTTAGAAAGCTCTCACATGTTAGGTTTAAATTATTGCATTGGTATTCATGCATTTAAACCGTTTATCAACTTTTGCATTTAATCAACCAAGATCGATCAGTAGAGGTCGCTACCGCGGGCAGGATTGGGTGTCTGATTAAAGGGCTTCCCAATACGTACCTTCACCGCTTACTCAGAAACTTTGGATAGTGGACGAACTTATCCAGGGCGTACGAGAGTCATTCTAGAGATAGGATGCTAAAGAGGGACGATTCCTTATCTTTAGTACCTATGTCAAACACTGCTTTGTGCTTCGTTTGACCGAGGTATAAAGTGGATTCGAACGGGTTCCAAGCATCCCACAAATGCTTGGTGGCGACTCCGAACATCTCTAATCGTTTCGAGACCCCTTACCGAGACAAAACCGATCGATCTAAAATGATCCGGTCGAAAGCATTTTTACGCCGCCGAGCGTGGCTTTCAAAAGACTGTTGTATGTCCATGTCCACACATATAGTCTATATAGACGTCCATGATATCACCTATTTGATCCTTAAACATCATGTTGACCAGGCGCTGGTACGTTGCCCCTGCATTCTTCAGGCCGAAAGGCATGGCTGTGTAACAGTATATGCCCCGGTCTATAATGAATGTGGTACTTTCCTGATCAGCATGGTGCATCTTTACTTGATTGAATCCACTGGAAGCATCCATGAATGTCAGCATCTCGTGCCCTGCCGTGGCATCTACCATGGCATCAATATGTAGCAGGGGAAACGGAACCTTTGGACAGGCTTTACTCAAGTCAGTGTAATCTACACAAACTCTCCTTTTACCGTTCTTTTTCTGCACAACAACCACGTTAGCTAACCATTCAGGGTACATTACCTCTCTGATCATTCCCATATCACGAAGTTTTTCCACTTCCTCATTAATTATTGCATTTCTTTCAAGCGCCAATTTTCGTCTTTTATGTTGCACAGGCTTAAAAGATTGATCAATGTTAAGTTTATGTGTAATTACATCAGCACTAATTCCAGTCATATCAAAATGAGACGAAGAAAACCAAGATGATTTATTCTTAAGAAACTTTACCAGTTTTGGCCTGACACAATATGGTGCATCAGACTCAACTAGAACATACCTGTCAGGATACTCAGGGTCTAGGATTACCTGATCTGTTTCCATCCTGGATGGTGCCACATAAGTGCTCCTGACAGGGTACGGTAATTGCTATGCAAGGGACTTACCTTCCTTGGAAGGTTTCAAGGCTTATGTATAGCATTCTTGGGCTGCCTTGTGTTCTCCTTTGATTATTGCTATGCCCCAGTCTGCTGGTACCTTGATACACTAATGATAGGTTGATGGTACAGCCTTGACATTATGGATCGATGGCCTGCCCAGGATTGCATTATAGGATGACAAGCAATCCAGAACTCCAAATTTCTCATAGGATGAGACACCTTTAGTATAAGTAGGGAGATGGATTTCTCCCAATGTGCTTCTGGTTTCTCCACTGAACCCTACCAAAACACTGGACTTCTTGGTGATTTGTTCTTCACTAATATCCATGGCCTTCAGTACATCAAGCATGATCAGGTTCGCTGAGCTGCCTCCATCTACCAGGATCCTCCTCACTATAGCAGTTCCAATCTACATTGAAATTACCAGGCCATCATGATGAACATTAGGAATCCCTACCAGTCACAATCATTGAAAGTGATTGATGGGACATGATCCGCTTTGCAAAGTTATGTAGTCCTTGGCGTCCTGACTATCTTCTTTGCTGCTGAACTGGTCAGGCCATAAATTTTCGATCCACCAGTTATGAATTTTACTTCATAATTTGGGGGTGGTGGAGGAAGGTTGCGGTCCTGCTCTTGCTCCTGGTTCTTCTTGCTCTGATCTCCATTTCTGCCCTTTGTTCTGATCAGGTCCTTTAGGTATCTGGATTTCAATAGGTAGGCTACTTCTTTCCTCAGAGTGAAGCAATCATCTGTTGTATGTCTAATGTTCATGTGGAACTCACACCACTTGGAGTTGTTTCTCCTTGGGTTGGGATTTTCCACCTTCCTAGGCCAGCTGACTGCTGATCCCATGTTGTCAAGTCACTAAATCAAGCCTGCAATATCAACACTGAAGTTATGTTTAGAAATAGGTGGGAAAACTTTAGCCTTACCCAAATACTCATATGCTAGGTTGACTTCTGAATGGCCTGGCCTGGAATAGGGAGTAGGTCTGTAATTGTTTCCTTTGTTACTCCTCCTATTGTTCTTTTCATAGTCCTTTGATCCGCTGAGTGATCCAACTTTTTAGCCTTTGTCTTCTTCTAGTCTGATATATGCAAGAGTCTTAGCCTGGACATCTTCGAAGGTGTGACAGGGATACTTAGTGAGTTCAGTGTATAAATCACTATGAGGTAGTAGCCCCTATCTGAATGCCTCCACTGCTATTCCAATGTCACATCTTGGAATGGACACCTTCTCCTTGTTAAACCTGGCAAGGAATACTCCGAGAGTCTCCTCCGGCTTCTGGGTAATCCTGTAAAGATCACTAAACCGCTTCTCTAACTCCTTGCTGTTTGCAAACTGCTGGTTGAAGCTGTTGATCAGGTTGGCAAAGGAATGGATACTCCCTGTTGGCAGGTTGATGTTCCATTGTAGAGCAGGTCCGGTCAGGGTTCTTCCAAACCCCTTACATATGCAGACTTGCCTGAACTCACTAGGAATAGATGCAGCTAACATTTTCTGTTTGTAGAGGGCCACATGATTTTGTGGATCTGTGGTCCCATCAAAAATTTTCATGAATGGGATCACAAACTTCTTGGGCATATCAACTTTGGCTATTTCGTCTATAAAAGGCGAATCAACATAACTGTCAGGTGTAGCCTCGTCCAAGCTGGCAGGAACTCTAGGTATCTTTTCAAATTTTTCATTAAGCTTCTTGATCTCCTAGACTACTGCCATCATGATGGCTGCTGCAGATTCACCAGGTTTCTCATTGTTATTAATTGGCTCACCATCACCATCAACACTGATAAATTTAGAGCCACTTGGACTCCTAAAACTGGAAAAATCAATGTTTTTGATGATTGATGCAAATGGTTTTCCTGGCTGGAATCTAGAGCCTGCTCCTTGCGTTTTTTTCAATTTTTGTTTCAGAGCTAACTCAGATTCTCTTAACTGGAGGATTTCAACCTTTTTTTGGGCTACCTTGTCTCTTAAACCTTCCAACTTAGCAAGTTGTTAGAGGGCTGCATTCAATTGTTCTTCAATGGTAGGCTGGGCCATTTTTGTAGGTTATTTGGATTTTTGTGAGATAAGGAAAAAAGGTTTTAAAGAGCTAGATGCGCCACGGTGGGCGCCAATTGTTTTGTATCAATTTTACACAAGGTGAAATCAGGTCAGGGTAAGTCTAGGCAGGGTTCACTAGCTCGAACTTATCTGTGAATATGTAATACTACGGTTTTACGAATCTTTGGGTACTCTATCGAGTAGGGCTTACTCTGTCGAGTAATTATAGTTTTATGCGAAACAATAGTCTGCCTGTAGGCTACTCGATAGAGTAAGCTTGGCACTCGATCGAGTAAGTGGCACTCGATCGAGTAAGTGCCTTACTCGATCGAGTAAGTCGGGTTACGGGTGTTATTCGATGGGTTTTGTTAATAATGCGGATTAATATATAATAACTTTCGTCATCTTCTTTAAACACTTTTACAAAACCTAGTTCCCTGTTAGGAGAGATTTCAAGTTACGTTGCCATGTTCTTCCGCATTATTAGCAAATCCCGGAGCTAGAGGTGACCAGTTTCCTTTGTTCTTTGTACCGTTGTGATCCTTGCGTCATGGGTAAGTTCTACATATCATTTTTATAGCATTTGGTTAATATTGGTTAAACCCTAATTTGGGGATTTGGGTGTTTTTGTGATTATGTAGTTAAGGTAGTAATTGTATGTATGTATGTATAGGAGGAGGGTTTGTAGAGGAGGGATTTTGAGACATCTACTAGATCGTCTGATTCTGTGATTGCATTGCAGGTAGGGTTTCTCTACTCAGTATTAATTTACATGATGTGTTTGGTGGTTTCATTGTGATTGTTTTTAAAGTATATTATTGTTTGTGGTTGTGACGGCTGTTGGTTATATTGTTGGTTACAATGTTGATCGTTGATTGTATCTCTGTCTGTGATATTCGGGGCGCGTCCCTGGCTGAGCGGAGTCACTTGCAGGAGTGTCTTCACGCCCTTGGTTCGCCTCCTATGGAACCCGCCACAGAAGGGATGTGCACATTAAGGAAACTTGGGTTATTCGCTCAGTGGTTGATGAGCGGGGATTTGGTGGATACGGCTGCGGTCCCCCACTGGCGGTGTCGAGTACCTGTTACGATGGGTACTCTGGCAGGACTACACACTTTAGTGTGTAGTCAGTTATGTGGAGATTTATTATGGAGACTGGGGTTTGATGTGTTGATTGAGTTGTTTGGAATTTCTTTCATTGTATTTGTATCGTGTAATTAGTACTGACCCCGTTTAATTGTTTTAAAAACTGTGGTGATCCATTCGGGGATGGTGAGCAGTTACTGAGTTGGTTTGATATGATGCATATGGGCTAGATGAGATGAGTCATCACTTGCAGTTAGAAGAGTCTTCCGCTGTGTCAGACGATGTTCTTTAGTTGTTCAGTTTTATTAGTAGACAGTTTTGGATTAGTTGTATTTCATTTAACAGTTTTGGGTTGAGACATGTAATCACTTAAACTATACTTACTTTTAAAGTACGTTTCTTTATTGTCTTAAGATTATCATTGCCTCGGGTAACTGAGATGGTGACATTCTTATACCTAAGTGGTCCTGGTAAGGCACTTGGAGTATGGGGGTGTTACAAAGTGGTATCGGAGCGACGATCCTGAAACCTGTAACTAATGAATATAGGGAGTCAAATTAAAATGAACCCGGGGTAGAAGTTGTAGGATCTAATGCAAAGGCTTGGGAGACGTCCTAAAGTCGCGAACTCACCCTACAATTTTGAACCGGTCACATGGGGTACGTGTTGGGATCGTATGTGTTGTCTCTTTGCTTGAGTGTCTATGTAGTAACATGTGATGTGAATTGGTGGAGGTGTGAATGTGGAGGATAGGAGATATGGAATGAAAATCGATCGATATGTGATTTGTATATTGGATGAATGAACCATGTTGATTGTCTTACAATGTGGTATGTTAGAAATACGGAAGTGAAGTTGTTTTGTTGAGTATATAAAAGGTTGCGTATATATGCATGTATAGTTGTTGTTGTTGTTACTTTGATAGTATAGAAGTTGTATATAATGTTGGGAAAGTAAGGTGAATATGGGGGTAGTGTTTACGAGTCAGCATGGCTCGATCGAGTGGGTCTGACTCGATCGAGTGGGTAGTTTACGTTTTCTGGGCAGAATCGAGATTTTGGGCGCTCGATCGAGTATGTAGGGGAACTCGATCGAGTGGGGTCAGCTCGATCGAGTAGGTGTTAAAAACGTTTCAGGTCAGATTCTGGAGTCGAGGCACTCGATCGAGTAGGAGGGGTAACTCGATCGAGTGGCCTCAACTCGATCGAGTAGGTTGAGGAGCTCGATCGAGTGGGTTTTATACAGGTCGTACACATGTTTTGGGTTATGGTATGAGTATTTATGTCCACCCTTTTCTTATATAGTTACAAGATGCCATCGAAAAGAACTGCCTTGTATGCTAGAGCTGAGAGTATGACGACTGATGACATAGTGAAGATGTTGGTGCACCAAGATGCTCTTACGGAAGCTCTGAAAAGAATGGGGAAAGATAAGAAGGTTGATCACTCCAAGATCAGCATCCATATATCTAGGTTCATTCCTAAAGAGTATAAGGGAACTGGGGCGCCAATCCTTCAGGATCATTGGCACAGGGAGATGGAGAATATCCTGGAGTTAGTTCATTGCCCGGATGAGTTAAAAGTGAAACAAGCTGCGTTCTACATGAGGGAAGCGGCAGGTGAGTGGTGGGATAGGGTTAAGGTGGGTGCTAGAGAGATGTACATGAAGCAGGGACTACCTGCAATACCATGGGATGAGTTCAGAAAAGCTATGAGACGTGAGTTTGTGCCGGAGCATGTGAGAAGTAAGCTGAGGGAAGAGTTTGATTAGTTTAAGATGACATCTGATATGACGGTAACTGAGTACTACCGTAAGTTTAATGAGAAGTCCAGATATGCCGAGGATATGGGGTTGAGTGAAGAGAATTTAGCTTTGAGGTTTGAGAAGGGGTTGACCCCCAAGATTATGGAGAAGCTGCCGGTGGGAGTCCTTAAGGATGTAAAGGAAGTCTATGAGCGAGCAGGGAGGGCTGAGAGGTTGGTTGAGATGACGAAGGAGAAGGGTGCTGAGAAGAGGAAGGCTGAGAGTGAAGGGGGTGGTCAATCCAGCTATAAGAAGAGTAATCATAATTAGGTGAGAGCATATTCATCGGGCTCGGGGTTTAGTGCTGGGGCTTCATACGGGCGTGGCCGTGGTAGTTAGGGTATGACCTGCTATAACTGTGGCGGTGTGGGCCACAAGAGATATGAGTGCATCAGTGCGGTGAGTGGGGGTTTCCAGAGACCGTAACAGGGGAGCTTTTCACAGGGTCCCGCATAGAGTTATGCTAGTAACAGGCCGGTTGGGTCATGGAACAACAGGGGAGGTCAGAACAACAACGGTGGAGGTAACCGCAATGGCGGTAATTCTTATCAGAGGCCAGCTACGAACACCAACAACAACCAGGGGTCGGGTGCTAAACCGACTATCTCAGCTAGTAGTGTCCAGGGAGGTGGGCAAAAGACCAGTGGTAAGCTGTTTATGATGGAGAAGAAAGCAGATGAGGATGATGCTCATGTTAACACTGGTACATTTCTTGTTAATGGTGTTTATACCTTTGTTTTGTTTGATTCGGGAGCGTCGCACTCGTTTGTATCATCGAGTCATGTTAAAAGGTTGGGTTTGAGTGAGTTTGAGTCTGTAAGAGAGGAAGTTTTTATACCTTCGGGTGAGTCTGTATCTTGTGGGAGGTTGTATAGAGGTGTATCCATGATAGTTGGGCATGTTGATCTACCTGTAGACTTGCTAGAGTTTCCTTTAGATGGTTTTGAGATGATAGTCGGGATGGATTGGTTGGGAAAGTACAAAGCTAAGATAGATTGTCATCAAATAAAAGTTTCTCTAAGAGGTCCTAAGGGGATTAGTGTGTCTTATCGTGGGTTTGTTGTCAAACCCAAAGTTAAGTTGATTGCAGTAGTGACCTTGAAGTCCTATCTGAGGAAGGGGTGCCCGTTGATCTTGTGCCATGTGAGGGATCACAGAGTGGAGAGTCCGACAGTTGAGCAAATACCAGTTGTGGGAGAGTTTCCATATGTCTTTCCAGAGGAAATTCCGGGTTGCCACCAAAGAGGGAGATAGATTTCACCGTTGAGCTGAAACCGGGGATGGGGCCAATCTCTAAGGCACCATACCGTATGGGTCCTAAGGAGTTGGAG
This sequence comes from Silene latifolia, assembly GCF_048544455.1. Taxonomy (NCBI): domain Eukaryota; kingdom Viridiplantae; phylum Streptophyta; class Magnoliopsida; order Caryophyllales; family Caryophyllaceae; genus Silene; species Silene latifolia. The sequence continues at coordinate 242,642,753 of NC_133537.1, forward strand.
GAGCTTAGGAAGCAGCTGGATGATCTGATTGAGAGGGGATATATTAGACCTAGTGTGTCACCGTGGGGAGCACCAGTTCTATTTGTGAAGAAGAAAGATGGGAGCTTGAGGTTGTGCATCAATTATAGGGAGCTGAATAGAGTGACAGTGAAGAACAAGTATCCTTTGCCAAGGAAAGATGATTTGTTTGATCAGTTAAGTGGTGCAGCAGTCTTTTCTAAGATTGATTTGAGGTCGGGATACCATCAGGTGAAGATTAGGGAAGAGGATATATCAAAGACAACTTTCACATCGAGGTATGGTCATTATGAGTATGTGGTGATGCCGTTTGGGTTATCTAATGCACATGTTGTGTTTATGGATTTGATGAACCGGGTCTTTAGTCAGTTATTGGATAAGTTTGTGGTGGTTTTCATAGATGATATCTTAGTCTTCTCTAAGAGTAAGGAGGAGCATGAGGAGCATCTGAGGATTGTGTTGCAGACCTTGAGGGAACATGAGTTGTATGCAAAGCTCTCCAAGTGTGAGTTCTGGTTAGACGAGGTTGCTTTTCTGGGGCATGTGATTTCAAAGAAAGGGGTAGTTGTGGATCCTGCGAAGATTGAAGCAATTACCAAGTGGGAAGCACCAAATAATGTGGCTGAGATCAGGAGTTTCTTGGGTTTGGCAGGGTATTATCGACGGTTCGTTAAATATTTATCCAAGATTGCTTGACCTATGACAGCTTTGATGAGGAAAGAGAACAGGTTTTGTTGGGATGAAAGTTGTGAGACGGCGTTCCAAACATTAAATGAGCGTTTGACCACAGCTCCAATCTTAGCATTGCCTGAAGGGAGTGAGAACTTTGAATTGTATACGGATGCTTCAAAGAATGGGTTAGGTTGTGTGCTAATGTAGAAGGGGAAAGTGATTGCCTATGCTTCTTGGCAATTGAAGCCTTATGAGGAGAATTATCCGACGCATGATCTGGAAATGGGTGCAGTCGTGTTTGCTCTTAAGATTTGGAGACATTACCTATATGGGGCGACCTTTAAGGTATTTTCGGATCACAAGAGTCTCAAGTACATCTTCACTCAAAAGGAGTTGAACATGAGACAGAGGAGGTGTATGGAGTTGATTGGCGATTATGACATAGACATCATCTACCATGAAGGGAAAGCCAGTGTGGTTGCAGATGCTTTGAGCAGGAAGAGTGTGCATTCTTTGTGCACAGCTATATCTTTGATGAGATTGAGAGATGAGGTAGGGAAGTTTGGGATACATATGATCCAGAAAGGGGATGCTATGGGAGATTTGACAGTGCAGCCTGACCTTTATGATGATATTCGTAGTAAATAGGCGTTGGATCCCAAGATAGTGGAGTGGAGAGCAGGAGTAGAGAAAGGGACAGTGTCTAGATTCTCTATTCATACAGACAGTAGTGTGAGATTTGATGGGAGGTGGTGTGTTCCTAATGATGAGAAGTTGAAAAAGATGATCATGACAGAGGCTCATTGCACTCCATACTCGGTACATCCAAGCGGTGACAAGTTATATAAAGATTTGGAAAAGACTTTTTGGTGGCCTGGGACGAAGAAAGAAACAGCTGAGTTCGTGGCTCGTTTTTTGTCATGTCAGAAAGTAAAAGGGGAGCAGCGACGACCACAAGGTAAGATTTAGTCTCTTGACGTACCTGAGTGGAACTGGGATTCCATTTCTATGGATTTTATCGTGGGTTTACCGAAGAGTCATCAGGGTAATAACATGATATGGGTTATAGTGGATCGACTGACCAAGTCAGCTCATTTTGTGCCAATGAAAGATACATGGACTAAGACACAGTTAGCTATGGCATATCGGAAGAACGTGGTTAGATTGTATGGGGTACCTAAAGATATAGTGTCTGACAGAGATTCGAGATTTATCTCACGGTTTTGGAAAGAGTTGCAGGAGTCTTTGGGAACTACCTTGAAGATGAGTACAGCATTTCATCCTGCGACAGATGGCCAGACGGAGACGACCATCAAGACTCTAGAGGATATGTTACGAGCTTGTGTTATGGATTTTGGTGGTAGCTAGGAACAGAGGTTAGATCTGATTGAGTTTTCTTACAACAACAGCTATCACACCAGTATTGGTATGGCGCCATTTGAGGCTTTATATAGGAGGAGATGTAGGAGTCCAATTTGTTGGGACGATAGTGTTGAGGCAGTGGTTTTAGGACCAGAGATGGTACATGAGATGGTGGAACAGATTAAGCTGATCTACATCGACGGGATATAGAGTTTCAGGTTGGGGACAAGATTCTTTTGAAAGTGTCTCCTATGCGTGGGGTCATGAGATTTGGTAAGAAAGGGAAGCTAAGTCAGAAGTTCATAGGACCGTATGAGATCTTAGACCGTGTGGGTGAGGTTGCTTATCGATTGGCTTTACCGTCTGCTTTGGATAGGGTACATAATGTGTTTCATGTTTCTCAGCTGCGAAAGTATGTTAGAGATCCGTCACATGTATTAGAGGTAGAGAACATAGAGTTGGATGAGTCCTTGTCTTATCTTGAGGTGCCTAAACAGATTCTTGGTCGAAAGGTTAGGAAAACTAGACATGGTGAGACAGTGTTGCTTAAGGGTCTTTGGTCTAATCATGAGGTTGAGGAGGCTACATGGGAGGCGGAGGAGGCCATGAGGGAGCGGTACCCGTCTCTTTTTTATCAGGTATGTATGGTTACGGGGACGTAACCTTGTTTCTTTTAGGGGGGTAGGAGATGGTCGCAAAGAGTTTTTACATGTTTTTATGTTGGTTTTGATATAGTTAGTAGTTGTTTGAGTTGGGTTGAGTTTGGTTTGGTAAGTATGTTTTGGAGTTTTATGTTAAGTTTTGTTTTAATGTTGTGTCGGGAGAGTGTTAGTGTGTTTTTGTTTTGTTGTGGTTTGAATTTCGGGGACGAAGTTCTTTTTAAGGAGGGAAGACTGTAATACTACGGTTTTACGACTCTTTGGGTACTCTATCGAGTGGGGCTTACTCTGTCGAGTAAGTATAGTTTTATGCGAAACAGTAGTCGGTCTGTAGGCTACTCGATCGAGTAGGCTTGGCACTCGATCGAGTAAGTGGCACTCGATCGAGTAAGTGTCTTACTCGATCGAGTAAGTGCCTTACTCGATCGAGTAAGTCGGGTTACGGGTGTTATTTGACGGGTTTTGTTAATAATGCGGATTAATATATAATAACTTTCGTCATCTTCTTTAAACACTTTTACAAAACCTAGTTCACTGTTAAGAGAGATTTCAAGTTACGTTGCCTTGTTCTTCCGCATTATTAGCAAATCCCAGAGCTAGAGGTGTCGATTTCCTTTGTTCTTTGTACTGTTGTGATCCTTGCATCGTGGGTAAGTTCTACATATCATTTTTATAGCGTTTGGTTAATATTGGTTAAACCCTAATTTGGGGATTTGGGGGTTTCTGTGATTATGTAGTTAAGGTAGTAATTGTATGTATGTATGTATGTATGTATGTATGTATGTATGTATGTATGTATGTATGTATGTATGTATGTATGTATGTATGTATGTATGTATGTATGTATGTATGTATGTATGTATGTATGTATGTATGTATGTATGTATGTATGTATGTATGTATGTATGTATGTATGTATGTATGTATGTATGTATGTATGTATGTATGTATGTATGTATGTATGCATGTATGCATGTATGTATGTATGTATACATGCATGGATGTATGTATGCATGCATGTATGTATGTATGTATGTATGTATGTATGTATGTATGTATGTATGTATGTATGTATGTATGTATGCATGTATGTATGTATGTATGCATGTATGTATGTATGTATGTATGTATGTATAGGAGGAAGGTTCGTAGAGGAGAGGATTTGAGACAGCTGCTAGATCATCTGATTCTGTGATTGCCTTCCAGGTAGGGTTTCCCTACTCAGTATTAATTACATGATGTGTTTGGTGGTTTCATTGTGATTGTTGTTAAAGTATATTGTTGGTGGTTGTGACGTCTGTTGGTTATATTGTTGGTTGTATTGTTGGTTACATTGTTGATCGTTGATTGTATCTCTGTCTGTGATATTCAGGGCGCGTCCCTGGCTGAGCGGAGTCACTTGCAGGAGTGTCTTCACGCCCTTGGTTCGCCTCTTGTGGAACCCGCCACAGGAGGGATGTGCACATTAAGGAAACTTGGGTTATTCGCTCAGTGATTGATGAGCGGGGATTTGGTGGGTACGGCAGCGGTCCCCCACTGGCGGTGTGGAGTACCTGTTACGATGGGTACTCTGGCAGGACTACACACTTTAGTGTGTAGTTAGTTGTGTGGAGATTTATTAAGGAGACTGGGGTTTGATGTGTTGATTGAGTTGTTTGGCATTTGTTTCATTGTACTTTTATCGTGTAATTAGTACTGACCCCGTTTAATTGTTTTAAAAACTGTGGTGATCCATTCGGGGATGGTGAACAGTTACTGAGCAAGTTTGATATGATGCATATGGGCTACCTAGGATGAGTCATCACTTTCAGTTAGAAGAGTCTTCCGCTGTGTCAGACGATGTTCTTTAGTTGTTCAGTTTTATTAATAAACAGTTTTGGATTGGTTGTATTTCATTTAATAGTTTTGGGTCTAGACATGTAATCATTTAAAACTATACTTACTTTTAAAGTACGTTTCTTTATTGTCTTATGATTATCATTGCCTCGGGTAACCTAGATGGTGACGGTCATATACCTGAGTGGTCCTGGTAAGGCACTTGGAGTATGGGGTGTTACAGAATATGCAGGGCAGGGTATGAAATAAGAAAAGTAAAGTAAGATAAACGAGTAAAGATAAGACAAGGAATTTGTACGTGGAAAACTCTTAAATGGGAAAAAACCGCGGGCACCAAGCCTGGAGAGGATTTCATTATATTATTGAGTAATTAGCACAATTGATTGTAAAATAGCTTAAGTACTGTATGAGAGTATTTTATGCTCGAGTATTTGTTGTCCTCTGTCCAAATGATCTCCAAATTCTCCTTATATAGCCAAGTTGAACGGCTACCAAATCTTGTGTAAATGTTGAATATTCTCCTTTAATGCGCTGGATTTAATGCGCCTTAATTACCTGCATTAATACTCTTAATTGCGCTTAATTAGCCGCTTAATTGTTTGGTCTTTATCATCAAATCTTCCTCATTAATGATATAATTATTGCCCGAATAATAACAATAATAATATCTTTGAATTGGTCAAATATTGTCCTTATATTTTGACCGTTGTCCTCTCCTTGGTTGGCGCCTGTCTTCTGATACCATGATGGCCTGACGTCCTGATGGTCAGGGCAGGGTGAAATGTTTATCCTGAAATATGCGCGGGTTTCCAGGCCTAACAGCTGACGAGCCTCACAATGCACATTCAACATGGCTGGCGAGCCTCACAACGCACATTCAACATGGCTGGCGAGCCTCGCAATGCACATTCAACACGGCTGGCGAGCCTCACAATGCACATTCAACACGGCTAGCGAGCCTCACAACGCACTTTCAACATGGCTGGCGAGTCTCAAAACGCACCACATTCGACATGCACTAGTAGAATTATACCCTACAATGGCGGTTGTAATAATCCTATAGTTACGGTTTCCTAGCGACGTGATTGTTGGGGTCATATTTTTTCCTTGTCGGTTGTATAACCGCCACCATAGATAAGCTACGGTGGCTGTTGTAATTCCAAAACCGCCACTATAGCGTTACCTATGGTGTCAGTTTTGATTCCACAACCGCCATTATAGATATACCTATGGTGTCGGTTTTAATTCCTGAACTGCCATTATAGGGTTACCTATGGTGTTGGTTTTAAAGTAAGAATAAACATATTTGGAGTAAGCTATGGTGTCGGTTCCAATTTAAGAACCGCCACTATACATTTTTTTTTTCAATAAAAAATTTAAATTTAACTAGCGGAATTTTGACCGCACCTCCTCATAAATTTGACAATATCTGAATATAAATATTAACGCAACAATACCTACGTAATATTGCAATCAACTACCCAACAAAATATTTCATACAATGTCATAGAAACAACCTTACATCTCATCTAACACAACAATAGTATCAATGTTAATCAACAACACTCAGTGTATATCCTCCTCAACAACCTCAAGCTAGGCAAGCAACAATTAAGATCCAATAATCTAATCTACGCCGCATGTTCTCTAAACATTATGTAGCCCACGCCTCTTTAGCTTTCGTATCCTCAAGTGACATGGTTGAATCTGCAAAATCTACATCTAACAAAATCAGTTATAAGAAAATATTGTTGAAAAGAAAATAAATAAACTATTATAAGAATATCAAGAACATAACCAAACTGAAGACTATTCAACTTATGAACTCCAAGAAGTAACCGGTCTTAAGAATTAGACACATCGTGCTGCACATATTAGAGATTACCCTCATACACACAACATACAAATGATCTGAAATACGCAGAAGCAAACAAAAGATTCCAAGATGTTCAATGATTACCTGTTGTTTAGACTTGGATATTAAACCGAGCTTTGAAGGATGAGGAATGATGTACCCACAAAATGACACCCTCGGACTGCAATTTAACACCAAAGTATCATTAGATATTGTATAAACCTTCACGAACAGGCAGCATCAAAGAACAAAAACCAACATTGCATATCACAAAATTTCACAAGTTGCCAACCAACTTATACTGTGCCATCTAGTTTCAAAAATCAAGAAAAAAAACTATTCGTCAATCAAAAGGTGCCTAACTACCTATATTGCCTCCTGGTAACCACAGTAATATCTCATTCTCTTAATTTCAGGCAGAACACATCTTAAGTTTACTTATTTCTTAGATTTAAGGTAGGACGGACCTAACCAAGAAATGAAGAGGGTAAGGTAGGATAGAGTAGAAAAACCCCAATACCTCGCTCATTAGTTGATGGCTCTATGCATCTATCACCGGGTGAATACAGAGTAGCTTAATATTTCCTGCCAACAACGACAAAATCACGAAGTTGGACATCATCTAATATATAGTTAGAATCATATAAATGCTACTTGATGTGAGTGATTCACATCAAGAGTGATCACATTGATCACTGCATAAAATACAATCAGGGTTGGAAAAGGGCACATTTTACCATTCTACCATTTACTATCAATTTGTGGTCATCTAGACTTGAAGGATTGAACAGGTTCGCCAATGGTAGAAGCCTTTTCAAATCTTCGGTAGCACATTCCTAGAACAAAGAAACAATTAATGATAACCAAGCAATGAATAGCTCAGAACAATTTCCTTGATTAAATAAGCTTCAAATTTTAAACTCCAAAATGATGCATAAGTCATTAATCAGGTCATTTAGACAGACGGATCACTGTATCATTCTAGACATTAAAACGAGTAATTAAATACTATCATTTCTCACCTTTACAATATATGGATGACAAATAAATTGACCATAAGATGACACTGATAAGAGTACATACAATGTATTTTAATTAAAAAAAAAAGTTTTATAGAATCGTTGGGTACTTAGCCTGAACAAGCATAAAAAACTGGCTAATTCGCTGGACTTACTTATAAGACATTTACACATAATCTGACTGAAAGGAACACCATCTGCTTTGGCTTGATAAAAGAAAATTATAAAACCTTATTTTGTATATTAGGATCCTGAAATTATAATCTTCAAGCAACAAGCAATGTATTAATAAAATCAAGAAGTCAAGAAAGTACTAATCCTTATGATTTTTTCACTTCTCAAGTCCTGTACGAAGTTTTAGTCGTGAACTTCCCGGAAGAGATTATGAGAAAATACCTTTCACTGGCCGCTATAAGAATGGAGTAAGTGATATCATTCTGTTGGAATATGTGTCCTCAACAATAGTGCGATCACATGATTTAATATCATAATTAAATCTCATAATAAGAATACGAAAGGGATGATAAATTAAATAGTCAACTGGTCAACATTAATTGGTAACGATTGGCTTGCTAGAGTTTGACGTTACTGTCGTAGGACGGTGGTGATCAGTTGATCCCTTAAGGTCACACCTATAGGATGATGCCCTTATAGTAAAGTTGATTAATTGTATGACGATACAAGTTAATCAATTCCTTAAAATTGAACAATTCAATTTGTGAGAGAGAATATTTATATCTTATTGTAATGTGATTAAATAAGATTTATTTTAGTAATTGAAATACTTTATTACTAAAATTATTTATTGTTTGTGAAACAATTGAGATAAGAATGAATGGTTAATTATAATTACAACATGTTGTGAATTATAATTATATGACCCATTTTATTTATGTGATCAAATATCACTAGTCAATTTGTTGTATGTAATTTAATTAATTTATAAAATGATATTTATTTGATAAATATGCATTAAATTAATTAATAACATGTAACATACTACATGTAACATATTGTGTGACAAATGACAAATTGACAAAATAAAATGGAAGTCCATTTTATGAGGAGAAACCGGTTTTGGGTAGGATGAAATGGATTTTGTTTGTTTGCATTTGTTTATAGTGTATGACAAGTGTAATGAGTACTCTAGCCTAGCCTTACACACCTATGTATTGTGAAGAACAAAATAAAAAAGGTAAGGACCATATATTGGTCCTCTAACCCCTCCAAAACCGGTACACCCACATAAACAAAGGACTTTTGTTCTTTCTTTTTCTTCCTTATGAATATTCATTCAAACACATGCAAACCTCTCTCTTACATTGTTCATCTTTCTCTAAAATTAGAGAAATGATAATCCAAATTGTTCAAAGATGTTACTAATATTATTAATGTAATATATGCGTATTAGTAATTAATTTTAAGGTAGATTACTAAATAAATATCTAGTAAATATTATTTAATAGTGATAAGGGCTAATCTTGGGTGCAATCAAGAAGAGAATCTCTACATTGGGATTTTGGAGGATCATCCTAATACTCATTATAGCTCAAGAACAAGTGAAGGTAGGAGACCTTACTTGTGCCCATAAATACGAAAATAACAATGTAAGGGACATTGTTTTTCTTATTAATCTCTTATTTTGTTATGCATGCACTAGATCTAAAGAACACAAATTAAGATGTTAATTAGTTCACTATTATAAGAGTCTAATACTAGGTATATGAACCTAACAAGTGGTATCAGAGCATAGGATGTTGCATGCATTAGCGGTTATTGTTTTTCCGAGTTAAAATGTTAACTTATAAAACTAAAAATTTGTGATTTATAAGAGTAAGTCACGAAATCATGATGCATGTTATATATTCTGGTTCTAAAATATTTTTAGGTCATTTTTATGATATATGGTAATTTATTGCTCATTTTAATGATATTTAGTGATTTTATTGCATTTTTATGAGTAAAATGGACTTTTATTCACTAAAAATAGTTAAATCTCACTATTGGCCGTAATTTTTTAGTATGGCCTCACATGAATATTTTATGTATTTCATGTAAAATATCATATTAATGTGATTAATATTTCATGATTTAAGATTTTTGAGATAAAAATGTCATAAATGGAGGTTAAATGACTAAAATTGGTTAAACTAAGTTTCTGATCTTGAAAATTTTATATGACCTCACATGAATATTTTACAAATTGTGTGTAAAAGTTCGTATTAATTTGATTAATATTGCATGATTTATGATTTTTATAAGATAAAAATGGATTAAAAGAGGTAAAATAGTTAAAAACAGTTAAACTTCGAACCAGGCCATGAGATTTTAATATGTTGTTACATGCATGATTTACACACTGTATATAAATGTTGAGATGAAATGATTTCATTTTGCATGATTTATGAATTTTTAGAGTAAAAATGGCATAAATAGTGACTATTTTAGCATAAATAGCTAAAACGTATTACTGTTGGAGTAAGTGTCCCCGACAATAATGCGATCACAATTGTCGATCGCATGTTTAAATATATATTTAAGGATACATGAGGGAAAGTAATATTTTACAATCTACTGGTCCACACATATCGGTAATGATTAGCTGACTAGAGTTTGACATTACTGTCGTGCGACGGAGGTGATCAGTTGATACCCTGGGGTCATACCTATAGGATAATACTCTTAATTGATTATTTAATTAATCGTATGCCGATACGAGTTAATTAAATTGCTTAAAATTGACGGATGATTTTGTGAGTAAAATTAACGTGTCTCATTGTAATTCGATTAAATTAGATACGGTCTAAGTAATCGAATTGTTTTATTACTTAGATTAAATTATTGTTTACGAAACAATTGAAACAGGTTGAATAATTTATTATAAATACAAGTCGTTGTAATTTATAATTCGATAAACCACTTTGGTACTAGTAATCAAGAATTACTAATTAAATTTTGTATGTGACATATTTTATTAATATGTTGATTTTTAATATGTTAAAAATACACTATAGTGTAACATGTCATGTAACATGTGACACATGACAAAATTGACAAATGACAAAATAAAATGGACCTTCCATTTTATGTTAAGTGTACCGAAAATGGGGAGGGTTAGGGTTTAAAATTGTGTTGATTATTTTAAATAAGAAAACATAATGATTACTCTAGCTTATAGACATGCATGCCTAGTTTGCCTTGGGTGGAATGTGAAGCTCATGCATTGGCTCACTTCCCTCCCCCAACCGGTTTTATGCATAGAAAAGCCAAGGGCTTTTCTCTTTTTAATTCAATATTTTTTCACTACATAATTTTTCTAGTGTTAGAAAAATTATCACTCTCTACATTTTGGGAAACATTTTAGAGAAAGAAAACTCATAAAAACACTCCTCTCTTGACCGAAATACAAGAGAACAAAACACCATTTTTGTGTCAAATTTAAACTTGTTTTAATTAATACTAGTCTTATATTAATTATATTAATTAAGGGGTTACCTTGGGTATAATTCCTTAGGAGAGATTATCAACTTGAATCTTATTCTTCCATTTTGGAAAGCTCAAGAACTAGTAAGAAGGTGAACTTACTAGTGCCCATTTATCCGATATTATCAATGTAAGAATTGATTTTTCTCCTTATACTTTGTAATAGTTTTGCATGCATAAGATCCGATTTAATTTTATGACTAAATTAAACTATCATACTATGAATATGTAAACATATGAGATTATTGAATCCTAACAAATGGTATCAGAGCACATGGTTGTTGCATGCAAAATCGGGTTTGATTTTCCGAGTTAATTAGTTAACATATAAAACTTGTTATTTAGGATTTATGAAGATAAATCATGAAATAATTTTGCATATTAAACGTTTCTGGTTCTAAATGGATTTTAGGTCATATGGGACGATTTATGGATTTTATTGTTCATTTTATATATTATTGCATTAAAATGTGATTTTTATGAGGAAAGTGTCATTTTTGGACGAAAAATAGCTAAACTTCGAATTTTTAAGTGATTTTTGGATATGTTTTCACATATATTATCTATTGGTTTCATGTTAAATTTCATGAAAAACTAAGTTATTTTACATGAAACATGGATTTTATAAGTTTAAATCGAATTTAAAGGGTTTATTAGGTTAATATGAGTTATATTTCGAATCTGATTATGACAATTTTATATGTTATCACATTCATTTTTACTCAGTGTGTGTAAAAATCTTAGATGAGTTGAACTTCTTATGCATGATTTATGAATTTTTGAGTAAAAATTCAATAAATAGTGACTTAAATTAGCCTATAATGCTAAAACATATTTCATGACTAAAGAAAAATGTCATATGTTGCATTTTATCCCACATTTCAGATCTAAAAGTGAAAAGTTGATTAAAATTAATTTTTTTCATATTTTAATGGTCATATTTGATAAAACCGACAAACCGCAACGATGTTTTTCTCGAAAAAATTTCGAAATTTTTAACCTAAGTTTAAACTTTATGAGTGTCATGGTATTTTTCTAGAATGTTCATGAGTTTGAATTTCAAATTTTGAAATTATTTGAAATTCTTATAATTTAAATTTGGAGTTTATAGTATAATATTGTATTTTTGGGTCCATAATGAACAATATTAAGAAATCAAGTTGAATTATTATCAAAATGTAAGTGAAGACTATGTTTTGAGTCCTAATGATAGGCTTATCGCGTACCTTTTGAAAGATAAATTCCCTTGACACAAATTAATGTAGTAATAGGGGTCGAACATAAGGAAACGGGAATTACGTCGTGAATTGCTATGGGTAGATTTTTATCAAGGTCGACTTCGATTTTGGGTTTGGTTTGTTTGGTTGATGATTAATAAAAATTGCAATGTAAATAATATAATAAAAATGAGTCTAAAGGGTTCAGGTCACTCATGCAAAGGTAAACATGTAATACCCCGTAATTTCGTAAGCGTTTACAAGAATAATTTATGTAATTTGAATAATTAATTAAAAGGTTAAAGTTTAATGTTTAATAATTGTGAATAAGACGGAATGATATAATAAAGTAATAAATAATAGAATTACGAGTCGGGATGGCAATTGGATAATTAATAATATACGATAATTCATATAATGATAATAATCGATAATTATGTAATAATAATAATAGTAATACTAATAATAATAATAATAATAATAATAATAATAATAATAATAATAATAATAGTAATAATAATAATAGTAATAAGGTAATCACATAGTTTCCTAATTGTTCTCTTGTAGATCTAAACCTACACTATAAATAGAGATAGATAACTTACCCTAATTTATCATATGCAAACTGAATATTTGAGAGAAGAGGAGACATAGAAGGAATAAAGACGGAATTTACATCGCTAATTAACTTGAGGTAAGACCGTCTCATGTATACTCTTTGCTATGCTATAATTTGTAAACTAGACCATCGTAGGACAAGTCGTGACCATCGTTGTGACCGTGGGCCACCAGGGGCAACCGTTGCCCTTCTTTGACCAACATTGACCGACGGGAGAGGGGTGTTTTAAGGCGGTTTTCGTGGGTGGTTGAGTAAGCTTGCACCATGGGTTTACACGGGTTCGGGCCCTTATTTGGGACGTGACTCACCTGGGTTTGGCAGGGATGGGTCAGGGTTGTTGGGTCGACCATTATGATGGCTTTGGGGTGGTTTTTCCTGGTGTTTTGCGCGGTGGTTGCCGGAGTTGTCGCATGTTTGGTTTTTTGTTAGTGTTTGTTATGAACACGTGTGTAGAACCCTCACGACTTGACTAGACCTGACGTTGGTGTGGTGGCGCTTCTTATGGGACCACCGTGGTGGATGCTAGTGGTTTAAGGTGGTGGTGGTCGGATTTCGCAAAAAACAGGGGAAAACAAGGGAGTCTTGTTGTCGTTAATTGTTGGCTTGTTTATCGATGTTGTTTTTGTAATTGTGGTCGTTGGTTGTGGTGGTTGGGTAGGAAGTAGGTGGTCGGTGAATATGGGTGCAGTGGGGGAATCCGTGGTGGTGTTTTGGACCGTGTCTATTTACCGAGTTTGCTGGAGGTGTTGTGCGGTTGAACTATTGCGCAGGCCGTTGTTGATTGTTTCTGCCGGCTGTTATTAGGGGGTTGCAGGGGGGGGTGTGTCGGGTAAAGGTTGTGTTAGCCAAGGAGCCACCGTGGCTGGGTGGTCCACGGTGGAGGTCGTTTGAAGAGGAGCTGCCGAGGGGGAAGTGTCAAGGTGTGTGTTCTTTGGTTTGGACGTGTCACGTGTATTGGGTGATATGTTGGATTTGTCTTTCCATCTAATTATTGTTGACTCGGGTTTGTTCACGGGATTTTTATGACGGGTTTATTTGCGTTGTTTTTAAGACGGGTTTTAATTACTAATTTACGTAATAATATAAATATTAAAGTTAATGAATAAATATAAAGAGTTGATAATGAATTATTAATAAAGTATAAATAATGAATATTGAATAATTTGCTATTGTTAGGTGACGGATTTGTGAGACGGATTTACTGAAGAATATTTTAGTTGATTGCGTAAATTGGAGTATTGCTGAAAAGGTAGGATAATCTACTCAACTACATCTGTTTTCCGTGTTTAATGGATGGATATTATTGGAAGGGTGATTGGTTTATGACTGCTTATTTAATTGAGTTAATTGAGTGATTAATATTGTCAGTTTTTGGAGTTGTGTATATTTTATACGGATTATTTTGTGGTATGGTTTATGAGAATTGGACTGCCCCATGCTTAGTCTCTGGTGGATAATGTAAGTGGTTATTGGACTGCCCCAGGCTTAGTCTCTGGTGGATAACGTGTGTGAATAATTGGAAGGCCCCAGGCTTAGTCTCTAGTGGATAACGTGGATAGTTGATGTCGAGATGTGACATGTGAACAGTTGAGATTGGAATATTGACAGTTGTGAGAGATTGGTTGTTTTAATGTATTTTATCCTACTCAACCTCGTGGTTGACCGTGTATTCGTGAACACCTGTGATGAACCATAATGGGGAGCAGATTTGACAGGTACTAAAGATTAGCTGACTTGGGAGCATTAGGATGTGAGCTCGACTTGGACCGTAGTTGTTGTCTAGATCACTTAGTTGACTTATACAACTTTATTTATGTATTTTCCGCTACGTAGTAAATTGTAATGTTAAGGTTTATATTTAATCGGTTGGCAATGTAATAAAACCATTATTTCAGTTAAAGTTATTAAAGTACTTTTGTTTGTTTTAATCTGTATCATTTACCTCGGGCAACCGAGATGGTAACAGTCCAATTTATTGGGAATGTCTTGCTAAAGGCTCCTAAATAAATGGGGGTGTTACAAAGTGGTATCAGAGCAAAATGATCCTCAGGCCTAACTAATGAACCTACTAATGAATATAGGATGTGTCTAATAAAATGAACCCGGATAAAAACTGTTAGGTGCCCCTTTAGGCTTAGGATGAGAAGGTACCCTCACTCTGAACCTCGGCCCTTCCAGTTTTGAACCGGTGACCTCGAGAGATAATTAAGAGTGGGGTAAATTAAAATGAATGTTGAGTATTTCTTAGGATTCATTGTTGACTTGGAGGTGTATTGTTTTTATTGATTGGATGTGTATTGTTGATGACCAAGGTTACGGGGCTTAACCTTGATTTTAAGGAGAATGGGATGGATAAAATAATGATGTGATGTTGAATTGTAAATATCATGAGCATGAAAATAATTGTTGAATTTATATTCATTATTTGATTATAGTAGTATCATGTCTAGCGATATGCGGTTATGTGAATCCCGAAACCATGTTATTTACAATACTATCGGATAATTGAATTTGTGATAGGGATACTTTAGAATAGATGCCTAGTGGTGTATGAAGGTTTGATGACCAAGATGTGTTAATACAAGTATAGGAGAGTGATAATAAGAATTTATGAGTTAGTAAAATGGGATATGGAAACTTGACCTGATTTATCATATTTTACTTCTATTTGATTTAGTTGCCATTTGACCTCTATTAATCGTCTAAGGTTTAAATATTTATGAATGATAGCCCAGTGAGTTAGTTTTCCAGTGTCGTTAGTCTCATGTTAAAAAGTTTTACTGTTTGGGAGAAATAAATATTTTAGTGAGCAGTGGTCAGAATGTTCCTGTACAGTAAAGTTTTCGACAAACGATTTTGTAAAATTTTTCATTTAATTTGTACTTAATATTTTTACCTAATTCCAACTCCATTGTTTAAAATACTCAAATATATTTTCAAATTGATAAGCCACGTTGCAAGGTGAATTTTTGACAGCTAATAGTGATTTTTACAAGTTGACCTAAAACTTTGACTTTTTGCTAATCAGTTTTTGTTTTGACCTACTGAATTGTAAAATCTTTATAAATTAATTATTCGAGATTTGGACTTAATTATTTTTCTTATGCTTTAAAAACTCTTTAGATTCTCTGGAAAGTATAAAAACTCAACGTAGAATGTAATGGTTAATTAATGGTGAATTTTGAAAGTTACAGCTTGACTTTGATTTCCGAAAACGCGAGTCTTTCCAAAAGATTAATATAAATGTCTTATAAGTCCTTAACCTGTGATAGTTGAGGGGTAGGAGTGATCATAGGAAGACCTAATAAGGGGTAATAAAAAGGATAGAATTGACCACACCTTATCTTTGTAAGTATAGAATATTTAAAAATGTTAAGCCATGTTTTCTCGGGTAGAAACTTATGTTGTTTCGTTTTACTTTTATAGAACCATGCCTCCAAAGAGATCTACACCTACACCCTCTACCATATCCCAAGAGGAGATTGACCATTTGATAGCTATGAATGAGGCTCTGACTGCGGCATTAAAGGCTAAGGGGTCAGTTCAGGATCCAGCAAAGATGAGTGCTAGCATTGCAAGACATAACCCGACGAAGTATGACGGATTAGGTGAACCATCCTTACTAGGAGATTGGAATAGGGAGTTTGATAACCTTTTTGAGTTGCTAGGGTGTCCTACGGAGTTGCAAGTAGATCAAGCTGCTTATTATTTGAGGGGGAAGGCAGGTTTGTGGTGGAATCGTAGTAAGGAGGTCATAAGAGAAGCTTGGAGGGAGAGTGATGAACCTTTTATCACTTGGAAGGGTTTCAAGGAGAATATAAGAGTTGTATTTGTACCAGAACATATTAGGAGTAAGATGAGAGCTGAATTTGATTCTTTCAAGATGACTGAGGAGATGACAGTAGAGACTTATTATAACAGGTTTATGGAATTGTCAGAATATGTAGCTGATTTGAATTTTAGTGATGAGATGTTGGCACTCATATTTGAAAAAGGATTAACAACCACGATTAAGAAGAGGCTTGCAGCTGGTCAACCAAGTACCATGGATGATGTTTATCAGCGAGCTGGGCATGCAGAGAGGATTGCAGATATGTTAAGGGAAGAGAGGGGGGAAAAGGAGGAGAAGAAGGGAAAGAGTGAGAAGAGAAAGGCCGAGTCTTCTAGTGAGAATGTTGGGAGTAAGAAACAAAATTCTAACCAATATCACTCTTACTTTGTTAGTAGTGCACCGATGGGAGGAGTGAGCCGTGGAAGTGATAGTCGGTCGATGGCTAGTAGAGATTTGTCGGTAGTTGTTTTAGGTGTGGTAAGTTGGGACATAAGATCATAGATTGTAGAGTAAATTTGGGCAAGCAAGGAGGTAACAATGGAAATGGAGGTTATGGAAGTGAAAACCAAAGAAACCGCCAAACTCCGGTACAGAGTGTAGGGAGCAATAGAAATGCAGGGCAATGGAGTACCCAGAGGAGCTACAACAATAGGCAAGGCAATGGAGGTGATCAGAGTAATGGTGGGAAGACATTTGGAACAGCTAGTACAGTACAAAGGAATGGGGTGAAGGGTAATTAGTTTATTTGAGAGGATTAGACTCTTCTCATTTATAAGTATTAAGTTGTTAGTAGTTTTAATAAAGTAGTAGTAGTTCCGAAACTTCGGGACAAAGTTTATTTTTAGGGGGTAGAATGTGACACCTCATGTTTTAAGTTTATTTTGTGATACATTTTCATGTTTTGAGTTAATTTGGTTATTTATTTTGATAAGAATGATATGGTTTGATAATGATTAAGAAATTTAATTGTGTTGCAACTATATTGAGTTGAAATAGCATTCAGACGTGTTGATTGTTTCATGAGGCTTTTGTAGCATTTTGGGTGAACTTCGGGACGAAGTTCATTTTAAGGGGGGAAGATTGTAATACCCCGTAATTTCGTAAGCGTTTATAAGAATAATTTATGTAATTTGAATAATTAATTAAAGGGTTAAAGTTTAATGTTTAATAATTGTGAATAAGACGGAATGATATAATAAAGTAATAAATAATAGAATTACGAGTCGGGATGGCAATTGGATAATAAATAATATACGATAATTCATATAATTATAATAATCGATAATTATGTTATAATAATAATAATATTAATAATAATAATAATAATAATAATAATAATAATAATAATAATAATAATAATAATAATAATAATAATAATAATAATAATAATAATAATAATAATAGTAATAAGGTAATCACATAGTTTCCTAATTGCTCTCTTGTAGATCTAAACCTACACTATAAATAGAGATAGATAACTTACCCTAATTTATCATATGCAAACTGAATATTTGAGAGAAGAGGAGACATAAAAGCAATAAAGACGTAATTTACATCGCTAATTAACTTGAGGTAAGACCGTCTCATGTATACTCTTTGCTATGCTATAACTTGTAAACTAGACCACCGTAGGACAACCCGTGACCATCGTTGTGACCGTGAACCACCAGGGGCAACCGTTGACCTTCTTTGACCGACGGGAGAGGGGTGTTTTAAGGCGGTTTTCGTGGGTGGTTGAGTAAGCTTACACCATGGGTTTACACGGGTTTGAGCCCTTATTTGGGACGTGACTCACCTGGGTTTGGCAGGGATGGGTCAGGGTTGTTGGTTCGACCATTATGATGGCTTTGGGGTGGTTTTTCCTGGTGTTTTGCGCGGTGGTTGCCGGAGTTGTCGCATGTTTGGTTTTTTGTTGGTGTTTGTCATGAACCCGTGTGTAGAACCCTCACGACTTGACTAGACCTGACCGTGGTGTGGTGGCGCTTCTTATGGGACCACCGTGGTGGATGCTAGTGTTTTAAGGTGGTGGTTTGTGGTGGTGGTGGTCGGATTTGGCATAAAACAGGGGAAAACAGGGGACTCTTGTTGTCGTTAATTGTTGGCTTGTTTATCGATGTTGTTTTTGTAATTGTGGTCGTTGGTTGTGGTGGTTGGGTAGGAAGTAGGTGGTCGGTGAATATGGGTGCAGTGGGGGAATCCGTGGTGGTGTTTTGGACCATGTCTATTAACCGGGTTTGCTGGAGGTGTTGTGCGGTTGAACTATTGCGCAGGCCATTGTTGATTGTTTCTGCCGGCTATTATTAGGGGGTTGCAGGGGGGGTGTGTCGGGTAAAGGTTGTGTTAGCCAGGGAGCCACCGTGGCTGGGTGGTCCATGGTGGAGGTCGTTTGAAGAGGAGCTGCCGAGGGGGAAGTGTCAAGGTGTGTGTTCTTTGGTTTGGACGTGTCACGTGTATTGCGTGATATGTTGGATTTGTCTTTCCTTCTAATTATTGTTGACTCGGGTTTGTTCACGGGATTTTTATGACGGGTTTATTTGCGTTGTTTTTAAGACGGGTTTTAATTACTAATTTACGTAATAATATAAATATTAAAGTTAATGAATAAATATAAAGAGTTGATCATGAATTATTAATAAAGTATAAATAATGAATATTGAATAATTTGCTATTGTTAGGTGACGGATTTGTGAGACGGATTTACTGAAGAATATTTTAGTTGATTGCGTAAATTGGAGTATTGCTGAAAAGGTAGGATAATCTACTCAACTACATCTGTTTTCCGTGTTTAATGGATGGATATTATTGGAAGGGTGATTGGTTTATGACTGCTTATTTAATTGAGTTAATTGAGTGATTAATATTGTCAGTTTTTGGAGTTGTGTATATTTTATACGGATTATTTTGTGGTATGGTTTATGAGAATTGGACTGCCCCAGGCTTAGTCGCTGGTGGATAATGTGAGTGGTTATTGGACTGCCCCAGGCTTAGTCTCTGGTGGATAACGTGTGTGAATAATTGGAAGGCCCCAGGCTTAGTCTCTGGTGGATAACGTGGATAGTTGATGTCGAGATGTGACATGTGAACAGTTGAGATTGGAATATTGACAGTTGTGAGAGATTGGTTGTTTTAATGTATTTTATCCTACTCAAACTCGTGGTTGACCGTGTATTCGTGAACACCTGTGATGAACCATAATGGGGAGCAGATTTGACAGGTACTAAAGATTAGCTGACTTGGGAGCATTGGGATGTGAGCTCGACTTGGACCGTAGTTTCTATCTAGATCACTTAGTTGACTTATACAACTTTATTTATGTAATTTCCGCTGCGTAGTAAATTGTAATGTTAAGGTTTATATTTAATCGGTTGGCAATGTAATAAAACCATTATTTCAGTTAAAGTTATTAAAGTACATTGGTTTGTTTTAATCTGTATCATTTACCTCGGGCAACCGAGATGGTAACAGTCCAATTTATTGGGAATGTCTTGCTAAAGGCTCCTAAATAAATGGGGGTGTTACAAAACATATGAACATGATAAATTTGGTACTAATAATTTTGTCAATTGTTTAGGCTTAGAGATACCCACCTTACGGCATTAGTATCAACCATAGACCGGGTCCTAGAAAAACTCTCGTCCATGACTAGGTCGTCCTACCACACATGCTTAGTTTAATTCAATTCCGTGCCTCTCGACTTTAGAACGAATGAACAAATTTAATCTATGACTACGGCCGATAATCAAAGATTAAACGTAATAATGCAAACATGTGATGGAAACAAATGAACAATATTATTATAAACTTATTTAAACATGTTCTACATTTGATTTTGCATGGCTCCCCTAGCCATTAGACTAGGAAATTTAGCTACTCATACTAAAATGTAAATTGCAAACTAAATTATAAGAAATGTTAAACATGGTTGTTTGATTTATGTAAATTAGATAATATAACATGTGAAAGGATTACTGCTAATGTAAAATGAAATGCTTGATTATAATAATTATGTGGTAACTAAAATAATAATGTAAATTGCAAACTTGAAACTAGAAATACCTTATAAAGGAGAACTTATATGGAAGAACAAATAACAAATAACCAAAAGCTTGAATATCAAATGCTTGAACAATATCTTGAAGTACAAAATGTTGAAAGATTAACTAAGGGAATGCTTAACCAATTGTAAACTAAAAATGAGAAAACTAATGAGAGAAATTATAATGCTTGAGGCTTATTGTAGTAAACTTGGACGTAAAAATGAGATGCCTAAAGCCTTGGAATACCTCTCCTATTTATAGGAGAGGAGAAGAAAACGTAAGCAATCAATGAGCATGCAACCCCTATCGGGGTTGGGCGGACCCGATCGGGGTCGTGTGTTCCTCGGTTATTTGCCTTAATTCCTCTCTTAATTCCTTGGAGAATCCTATGTGGGTGATTAATTGTGCGATTAATCACCCGGTTAATGCTAGCATTTGGCATCTTAAGATCTTTTGGAATCCCATGCTTTCCCTTGACTTTTGACTTGCAATTTGGGCTTGACTTGGATGTTTGATCTCATTTGTATTTTGCTAATTGATCCAACAAATTCCCATGCAAAAATCCATGCAACTTGAGGCACAAAGTCCATGCAACATCCAATATTTAGTCCATTTGGTCTTCTTTCCTCTTAGCTTGCAATTTCTAGTACTTTGTAGTTATTTTAGCTCCAAAAAGCTTATTCCCTACAAAATATGTCAAAGCATCCAAAACAACTAGAAATGCAAATATTAGCTATAAAACACTTAAGATAAGTGCTAAAGACATGTAAAATCAAGCTAATATAGGGGCTTAAAATGTATAAAATATGCACTTATCAAACTCCCCCAAGCTAAATCCTTGCTTGTCCTCAAGCAAGAGACCAAATCCCATCTATTGCATCATCCAAACAAGCTAAGCATAATGATTTAAAATCCCGAAATAACATGGGCAAGGAAGAAAGCAAGACATGGATGAGATTTACACGACGGCGTAGCATAGAAAACTTTGAATGAACCTTTAAGCTCTTGCATGATCTTTTGACTTATGGACTATCACGGGACACTCAAACTTTTTTATATGTGAAAGGATAATTTTAGTGAATGAAACTCAACTATCCTCAACTTATAACAATGTGCCCGCAATCTAATATGGTAAACATGTCAAAATTGGCAAGTAAAGACAATCAAATGAAAGCATGATAAAGAAGCCAAATGGGTAGGAAGAAGGCAAATAAGACATGGGTGGAAAGGGGAACAAATGAATTATGGTAATGTGGAGCTAAGTCACGCTAGCAACTACCAAAATGCAAGGATGCTCAATCCCAATTCTAACCCAATTTTGCAATTCAAACCATAAGAAAATTCTCCAAAATAATATAAATAATGCTTGAAAATTTCTCATATCTTTTCTTCTTCTTCTCTTTCTTTTCTTTTTCAATGCATACTTCTTTTTTTTAATGCTTTTTCTCATTCATTCATTTTTTTCTTTCTTCATTTTTTTTCATTTTCTTTTTTCATTTTTTTTCAATTTTTCATCTCTTTTCTTTTTTTCCTTTTTTGAGCATTAAGACCAAGCTCACATGACTTCAAACAACAAAACATATCCCAATGAGCACCCAAACACTATCCAACTAAGCTACTAGCTCAACAAGAGTAGGCAATTTCAATGATGTAGCTAAGGATAAATTTCGTGAAGGGGTCAAAAAGGCTAAAATATCATGTGAATGGCTCCAAAATGCTATAACAAATTAATGCATGCTTACCGAGAGAAGACATGAAGACCATACTTATGCGTTTTGATGTAACACACATTATAAGGAGACACCTACACTCACCTAAGTAAGACCAAATAAAGATGAAATGGCCTTAAAGGAGGTTCTACCTTACCAATTTTGTAGCTTGCCAAAAGTCAAGATCAAGCCTATTCGGTTCATTCTCCATCTCCCACCTATTATGTCAAGACATCTCCATGTAGCTAATATCCCATCATTAAAGAATAAATCATTAGCAACGAGCCAACATTAGGATAAGCAAAGAGGAAAGTAGGCTACAAGCAAGCACAAAGCAAAAAATTTTCTCAAAAATTTTCAAATTTTCTACATGTTAGGCCCAGTTTAGCCTGGTCCGACCATAACCTGGCCTGACTTAACAAAGCTGACTAAAGAAGACGAAGACCGGACAATTCTAGCTATTTTACAATCAGCTTGCCTTATACTAGAAGAAAAGCCTGGTGGTGAGCACAGAATAGCCTGGCAGAGTATCAAAGCAGGCTAAAGAAGAAGCAAAACGATTATATAACCAAGACCTATTCTCAAGGAAGACCAAGTCCAAACCTAAAACTATTTAATCCATGAATCTGGACGGAAAGAAGAGAGAAAGCTAAGGATTGGTTGAGTTGAGAACGGGTCAAGCGAACTAATAGGAAGCATGCCCTATTATTAAGCAACAACTCCTACCTTTGGGGAGAACGTTATACATCTATAACGTTATTCATTGTAACGTTGAGAGGACGGTAGAGAACTATAAATAGGAGAATTTAACAATTGTAAAAGGGATTCATGATTAGTTAATTTTATCTACACTTTATCTTTTTACTCTTGAGCATTCAGATATTCATACAACATTGTGCCCGGTCTATCAAAATAATAAAAAGCGTTATCCTTTATATTCATTTCTTTCTTTGTCATTTATTCATTCCATTCTAATTTCATAGAACTAGATACCCTGATCACTATACAACTAAGCCGGATCCCTTCAGGAAAATCCTGCTAAAACAATTGGCGCCCACCGTGGGGCATCTAGTTCTTCAACCAATAAAATTCTCCTTATTATCTTTCAATTAATATTCACACACAAAAATGGTGGAACTCACACCGAACAACAATTAGCGGTACACTCTGGCCAAAATCAAGGAATTGGAAACAATCCAAGAGAAAGCGGCTCAGTCAAGGTAAATCAATAGGTCAAGGAATCGAGTCTAGCCTGAAGAAGAAATTGGAAAATCGGGCTTCGGGCTCTAAGACCGATTCGAACCGGGAACCCCATTCTCATCCATTATCAAAAACATAGACTTCTCTAATTTTGGAACCCCGGAGAAGGATACATTATCCAAGCACTCCAATCATTCCCAATGATGAGACAAACAAAAGCTGAAGCCGCAATAATGATGGCTATGCTTCAGAAATCCAAAAACTCCACAACAAAATAGAAAATATACCCGGAGTACGGACACTCGTGGGTCAAGTAGAAATTGATGACTTTGCAGATTCACCCTTTGCGGATGAAATTGCAAAGATTGATCTCCCCAAGAAATTTCTTGTTCCATCCATGAGAACTTATGATGGAACCTCCGATTCACAAAATCATGTTGCCATATTCAAACAAAAAATGTTGGCTGCCTCAATACCCAGTGAACTCGGGCAAGTCTGCATGTGCAAAGGCTTTGGTACAACCCGGCCGGAGCAAACATTACAATGGTTCATCAATCTCCCAAATGGAGGTATCAAGAATTTTGCAGAATTGATCAATGCTTTCAATCAACAATTCGCAAGTAGCGAGAGATATGGGCCAAGAGACCAAGCAACCTGTTCAGGATAAAGCGGCTTCTGAAGAATCTCTCAAGGAATTCTGGCCGGATTTGTCAAAGAAAAGGTGGCCATTCCAAGATGCGATGAAGAAAGAAAGAAGTAGAAGCATTCAGGCAAGGAGTCCGCTTGTGAGTGATATTTATGCAGATCTGACCAAGAAAGCATGTCCAACCTTTGCCACCGTTCAATCCATCGCCTTAGAGCATGTCAGATTAGAAGAAGACCTCAACTTCAGGACGAACTCATCCGGAGGAAAGCAGGGCTATGGACATACTAACAGGAAAAGCTCCTACCAGAAAGGAGGCAATCCCAGATCAGCACCCTATTCCAGGCCTGAACGATCTGAAGTCAATATGGCACAAGAACATAAAGGTAACCTCTCTAGCCTCCCAACTATTCCTGAATATAACTTCTCTATTAATACTGCAGGATTAATCAAACGCTTGGAAAACCTGGGAGATACAGTCAGATGGCCAAAGAAGTCCGACAACCCCAGGAAAGATCCAACAAGATGGTGTGACTTCCATCAGGACATCGGACACACCACGTAAGAATGCATTCGGCTCGGGAAACAAGTGGCATATCTTCTAAAGAAAGGCTACTTGAAAGATATAATCCAGCTGACCAAAGAATAAAGATGAAGGACAAAATAAGAGAGACCCGGGAAGCGGCAGGGATCCTCCTCCTCCTCCCATCTATGAAGTCAAATTCATAAATGGAGGATCGTAAATCGTGGTCCGACCAGACTCTGCAGCCAAGAGAATATCCAGGGAATCCCGGACTCCAACCTCCTTCCAGCCCGAGTCATTGCCTGCTATTACCTTTGATGACTCGGATCTGCAAGGAATATCAGGTCTACACCATGACAGCCTGGTAATCACAATGCAAATCGGCACTGACCAAAGTATCAAGAATCCCGATAGATGGAGGAAGCTCAATCAACCTGGTGATGCTTGACGTCCTCAAAGCTATGAAGATAGACGAAAGCAAGATCATAAAGAAATCCAGCGTCTGGTTGGATTCGGTGGAGAAACAAAAAAACACTGGGAGAAATCGGCTTGCCTACCTATGTGGAGGGCGTGGCTTCGTATGAGAGATTTGGAGTAATGGATTGCTTATCCTCGTATAATGTAATCCTGGGCGGACCATGGATCCACAATGTCAAAGCAATCCCATCAACATACCATCAATGCGTGAAAATTCCAATAGAATGGGGGATAACCACCATCAGAGGAGAACAAAGGATTGCTCAGGAATGTTACACTCAGGCTTTGAAACCCTCAAAGTCGGGTAAGTCCCTTGCATAGCAATTAAAGTCACCTGTCAGGGAAGAATACATAGCACAAACACAGATGGAAACAGGAGAAGTCATATTAGACCCAGAATTCCCCGACGAGAAAAGTACTTGTAGGGTCGATGCACCCGACTCAATCGGACCAAATCTGGTCACTTTCTTAAAACTAAAATGTCTTGTTTTGCTTGGTCACATTTTGATATGACTGGTATAGATCTTTGATGTTATTACTCATAAGTTGAACGTTGACAAATCCTTTAAGCCCGTACAAAAAAAGAGAAGAAAATTTGTCTGCAGAGAGGCATGAAATCATCAACCAAGAAGTTGACAAGCTATTGGACATGGGAATGATCGGGGAAGTGATGTACCCGACCGGCTTGCAAACGTGGTAGTCGTCCAAAAGAAAAATGGCAAATGGAGAGTCTGTGTAGATTACACCGACTTAAACAAAGCCTGCCCAAAAGATCCATTCCCCCTACCACACATCGATGCAATGGTAGATGCCACTGCAGGCCACGAAATGTTGACATTCATGGATGCCTCCAGCGGATTCAACCAGATAAAAATGCACCCAGCAGACCAGGAAAGCACAGCTTTCATCACTGAAAGAGGTATATATTGTTATCTTTGCTATGCCCTTTGGATTAAAAATGCGGTGCAACCTACCAAAGGCTAGTCAACATGATGTTCAAAGATCTGATAGGAGACACCATGGAAGTCTACATAGATGACATGGTAGTCAAATCAAAAAAGGCAGAAGACCACGTCAAAGACCTGGAAGTAGCCTTTCAAATCCTGGAAAAATTCAATATGAAGCTCAACCCACAAAAATGCCACTTGAGTCTCAAAGAGGCAAATTCTGGGCTACATGGTGACAAAAAGAGGAATAGAAGCCAGCCCTGAGCAGATCAAAGCTATCCTGGAGCTAGAACCACCAAAAACAGTCAAAGACATACAAAAGTCGATGGAAGAATAGCGGTACTGAACAGATTCATTTCAAGATCATCGAAAGATGCAAATCATTCTATAACCTGCTAAGGAAGAACAAGGACTTTCAATGGACCCACGATCATCGGTTTGCCTTTGAAGACCGAAAATATATCTATCCTCTCCCCCTTGCTTTGGCAAAACCAATCAAAGATGAACCCCCGACAAGATATTGCATCGATCCACAGAACTTCTTTGTCAGTGCAGTCCTGGTCAAAGAAGCAGACGGACAACAGCACCCTGTCTATTATGTAAGTAAAAGTCTACTGGATGCAGAGATCAGGTATGGCCTACTAGAAAAATATGTTTTAGCTTTAATAATGAGTTGCACAAAATTAAGACCATATTTTGAAAGTCACCCTATAATAGTCAGAACAAATCTTCCTATTAAGTCTGTACTTAGGAGACCAGAATTGTCCGGACGAATGTGCAAATGGTCACCCAAATGCTAAGCACATACAATATAACGTTTGAACCAAGGACAAACAATTAAGTCACAAGCACTAGCAGATTTTGTGGCTGATTTTAGTCCGACCCTAGAACCTGACCTAATAAAAGAAGTAAATAAACTGACCAGCGACCAAACAGACCTAGAATGGACCCTATTTGTCGATGGAGCAGCCAACACAAGGGGCACAGGCCTAGGTGTAGTACTAAAATCACCACAGGGGGATAAGATAGTACAGGCTATAAGCTGTGCATTTGAGGCCACCAACAATGAGGCGAGAATATGAAGCCACGATAGCGGATTAAAGGTATGTATTGATCTTGGTGTGCAAAATTTAAAGGTACGCACTGATTCCCTTCTTGTCTCCAACGGGTAAATGGCATATATACGCAAAAGACCCCAAAATGATGCTTTATCTAGATGTTGTTCAAATGCTAAAATCAAAGTTTAAAAACTTTAATATTGACCAAATTTCCAGGGACTTAAATACCCAGGCCGATGCCTTAGCCGGCCTAGGGTCCAACTTTAGTCCCCTTGATTTTGACAAAATACCCATTGTGCATTTATTAGAACCTGCAATAAACAAACAAGATGAAAGTTTCCCAATCTACATTGCTAATTCTTGGACGAAACCTTACTATGACTGGCTACAACAGGGAATCCTACCCTTAAATAAGCAAGATGCCGAGCATGAAAATAAAAGCGCGCCGTATACTATTATTGACAACGTGCTTTTTAAGAAATCGCAGGCCGGACCTTACCTCAGATGCCTGGAACCACGGGAAGCTTGAAGATATTATTATAAATCCATGAAGGATCTTGTGGAAATCACAAAGGTGGAAGAAGCCTGGCAAGCAAAGTACTCGAAACAGGATATTATTGGCCCACCTTAAGAGCCGATTGCACGGATTTTAGCTCTAAATGCAAAGCCTGTCGATTCACGGACCATACATCCATCACCATCCGAGGAACTACATTCCATATCCGCACACTGGCCATTTATGAAGTGGGGCATGGATATAGTAGGAAAACTACCTCAAGCACCGGACAGAAAGTTTTCATGCTAGCAATGACCGACTACTTCTCCAAGTGGATAGAAGTTTGAATCATACAGCAAGTCAAGGAGAAAGATGTCATAGCATTCATCAAACATAATATCATATGTAGATATGGCATCCCCTACGAAATACTATGCGACAATGGCACACAATTTGTGGGAAAAAAAGAACAATGACCTTTCTCGTGCCCAATGGAACATCAACTGGTAACATCTACGCCGGGATATCCAAAAGCCAACGGTCAGAGAATCCAGTAATAAAGTGGTGATCATTTGCATAAAGAAAAAGTGGAAAGAAGAAAAGGTAGATGGGTCAAGAGCTCCCCCTGGTCCTTTGGGGGCTGTGAACCACGCCTAAAACATCCACCGGCCAAACCCCTACTCCTTGGTCTATGGATGTGAAGCGAATACCTGGTGAGGTGGACATTCCATCGGCCGGATGTAGCCGAACACAACAACAAACAACATACCTCTAATGGAGGATAGCCTGGACTTAACAGAAGAGCTAAGAGATGCAAAGAAGCATCGATTAGCAAGATACCAAAGAAAAGAGTTGCGAGAAGCTACAACAAGATCAAAGCCGGGGTGTTCGGGGTAGGAGACCTCGTTCTCGGAAAGTATTCCAAAACACAAAAGAGAAGAATCTTTGGCAAATTGGCCCCAACCTGGGAAGGCCCCTATCTCGATTGATTCAATAGTCGGCCGGGAGCTTATAGACTACAAACCCCGGACGGAGAAATGATCCCAAGAGCTTGGAATATTACACACCTAAAACTATTTCACATATAGAATATATTTGCACAATCCAGGTATAACTTTTTACTTTAAACACTTCTTGCCTGAAAACTACATGTATAATACTTGCAATTATATGAATAAATGCCGTATATGATTTCTTCAAATTATGTGCCCAAATACTTACCTATACTCTCTTATTTACTTAGTGAAATCTTCAACACTTGTTTTACATATTGCATCTTATTTAAAAACAAATCTTAAAGATTGGGGGCCACCCCCACCAAATATCCAACTGATATCCAAAATTCGGTTGCAAAACAGCCTTTAAATATTGAGCTCAACATAACATACAAACCTGGAAAATCTACTCCTAGATCAGTATGACATAAATGGGTCATAAGCCCTCCGCATGGCAAGGGACATAAGCCCTCCAGACAGTGCAACAACCCCACCCATAACACATTAAAGCGGCCTGATCGATCGAATAAGCGCTTTGATCGATCGAAAAAATTGGCCCGATCCGAGTCATATAATCGGCAGATCCGATACACGTCCAACATCACAAAAGTACTTTGTCAAAACACAAAAAGAAGCAAAACAAAGACCAAATATTTATTCACCCAAAATAATTGGCCCTACCTAATAACCATCCATTCCAGGGACATCCCCCCTGGATGAGCCAAAAAAGTTTCTGATATACTCTAAATATTCATTCCAGGGACATTCCCCCTGGATAGACCAAAACCCAAAAGAAAAAACTAAGTTATTTTTGAGCCAGTAACCGACTCACAACCATCCACCATCTCCGATCACCGGACTTTGCCTTGGAAGGAGGAGAATCCACTTCTTCTTCTTGACCCATGTTGGCCAAGTCGGGATACTCGAGCATCCAGAGTCTGTCTCATCTCGGTCCGGATTCCAATCAGCCCGGTCGGATTCTCGGGTCCCTCATAGCATCAACCCGACCTTTCCCGAAGAAATCGAGCCTGCATCAGCCAACCTCGCCTCCACTAACTCCTTTTCAGCAGCAAGCTCCTCATTCTTTTTCAACTGATCCTGCATTGCCTGCTTCTCAGCCTCCAACTCCAGCCTGACAGCCTTCTCAGCATTTTTCGCAGCCACCTCACAAACTATAGCAGCCCTGGTTGACTCCTTAGCTGTTGCCAACTGAGATTGGAGCACTACTTCATTACCCCTGGATGTGTGCAGGTCACGGTTTAGCCTATCCAGCTTTTCTTCCAAATTGGTAATCTTGGCCTGGGCGTCCCTAAGCTGACAAGCAGTAGCCAGCCCAGCATCCAACCCCTGCGTACATACAAAATCAATTAGGCAAATACAAGGTAAAACAAAAAGCACATAAACAATTAAAAAATATCCCTCTACAACTAACCTCTCTAGCCTGGGAAGCGAGTTCAGCAGCCCTTGTTACAAGAGAAGTCAGAATAGAAACCACCCTGGTAGACGAATCAAGGGTACTAGCAGACAATAGTTGGTCGCTCATCTTTGCAGAAAACTCATCTATCCGAGCCCGGGCATCATCCATGTCATCAATCCTAGCAGGCACTTGCCTTATACTCCTGAGTGGCTGAGCCGGGATAGGCTGTTTCCCTCCTTCCTCCTCTTCCGGAATATCATCCTCCCTCTTCCTTTTTGAGCCTGGACGACCTCGGTGACACTATCTGGGCAGATCGGAGGAGGTGGACATCGAAATCGGGATATCCAAAGTCTTGTCACTCCCACTAGTTTCCTGGCTCTTGGACTGCTCAGCAATCCTAGCCACCCCAGCCTTCAAATCCTTTGCAGAAAAGCTAGCCAGCCTAGCAGAAGACCTAAACACTGGATATAAAAAAAAAAATATATATATACGTAAATATCAAACCAAAAAGCAACAGGAAGACAACAGCCAACATAAAAGCAAGCAGAAGACGTACAGAAAGAGCAAAGAGAACTAGGCTTGCCTTTGGGTACTTTAACCCCTTGATCGGCTTGGTCTTCATATACCGGGGCAACAATTCCCTGCCCAAGCAAGCTGGCCAGGCCCTCTCTTCCTCAGGAATGGCAAGGAAAGCATCTATCCTTGCAATAGCCTCTTCATCTAGAGGATCGTGATTCCAATCAGGAGCTACAAACATTACAGAAACAAAATATACAGGTAAGACTTATGTACCTCACTCTCATTCAATATAACTACAAAATAAAAGTACAGGAAACCTACCACTCTCCAAAGGAGGATATCTCAGTAATCAAAGCGATCCCAGTCTCGGTCCAGGATAAACAGGAAAGTCTTTGCCCAACTTTTGTCGTCTCCAGAATCCAGGTTAGTAATTAATGGAGTCATCTTTGACTTAATTCTCAAATTAAAACGACCAATGAAGGATTTTTAAAATGATATACTGCCTTAATATCATTGAGAGTAATCACAAGATTGTGTTTAGCGCATAAATTTTCTATGGAATGAACAAGTTTCCAAACCATCGGCATAATCTGAAAAGGTGACACTTCCATAGCACGGATGGTGTCAATCATTAAGGGAGTAAAAGGTAACTTACAGCCTGCTTTGAATGCCCATTCGAAAATACAGAACCAACCAGGTGATACCCGTTAGCCCTAATCTGGACAAGACTCGAGGAATCCATACCTCGGTCGATTGGGAATTATTTTCTTCTCCCTTAGTATCTTGTCATAATTTGTTTTCAACAAGTTCTCTTCAGGAAAGTAAGGATCCAAAGATTGAAGGGCGGTGAATACAGAATCCTGGTACTTAAAAGCAAACATGAAAGCGTGAGGATCAATCTCCATCACTTCTTCTTCCTGGACGTTTATAGGTTCAGGCTCAACAGCAGCAGCAGCTTTCTGGGATGCAGGACGTTTTTTGGCTCCCATATCTTTAAATGTTTGATTTATTATTGAAATTGTCGAGAAAATACAAAATAGCGAACAGGGTTAATGAGAAGAAGGAAGAATTCGGAAGAATTTGGAAGAATTTTAGAAGAGTTTGAAGAATATGCAAAGAAAGAAAGTGGAGGAAATTTGATGAAAAATAACCTTGCCCTAAATACCGTATTTATAGGAGATGAATAACGGCATGAAAAACCTAGGGATTGCAAAACTCTCAAAGATGACATCACCTAGCCGTTATAGTGTTCAACGGTAACTAGGAGTCTAAGAGTCATTGATTAAGTGTAAGTCTCTTAATTATTTAGCAGGTAAAAATTGACATTTCACCCCGGCCCGACCAAAGACGGGTAAAATGTCAAGGGGCAATTGTTAGGCCCAGTTTAGCCTGGTCCGACCATAACCTGGCCCGACTTAACAAAGTCGACTAAAGAAGACGAAGACCAGGACAATTCTAGCTATTTTACAATCGGCTTGCCTTATACTAGAAGAAAAGCCTGGTGGTGAGCACAGAATAGCCTGGCGAGTATCAAAGCGAGGCTAAAGAAGAAGCAAAACGATTATATAACCAAGACCTATTCTCAAGGAAGACCAAGTCCAAACCTAAAACTATTTAATCCATGAATCTGGACGGAAATAAGAGAGAAAGCTAAGGATTGGTTGAGTTGAGAACGGGTCAAGCGAACTAATAGGAAGCATGCCCTATTATTCCGGCAACAACTCCTACCTTTGGGGAGAACGTTATACATCTATAACGTTATTCATTGTAACGTTGAGAGGACGGTAGAGAACTATAAATAGGAGAATTTAACAATTGTAAAAGGGATTCATGATTAGTTAATTTTATCTACACTTTATCTTTTTACTCTTGAGCATTCAGATATTCATACAACATTGTGCCCGGTCTATCAAAATAATAAAAAGCGTTATCCTTTATATTCATTTCTTTCTTTGTCATTTATTCATTCCATTCTAATTTCATAGAACTAGATACCCTGATCACTATACAACTAAGCCGGATCCCTTCAGGAAAATCCTGCTAAAACACTACACTATATCTAAATGCAATCCCCACCCCCCCCCCCCAAGCTAAACATCACATTGTCCTCAATGTGCCAACTATCCAAATCAACCAATCAAACCATAAAAATGGCTCAAAGCACAAAACAAGAAGGACTAGAGGTTATGTTTAATGGGTTGCAAGATCTAAACTAATATGCAAAGCAATTAAACCCAAGCTAGCATGAATTCGGGGGATTTCTTCATCAATCAACTAAGAAAAGGGCCAAAAATTGAACCCCTTCCTCCCTTTCTTCTTCTTCTTACCACTACCACTTGATTCTCCTTGTTGGCCACTTCCACTTGAGTCATCCCCTTGAAGAGGAGTGACATACTCACCAATATCTTGGCCACTACCAAGACCATCACCATAACTACTAATCCCACCATATCCACCATAGCCACCATAGCCTCCATAGCCTCCTTGCAATGCCTCAACCCCATAATCCGAACCACAAAAATCCGGACCGGGTTCATATGTAGCAAATGTACCCGCATCATTGTTAGGAGGGGAAGGGGGAATAGGAGATGGAGGAGGAAATCCACCCGGAGGATAAGTATAGAATGAAGGATGTGGCCCCTCGGGTTGGATAACTCCTTGCCTAGCAAAATGATCATAAATAGGATGCAATGCAAGTCGTTGGTCATCACGAATTTGATTAACACCTAAGTTCATTTCCGGTATCATATTCATCATTTCTATGCTAGAAGGTGACTCAATGCTAGAGGTGGAGTGACGTGCTTGGGAGGATTGACCTCCCACACACCTCTCAGTGGTGGTAGGTGTCTCACCTCTAAGGGCCAAATGGTAGGTTGGTCTAACAAAGGGGTCACTTCCACGACGAGGCTTAGTGTGAACCAAAGCCTTAATTTCTTTCTTTTCCACGGGTAGACGAATGGATTCTTGCCTACCTATCTTCCAAATCATGTTGGGATGAGCATCTTTAAACCAATTACAAGAAAGCAAGTATTCATAATCAAGCCCGACTCCCTTAGACCTAGACTCAAGCAATGGTCTCAAATCGGTATTCTCAAGGTTAAACCTACACAAATGGTGAGCAATTTTAGGGACCAAACCTCCTAAGACAATGCAACTATTCTTGACATTACATTGTTTGGTCAAGTGGACCGCAAAGTGGTAGGGGATATTGATTCCCCACTTCTCATCACCATTAACATTCAAGAAAGCACCCAAGATTTCTAACTCAATCTTCCTCACCGAGTGAGGTTCATTTCTCCCAAAAAAGGTCCATCCTATAAACCTTTGCCAAATCCTTATGTCGGGGTAATGAATAAATTGATGTGGGGTATGATCCCAACCCGGAAAAGGCAAGTGAGAAATGGCATTCCAAGTCGAAACGGGGTTATAATCATCGGGTGATTCGGTGGGTAAGTCTTTGTGAGGCAAATCAAAGATAGCGGCAAAGTCCGCTAAGTCCAACCTATGATCTTCATTAAACAAGCGAAAGGTAACAAAAACAACAAAACCGGGTTTCCTAGACCTATGAAACTCGAAAGAGCTCAAGAACTCAAGGGTGAGTTCGGGGAAGGTCTTATAATTCATGGTATAACAAGTTTTCATGCCAAGATTTTTAAACAAAGCTTTAACATTTTTCTCTATTCCAATATTTTTTAAAGATGCTTGATTCATGAATTTCGTTGGTTCCATACCTTTGCTTTTCAACATAACCCAATTGTTGTATTGAGCTTGTGAATTGAAGATCACATTCGGATATTCCGGGTCATGCCATTGTGGGCCTTCCTCCATTTGGACATCCGCCGCTGCATTTGAAGGCTCCGCCTCACCTCTCCTTTTCTTAGAAGCACCTTGTGAAGGAGCTTTTCTTGGTGCCATTTTTCTGAAATTTAAGACAAAATTCATCTTAAGGCAAACCAAAATTCATCCTAATAGGCATAAACTAATTCACACTACAAACATGTAATAAGCATACTACAATCAATTTCTAGTACTAAAAAGCACAAAATCGAATTCCCCCAAATTGATTAAGGGTTTGCATAATCCAATTAATTGATTGAAAAGGATGAATGAAAAGAGAAAAGGGAAGAAAACTTACCAATTGATGTTAATGGGTGAATGGATCTTGCAAAATTGATGAAGAAATTGATGTTTCTTATGAATTTAGATGAAGAAATAAGGAAGAACAATGGAGGGAGAGAGGAATGATGTACCGTCGGGTGTGCAACAATATGATAGAAGCCTTCTTTTTTTTTTACATACCCGTGAAATAGCAAAAAGGAGCTACAGAACCACGACCCCGATCGGGGTTGACTGCCTCTACCCGCATTTGACCTGCTCGTCTATGGGAGTGAATTGTTTTCTTTTTTTTTTTCGAAAACCACGTCCCCGAACGGGGTTTTTGCATGGGGTTGCGTGTCAAATGTACTCCAAATTCTCCTTTCTTCATTTTCACCTAAAATCACAAAAAGAAACATCGTCAAGTCGAGTATTTTATTACTAATCTACGAAAAACAATAAATTGCAGAAAATTAAAAAACAAAAATAAATAAAAGTAATAAAAAGCAAATAAAAAAAGGAAAAGCTTGGGTTGCCTCCCAAGAAGCGCTGGTTTAACGTCCCGCTCGACGAAAAAGCTTGAGTCGAGTCAAGCTTTCTTTGGTAGAGGTTGAACGGTCATTTCCTCTATCACACCAACGATCACACTCTCATGGTAGAGCTTCAAACGATGACCGTTTGCTTTGAATTTTTCGCCCTTGGTGGTCATCACTTCAACGGAACCGAACTTGTTGACATTTGTGACGGTATATGGACCGGTCCACCGTGATCGTAACTTTCCTGGAAATAGCTTGTATCGGGAATTGAATAGCAAGACCTTATCACCAATTTGAAATTCCTTGTTCAAGATCTTCTTATCATGCCATCTTTTTGTGTTCTCCTTGTAGAGACGGGAGCTCTCATAAGCTTGCAAGCGGAATTCATCGAGTTCATTGAGTTGCAATAACCGCTTTTCTCCACTCAACTTCGGGTCCATGTTAAGCTCCTTAATTGCCCAAAAAGCCTTTTGTTCCATCTCAACGGGAAGATGGCACGCCTTTTCATAGACTAACCTATATGGTGAGGTACCAATAGGTGTCTTAAACGCGGTACGGTAGGCCCATAAGGTGTCATCGAGCTTCATACTCCAATCCTTTCGTGATTTGGCAACAACTTTCTCAAGTATGGACTTGATCTCACGGTTGGAAACCTCCACTTGGCCACTAGTTTGTGGATGATAAGCCAAGCCTCTTCTATGATAGACTCCATATTTTTCCAACAAAGCATCAAGTTGTTTCTCACCGAAGTGAGTACCACGACACTAATGATTGGTCTTGGAACACCGAACCTTGGGAATATGATCTTCTTGAAAAATTTAATCACGTTTCAAGCATCATTGGTAGGAGTAGCAATTGCCTCTACCCATTTAGAGACATAATCAACGGCAACCAAAATATATCGATTCCCTTTCGAGGAAGGAAACGGTCCTTGATAATCTATGCCCCAAACATCGAACACCTCTACTTCCAAGATACCATTTAGAGGCATCACGTGCCTTCTTGATATGGAGCCCATCCTTTGGCAATCATCACAAGCCATCACGAAATTCTTGGCATCTTGGAACATAGTTGGCCAATAGAAGCCGGATTGCAACACCTTTGCAACTGTCTTGGATGGTCCATGATGACCACCATAAGGAGAATAATGGTATCCTTATAGCACCCCTATCACATCCCAATGTGGGATACATCTCCGGAATAGCCCATCGGAGCAATGCTTGAACAAATGTGGATCATCCCATAGGAAGAACTTGGCATCATGTAATAACTTATTCCTTTGTTGATATGAAAGGTTGGGTGGCAACTCTCTTCCAACTAGGTAGTTGGCTATGTCGGCATACCAAGGAGTATTGGCTTCCAACATCATTAGAACATCATCGGCGAAGGAATCATCAATAGGTAACTCAACACCTCCACCATTGAACTTCAAACGGGATAAGTGATCGGCAACAACATTTTCGGCTCCCTTCTTGTCTTTAATCTAAAGATCAAATTCTTGCAAGAGCAAGATCCATCTTATCAACCTTGGCTTAGCTTCTTGTTTGGCTAGGAGATGTTTCAATGCGGCATGATCGGTATGAACAATGACTTTGGAACCGATCAAGTATGAGCGAAATTTGTCTAAGGCATAGACAATGGCAAGTAGCTCTTTCTCCGTGGTGGCATAATTGATTTGAGCCGCATCCAAGGTTTTGCTAGCGTAGTAGATAGCATGGAGAACCTTGTCCTTTCTTTTTCCTAGCACGACACCTACCGCATAGTCACTTGCATCACACATGAGCTCGAATGGCAAGTTCTAATCCGGTGATTGGATGATAGGTGCGGAAATCAAAGCCTTCTTGATCCTATTAAAAGACTCAAGACAATCGTAAGTAAACACAAAGGGAGCATCTTTTAAAAGAAGCTCCGTAAGGGGTTTGGCAATCTTAGAAAAATCTTTAATAAAACGGCGGTAGAAACCCGCTTGGCCTAAGAAACTCCTTACACTCTTCACATTTACCGGTGGGGGTAGTTGCTCAATAACTTGAACCTTTGCACGGTCCACTTCAATTCCTCTTTCCGAAACAATATGACCAAGCACCACTCCTTCATTTACCATGAAGTGGCACTTTTCCCAATTCAACACCAAATCAACCTCTTCACAACGCTTCAAAACTTTGGACAAGTTAGTCAAAACAAGCATCAAAAGAAGAACCATAGACACTAAAATCATCCATAAACACCTCCATGATAGACTCAATGTAGTCGGAAAAGATGCTTATCATGCAACGTTGGAAAGTGGCGGGGGCATTACAAAGACCAAAAGGCATTCTACGGTAGGCAAATGTACCATAGGGACATGTAAACGTGGTCTTCTCTTGGTCATCCGGGTGAATGGGTATTTGAAAGAACCCGAAATAACCATCTAGGTTGTAAAAGTATTTGTTACATGCCAACCTTTCCAACATTTGGTCAATAAAGGGTAATGGGTAGTGGTCTTTCTTGGTGGCTAGATTTAGCCTCCTATAGTCAATGCACATTCTCCAACCCGTCACAATTCTAGTTGGAATTAACTCATTTTTATCATTTTTTACTACGGTGGTTCCTCCTTTCTTAGGAACCACTTGGACCGGACTCACCCATTTAGAATCGGAAATCGCATAGATAATTCCCGCATCTAACAATTTAAGCACTTCTTTTTTGACCACTTTTTGCATGTTAGCATTTAGTCGTCTTTGACATTGGACACATGGTTTATGATCTTCCTCAATATTAATTCGGTGCATGCAAAATTCGGGACTTATGCCTTTTAAATCGTCAAGTTTATAACCAATGGCTTTCTTGTGAGACCTTAAGACATGAAGCAATTTAGCCAATTGATTCTCATCTAATTTAGCACTAACGATTACCGGACACATCCCCTCATCATCTAGAAAAGCATACCTCAAATTGGAAGGAAGGGGCTTAAGCTCGGGTTTTTGTACCTCAAGATCTTGAGGTGTAGCAACCAAGCCTATAAATTTTGAGCTCTCCTCCAATGATAGCTCCTCTCCATCCAATTCTTGCTCCAAAGCATCAATCTCCTCATTTCCAATCTCATCATCACCTGCAAATGATTCTAAAAGCAAGAGTGCCTCCAAGGGATCTTTAGATAAAGATCGAGGGGTAGAGTCTTCTATAACAATTTTAACAACATACAAAATGTCAATAGAATAACAAGACTCTTCTATCATTGGACTCTTCATGGCACTATTCAAATTATATGTGACCTTATCGTCACCCACTTCCAATGTAATTTTACCGTTCTTGACATCAATTAACGCACCCGCGGTGTGTTAAAATGGTCTTCCCAAAATGATTGGGATTTGGGCATCTTCGGCCATGTCAAGAACAATAAAATCAACCGGAATGAAAAACTTACCAACCTTAACGGGAACATCCTCTAAAACTCTCAAAGGGCATTTTATAGAACGGTCCGCCATTTGCAATGTGACACTAGTGCATTTTAAGACTCCCATATTAAGCTTATCACAAATAGAGTAAGGTATTATACTCACACTAGCACCTAAATCGCATAAAGCTTTATCAATTTGGTAGGTGCCAATTGTGCATGGAATAGAAAAGCTACCGGGATCTTTTAACTTAGGAGAGGACTTGTTTTGCAAAAGAGCACTCACCTCAGCGGTGAGAGCTATTGTTTCAACCTCATCAAAATTCCTCTTCTTAGTTAAAATGTCTTTCATGAACTTAGTGTAAGATGCAATTTGAGTGATTAATTCGGTAAAAGGAACGGTTACCTGTAGATTCTTCACAACTTACATGAATTTACCTAATTGAGAATTCTTTTGATGCTTTGTCAATCTATGAGGAAATGGCACTTTTGACTTTTTCCGGAATCTTTGCTTCAACATCTTTCTTTGGAGGAGTATCCTCCACTTCCTTGACTTTCTCAACAACAACAAGTGGGTCATCAACTTTCTTGGGAATTTCTTCATTTGCTTTATCATTTGGAGAAATCTCCAACTCAACAAGTACCTCTTCATCATCTTTGGGCATGGATGGCCCATCATATTTTGTACCACTTCTTAAGGAGATAGCATTAAGGGTAGTATGTGGTTGCTCAACTTGAGGGGGTAGTTGACCCGATTTCCTTGAAGAGCTAGATGAGGCCAATTGAGCCATTTGTTGTTCCAACATTTTGATTGCGGCATTTTGAGCTTGCTCATTCTTTTGGATTTGAGCCAATGATTCCTTTTGCATACGGACTATCAAGCCCTCAAGCTTACCTCCCTCTTGGTTATTTTGTTGGGCATTTTGTGGTGGAGGTTGATTTTGTTGGAAATTGTTTTGTGGGTGGCTTTTTTTATTTTGATAACCCGGTGGAGGGATATATTTTTGTTGTTGAGGGACATAGGCATTTTGTTGTGGTGGTTGTTGTGGTTGAGGATTTAGCACATTGTTGCTTCTATGAGACATATTCGGGTGAAATCTTGAATTTGGGTTATATGTGTTTGAGAATGTACCCGGTGGATAAGCATTTTGTCTTAAAGCTAGAAAGGCATTTACCTCTTCAATGGGAGCTTGGCAATGAGCGGCATAATGACCCGCACCTCCGCAACCTTCACACACAACGATTTGGCTTGTTGAGGACATGGCATTGACTTGTTGAACGGAATCTCTAGCATCCCTTTCCGCCAATTGTTGTTGGAGCAAAGCAATTTGAGCTAGCAAAACGGAGTTGTTGGAGGATTCTTCTTTACCTTTGGATGGCACAACTCGGGAATTGACATATTGGGCATCATGGACCACCATAGATTCGATCGTGGCATGAGCAAGGTCGGTGTCAATTTGATCAAACCGCCCATTGTTGGCGGAATCAGGAATCCTTCGGGACTCGGCACAACATCCATTGTAGAATGTTATTGCTAGAAACCAATCATCTTGCCCATGATGTGGGCATTGTCTTTGAAGCCCTTTGTACCTCTCCCAAGCCTCATATAAGCTCTCAAGAGCTTGTTGACCGAATCCGGTAATTTGGCTCCTCAAAGTTTGAGTTTTCTCTGGTGGAAAAAACTTTTGATAGAAAGCAAGAGCCAAAGTCTCCCAATTGGTGATTCCCATGGCGGTGAGGTCAAGGCTATTGATCCAAAGCTTGGCTTTGTCCTTCAAAGAGAAAGGGAATAGTATTTCCCTTATTTGGGATTGAGTGACGCCCGTTTGACGGATCATGGAGCAATAGTCACAAAAGTTTTGCACATGCAAATTGGGATCCTCCAAAGGACTTCCCCCAAATTGCTTCCTCTCCACAAGACTAAAGAAACCCGGTTTGATCTCGAAGTCCGGCGCGGTGATTTGAGTGGTTGTGATTCCGGCCGGAAGCATGGCCGCGGTGGGCTTTGAGTGATCGGAAAGTTTCACCATCTTTTTGGTAGTAGATGGTGATGGTGGTGGAGATGATGAACTTGAAACCTCCTCCTCTTCAAGAGCTTCTAGATCGTCTAAGTAAGACTTTCTAGCACTTTCGGCTTGTACGGGAGAAGAGGCCTCTTTTACTTCCTTCCAAAACCGTCGTCTTCTCTTAAAGGTTCTCTCGGGATCGGAATCTGGTGAAAGCAATTCTCCCTTGCGTGAGGACCTGGGCATAAGACAACAATTTCTAGAGAAGTGATAAGTAACGGTCTCAAGGAACAAGTGTTTCCCAAGACAAAGGAAAACAAGATAAAAATCGACATGTCAAAAATCAATAAAACCGTTTCCCCGGCAACGGCGCCAAAATTTGAAAGGCTTATCGCGTACCTATGCAAAGATAAATTCTCTAGACACAAATTAATGTAGTAATAGGGGTCGAACACAAGGAAACGGGAATTACGTCGTGAATTGCTATGGGTAGATTTTTATCAAGGTGGAGTTCGATTTTGGGTTTGGTTTGTTTGGTTGATGATTAATAAAAATTACGATGTAATAATATAATAAAAATGAGTCTAAAGGGTTCGGGTCACTCATGCAAAGGTAAACATATGAACATGATAAATTTGGTACTAATAATTTTGTCAATTGTTTAGGCTTAGAGATACCCACCTTACGGCATTAGTATCAACCATAGACCGGGTCCTAGAAAAACTCCCGTCCATGACTAGGTCGTCCTACCACACATGCTTAGTCTAATTCAATTCCGTGCCTCTCGACTTTAGAATGAATGAACAAATTTAATTTACGACTACGGCCGATAATCAAAGATTAAACGTAACAATGCAAACATGTGATGGAAACAAATGAACAATATTATTATAAACTTATTTAAAAATGTTATACATTTGATTTTGCATGGCTCCCCTAGCCTTTAGACTAGGAAATTTAGCTACTCATACTAAAATGTAAATTGCAAACTAAATTATAAGAAATGTTAAACATGGTTGTTTGATTTATGTAAATTAGATAATATAACATGTGAAAGGATTAATGCTAATGTAAAATGAAATGCTTGATTA
Source organism: Silene latifolia (assembly GCF_048544455.1). Lineage (NCBI taxonomy): Eukaryota > Viridiplantae > Streptophyta > Magnoliopsida > Caryophyllales > Caryophyllaceae > Silene > Silene latifolia. The sequence continues at coordinate 242,684,447 of NC_133537.1, forward strand.
TAATAACTATGAGGTAACTAAAATAATAATGTAAATTGCAAACTTGAAACTAGAAATACCTTATAAAGGAGAACTTATATGGAAGAACAAATAACAAATAACCAAAAACTTGAATATCAAATGCTTGAACAATATCTTAAAGTACAAAATGTTGAAAGATTAACTAAGGGAATGCTTAACAAATTGTAAACTAAAAATGAGAAAACTAATGAGAGAAATTATAATGCTTGAGGCTTATTGTAGTAAATTTTGACGTAAAAATGAGATGCCTAAATCCTTGGAATACGTCTCCTATTTATAGGAGAGGCGAAGAAAACGTAAGCAATCAATGAGCATGCAACCCCGATAGGGGTTGGGCGGCCCCGATCGGGGTCGTGTGTTCCTCGGTTATTTGCCTTAATTTCTCTCTTAATTACTTGGAGAATCCTATGTGGGTGATTAATTGTGCGATTAATCACCAGGTTAATGCTTGCATTTGGCATCTTAAGATCTTTTGGAATCCCATGCTTTCCCCTTGACTTTTGACTTGCAATTTGGGCTTGACTTGGATGTTTGATCTCATTTGTATTTTGCTAATTGATCCAACAAATTCCCATGCAAAAATCCATGCAACTTGAGGCACAAAGTCCATGCAACATCCAATGTTTAGTCCTTTTGGTATTCTTTCCTCTTAGCTTGCTGAAGAGTCTATTGATCCAAAATACTCAAGAGGGGGGGGGGGGGTGAATTGAGGATTTAAAACTTTTGAAAGCTTTTTCGATTATGTGTATGTAATTTGATTATTTAAAGTTTATTGATTAAACTTTAACTAATCAACTAGTGAATGTAAAACGAAATAAACAAACGAACGAAAGAACGAGGAGACACACGGTTTTTGAAGTGGTTCAGTTTCACAAGTCGAAACCTACGTCCACTATTCTCGATTAATAAATTTAGTACCTTTCTACGGATTACAAATTTACTAATCCAACTCGTACAACTAACTATAGTTGTAACTCAATGAGTACCGTTAAATACTCGAGTGACTAACTTACGCTAATAAGAAAGCACTAATGATTCTTGCAAAGGTTCACGTTAATGAACAAGTAATAAATCAACTAAGCACTATTATCTTATAACGATAAAAATAAGAATGAGTATACGAGTTTAAAACACACGACCTTTCAAAATAACAAATCGGTTTTTCTACTTGAAAACACACGGTTTGCTTTGTAAAATTAAAATCAATTTTTATGCTTAAGGTCTCTACTTTAAATGTTGTAAATAACAAAGTATTTATAGGAAAGAAAGAGCAAGACAATTCGTTTTATAGAAACCTTAATTGGCCGAATAAAAAAGATATGTTAACAAATCATATCTTCTATTATTTCATTCCTAAAAGCCTTAAAAGATAATAAAGAATATTCCAAAAGATATAATATAATCTATTCAATTATTATCTTTACTATAAATTCTAAGATATGATAAGATTTCCTAAAACAAGAATATCTTTTATCATAAACAAATATATTAAGTAAGATATATAAGATATGTAAAGATGTTATTATAGAATAAAATCTTTATCAAATATACCCTAGGTGACACAAGATGTCACGACTCATAAGCCTCGTGACTCGTGCAAACCCTACCTCAATATATGGGTTAGAATTTAGGTTTTAGGAGAGGCTTTGTTAAAACCCTAATCAGTAGCATAGTCCAACTCATAAGTTGACCCATCAAGACTACTGATCAACGTTCAACATAAAGCCAAACTCCGCACTAAACCGGGCTTAATTAAATAAATTCTTTTATCAAAACATTTAAAATAAATGTTAAACAATTTTCAAAACAATTTTTGAAACATTATAAGTTGTGTATAATAAACTTAGCATCTCAATGTTATAGTACGAGAGCTATAACATTGAGCTCTTTTACTAGTAATGTTATAGCTGCAAAGCTATAATTTTACCAATTCAAGAAACGCATTCTTGATTATCATTACGAGACAATCACCTATACTATTCTAATCTTCACGGAGATCTTCGAGTATAGGCTACGTCATCATCCAAGCTTGATTAATCTTTAGACGGACTTCGTCTTCATATAAATCTTGAATGAATCTTTATATCGTTTGAATAGGGGCTTGTGTTGGAATTCTTAATCTCATTAATTAACATATTCATATATGAATTAATTTATTTAGTCATAAAATAAATTGTTGATCTTATGCATGCAAACTAAATAACAAGAGATGAGAAAATCGTTTTCTCACCATCAAAAATTCGGCTATTTGGTCACCAACAAGATCTCCTTCTTGTTAGTTCTTGAGCTTTCCTTATAATGGATGAACAAGGTTCAAATTAGAACCTCTCCCAAAAGCATATACCCAAGGTGTTACTCTTAATAATTAATAATATTATGAACTAGTAATATTATTAATCTAGCTTAAAATTGACCCAAAAATATTTATTTTGTTCTTCTCTATTTCGGTTAAGAGGAGAGGAATTTGTGAGCTTTTCCTTTCTCTAAAATTTCACAAGTTGTAGAGAGAATTTAATTTTCTAGCACTAGAAAATGTTGGGAAATATGTCCTCAACGATAGTGCGATCACATGATTTAAATATCATTATTAAATCTCATTACAAGAATACGGAAGGGATGATACATAATATATATAGTCAACTGGTCCACACTTATCGGTAATGATTGGTTGGCTAGAGTTTGACATTACTGTCGTGCGACGGTGGTGATCAGTTGATCCCTTGAGATCACACCTAAAGGACGATTTCCTTAATTGAAAAGGTTAATTGGTTGTATGCCGATACAGATTAATTAATTCCTTAAAATTGAACAAATTATTATCACAAGAGAGAAATGACATCTTATTATAATGTGATTAAATGAGATTTTATTTAGTAATTTAATAAGTTATATTACTAAAATTAATCGGTGTTTGCGAAACACGCGAGATGAGAATGATAAGTTAGTTATAATTACAAGATGTTGTGAATTATACTTACTAGTAATTAAATGACCATTTTATGAGAAAGTAATTTTATATTACTAGTCAATTTGTTAAATATGATTTATTTAATTTGTAAATGATATTTAATTTGTTAAATATGCATTTTAAATTAAAACATGACATAAGACATGTCACATGTCACATGACATACAATTGTACAATTGACAAAAATAAAATGGACTCCATATTACATGATAACCGAAATTGGGTGGCTCTTTTTAGTAGTTTTGTCTTATTCATTTGTCTTGTTCATTTGTCCATGACAATTGATAGTGACTTGACTATGCAAAAGACTTGCACATTTTTGTCTTGTGAAGATAAAAAGGAAAAATAAAAGAGCCTATAATGACCCCCCACCCAACCGGTTTTTTATACACAACATTAGAGAGATTTTTCTCAATAATTCATTCTCTTACATTTTTATGAAAATACTTACCTTCTCTCTCTTGTTCTTCATAAAATTCATTTTTATGAATCTAATTTGTATAAATCAATTACTAATAATACTAGTAGTAGTATATGAGTATTAGTAATCAATTTTAAGGTAAACCACATTACAAATATCTAGTACATGTTAGTTTGTGGGATTAAGGGATAGTTTTGGGTGCTACTAATTGGAGGGCTTCTAACTTGAAGTCATGAATGTTCATCCATTAATGGAAAGCTCAAAAACTAACAAGAAGGAGATCTTGTTGGTGCCCATATGATGACCGAAATTATAATAGTAAGGAACATGATTTCTTCTCTTATCTTTTTAGTTTGCATGCATAAGATCTAAAATTTATTTTATGACTAAATAAATTTGAAACATATAAGAATATGTTAAGTAATGAGATATAGATTTCCAACAAGCGGTATCAAGAGCACAAGGTTGTTTGCATGCAAATCGGTTATAGTTTTTCCGAGTTATACGATTAGCATATAAAACTTGTAAATTTGTGTTATTATGATATATCACGAAAATAATTTATGCATGTTAATGTTTCTCATCCTAAAATGTATTTAGGATATTTTGGTTAATTTATGGATTTTATTGTTCATTTTATATTATATTGGCATTAAAATGTGATTTTTATGATAAAAATGTCAATTTTGGACGAAAATTTGCTAAACTTCGAATTTTCAGGTGGTTTTTGTATATGTTTTCACATATATTATTTTTAGATGATCTGGAAATTTTCAAAATTTTTGGAGTTCTTATGCTCGAAATATGGATTTTTCATGATAAAAATCGAATTTAAATGAAAAATAGATTAATATGAGAAATATTTCGAATCTGGTCATAGAAATTTAGTATGTTGTCACATGAAATTTTACAAGATGTGTGTAAAATAATAGGCTATAATTAAGTCTTCATGCATGATTTATGGATTTTTGATGAAAAATAGCATAAATAGTGACTTAATTAGTGAACAATTGCTAAAACATACTTCTTGACTAAGGAAAAACGTCACATGTTGCATTTTATTATCTTTTTCAGATCTAAAATTGAAAAGTTGATGTGTATAATTTTTCTCATGTTTTTATGATTTTAATTAATAATCCGATAAACCGCAACATTGTTTTTCCCGATAAATTTTCGAATGTTTTAACCTAAGTTTTTTGAACATTATGAGTGTCATGGTATTTTTCCAGAATGTTCATGAGTTTAAATTTCAAATTTTGAATTTATTTGAAATTTTTATGATTTATTTGGAGTTTATAGCATTTTATTGTAATTTTGAGTCCATTAATGAACAATTTTAAGAAATATAAGTTACTTATAGTCAAATGGTTAGTGGAGACTAATTTTGAGTCCTAAGATGGTTGAGGTAATTAACTTGTGCATAAATATGAATTTATGTATTTTATTGGGATTTTATAAGGTTGAATCACGCAAATCCGTAAAAACCGTTTAATATACGATATTGGCTCCTTAAAGGCGTTTTAGTATAAAATTGGGCATGTTCATACATATTATAATGCTGCATTTTATTTATGATTGTTATAATTTTATTTTTATGTAATTTTTGAATTATGTAATTTTACTTAGTATGGCCTTAGTTTTAATTGGTATTACCCGAAATGTATGGGAATATCGATTCGGTTGTAATTTATTGTGATCTCATATCACCATTTTGTAATTTAATAGATTTATTTTATTTTAATTACAAATGTATAATAGTAAATTATGTAATTTGTTATGTAATTTAATTATTTCGGAGTTCCTTGAAGACGGTGTCACTCAAGAAGGCGATACATAAAGACGGTGTTGCCTCGAGATGCGTGCCAAAACTGAAGTTCAAGGGACCAATGGAGTTGGTTTCCGAATATGTAATAGTTAATTAGATTTTCTATTTTAGGAAGGCCATACTAGGATTTAATTTATGCTTTGCATTTTATTTATATGTTGCATGCATCGCTAAATCGCCATAACTAAAACATGCATCATTCTTTTAATCGAGTTTATCGACCTTGTCAATTACAATTATCATAGTTCACCGCTTTAGTTCACTTAAAACGTGATAGATAATAAATTGACATGACCTCTCGCTAAAATAAACAATTGAGACTTAGCCTTACCAAAAAGTAGAAACCATGAAAACCTATTTCGCGAGGGAGTGCACTCGGCCACCCCGGGGTACAAACCTTGTTACGTAGGGGAAGTGGGTGATAAATGTCTATCCACCGAATTCATGTTGATGAGGGTTTCATCGGCTACCCCGTGCCCAAGTTAATGTGAATTTGGATCATGGACACATTTATTCGAAATTTGGGTTGAACTCAACAAAAGTAATTGATAAGGGTTTCATCGGCTACCCCGTGCCCTTGTCGGATGTGTTTTGGCTAAAGATAAATGTTAATGTAATTTATCGACCGAGAGTTCTAAAAGTAGAATCGATTAAAGAGTTAATCCACCGAGTTATATTGATAAGGGTTTCATCGGCTACCCCGTGCCCAAGTTAATATGAATTTGGATCTCGGAATCATTTATCATAGTTGGGTAGAGGTCACTATGTAAATGCTTTACTTGTTATCTACAAGTATTATTATAACGATGAATGTTTTGTTTTCATTATTCTGTTACCATATTGTTCTATTTCTTTACCACAATTCATATACGATATCATTTCGTTTTTGATTCCAATCTCCATTAAAACATCGGAACTAAAGACAAATATGAATTTGCTTCTAAAACCTCAAATGAACCATTGCTAAGGATCTCTTGTAAAGAGTATAGATAAAAGTTATTCATTATCAAACAGGTTTTTGATTCTTGACTAACACATCTACTTACAATGAATTGTTTCTAATTTTGGTAACTAGATTTGTTGGATATCAAAATTGACCAAAATATCGCAACCACTTCAATGAAAGTTTTAAGACTAAAACGAACAAATGAAGAGTAATCTTCATAAATTCAATTTTGCTTCTCAAAGCAAAGACTCATTAAAATGAGTGGGAGCATTCTCTTAAACCGTTAAGATGAGGACGAGGTTCAAGAAGTAAAAACAGAATGGAATTGATACAAGGTAATGTTAAAAGTAACTTTATTGAGAATGACAATACTAAACCTATCAATCCCGACCGATAAAGGTTCCATTGTCTTAAATGTTGGACACTATAAAGGAAACTACCCCAAAGTTGTTAAAGAATAAGCAAGTTAGTTGTGGGACATCTAATAAGACTTAGTTCTTTATTTATTTAATTGACATACATTTTGCTAGTACTACTTCGCCAATATTAGAAACCAGTGGAGGTTTTCATCATTGTACTTGATACATAGGATGATTAGAATATGACGACTCGCAATAATGATGTTGGGAGATAGAGTCTTTGTGTATTCAATCTAGTTGTTGAGTTTAAAGTTGTACTTAATTGTGATGATTAAATGCACAAACTCTAAATAAGAATATAAACTTGTTAAGATACAAAAGGGTTTCACTTTTGTGACCCTACACACCACGATTTGATATATGGCTAGCCCATTATCAAGGTGAGTATATTCTAAACCATACTAGAATAATATATCATGTAGATGATGCAAGACTCAAATTGGTAACCCAAGATTAAACCTTAAATTCTGGAATGATAAACGCAAAGAGTTATCGAGTACTCTTGAAACCATTAGATTGTTAATGGTATATGCATATCTTGTATTCAAAGCAAGATATCTCGTGCCTTTTGGTTGGAAAGGAGATCGAAGTTGTAAATCATCGATCCAAAAAAGGTTGATCATTCTCTTTTACCAACGATTTAAGTTGACACTAATATGTTCACTTAATAAGGTAAATAGAGAAATCTTTGAAGAAGTTCAAAGTGTTCAAAGAATCACGATTTAGTCGTGATGGGATTATCAAAGTGAAGACTTTGATATAAGCCAAAGGAAATGTGATTTAGAATCACAAGTTAATCTCTCTTAGCACGCATTATGGAATAATGTGTGGTTGGATAAAGAATTCAAACGCTAATCGATATGGTTTGGACTTCAATCAAGTCACTTTGAGTTACTTGATCCTTTTGGGGATTTTATCATTTTGTCTAAATTATTTTTCCACTAAAACTAAACGATTCATATGAGATATGTACCATGTTTGTAAGCTTACACAAGAAACAAATGCTCTTTTTCCCTTTTAATTATCACGAGTACGGCGGGTTTGCGGCTCGTGAAGCTGTCTTTCTAAAATACAAGTTTATTTCTAGAAGACAGAGTGGGAGAAATTATTCAAGAGACACAAAGAATGTTAAAAGAATGTTATGTCGCAAGAAACTGGTCTTTCTTGGCTACATGAGACGTTTCGTGTAAAACGTTGTTTCTCTAAAACGTTGTTTCTTCAAAACCCAGGAGGTTAAAGTCATCACTTGTTGAAGATGATGAATTAGTGTTGCTTCTTAAAGTAAAGAGCTTACAACTTACAAAGAAATTGTTTGATTCAAGTTACTTCTGGAAAGTAATGAATAGATGACTTACATAAGAGTGTTTAAGTCACAACTCAATACAAGGCTTAGAGCCATGAAAATCCGAAATAAAAGGCTTGATTAGTGACAAAGGGTTTTGCACTAATAAAGAAAGATTTCAAAGCTTGATTGGTTGCAAAGGGTTTTTGCACTAATTGAAATGCTTAAGTCTATTTGAATCTTCTTAAGGATTATATTTCATTATGAGATATACAACAAGTGAATCTAAAACCCACTTCTTCAATTAGAAGGAATGTATTCAATACATGTCTTGAGTTTTTTAGATTCTTGCAATCCTAAGATAATGTGAAACTTAAAAGAGGGTCTTAAGTAGGACATCAATAAGTTGGAATCAACATTTTGATCATGTGATAAAACATTTCTCGATAAGTCGAGAAGTTGTGTTTATACATGAAGTTTAGTAGGAGTTACGAAAATTTTAATTAGTCTTATATGTGGATGACATATTGATTATTGAGAATGATTTAAGACTTTTGGAGTATTATAATACATCTTTAATATCCGGATTTATGAAGATAAATCTACATGATATTAGCGTCAATAAGAAGTCTTATTGATGCGTGTCTTTTATATGATGTTCTACACCTCATTTTACACGCATTTCAGAGCTCAATTGTGTAGTTTTATGCTACTATTTGCCCCATTTCGTCTACTTTCGTACTTTTATGTAATATCGCAGATTTATGCGGAAATGAGTAGATTTTGAGCCAAATCCGTCCCCGAGTATCTTGCATTGCATCTGACGTGAAGTATTTACTCAAGGAATGAGCTTGGTGCGCATTTCAAGGCCCGAAAGACAAATCCACGAGAAGTTATAAGTCAAGAATCAGGTAAAGCAGTCGATCGACCGCTACCAATGGTCGACCGACCATACCACGACTTCCAGGAACTCGTGCATCGCATGACCGATCGATCGCCCGGTCCGTGGTCGATCGACCAAACCGATACTTCAGACGTGAATTAAAAGATCGAGGAACTTGAAGCCCATTGTATTTAGGTTTTGGAAATAAGAGCTACGTTGTATTCTATATAACGTAAGCTAGGTATTCAGAATAAGCATCGAATTATTATTCAAGTTTAGCATATAGTTCTTTAACACTACTACAGATACAACCTATAACAACGGTCAAAAACCGTTGTTATATAAAAAAGCGGACGTTGTTAAAGCGTACGTTGTAAAAGGTTTTAACAACGGTTGGTTTTTTTTAAGGAAACCGTTGTTAAAAATATTAACAACGGTTTTAAGTATAAAAACCCGTTGTGGAAAGTGTGACTCAATTTTGGGGGGAAAGTTATAACAACGGGTTATTTATAAATAACCGTTGTTGTTTGTTCTTAAAAAATAAAAAAAAAAAAAATTAAATATTACTAGCTATAAATATTAAAGCATCCTTTACTAACATATTAAAGCATCCTTTACTAACATTCATTAATTGAAACAACATGGCAATGAACCCTAATTTTATCAACAACGAAGAATGGCTTACACAAACGATTGAAGATGATGGGAAGGTTCTCGCCAAGCTTCCTCCGATCAACACCCATTAATCAAAGCATCCCTTGAACATCAACGGAATTATTGGATTAAGAGGCGTGAAGCAGTCCGGCTTGTCAACAAAGCCTCATCATCATCATCATCTTCATACCCTCGTCGGCACGATACTCGATAGAACTTGGTCGCCGAGAGATATGTTGAGTGGTACTCTTCCAACCTTATCTCCACATGCAAGTCGTGTCCTTGCATATATTCAATCTGTTATTGCAAAATATGAAGCCAATGACCCGGAAGTTAGCGGTATACCAGAGTGGCGTGATTGGTGGCAGGTTGAGAAGCGTTTTTACGCTTAAGGGGTTGTTCCGGCTTATTATACATCTTTTGATTTCGATAATTCTTTGTAATGTATTTGGTTTAAAATTAAATGAAATGATCATTTTGAAAGTGTTGAGTTATGCTTGTTTGATTTGCTTCCATTTTTTCAACTCCATAGATCTATCAGTCATCATCAAGATCGATTATGGCACAACTTCCTAACATATATGGCACAACTTCCTAACATATATATTAATTAAAAAACAACTCAACCCACACATTAGTATAAATACATTGCATTATCTCAACTAACATGCATTTCCATTATCTCAATATATTCTCCAAACCCTAATTGCTAAAACATGCTCGATCCGTCTTCAAGGACGCAAAAGAAGATGGAAATGAAATAATAGGAAACACATACATGGAAATGAAATAATTAGCGAGATCTTTGAACGGAACCTAATGGTCGATAAAAACACATACATTGAAATGAAATAATTAGAACAATAAAATAATGACGATGAAACAAACCACGATAATTACGTAACGTACGTAAAGAGACGATGAAATCAACAAAGATGTGGCGAGAAGATAAAGCGACGATGAGAAAGAGAGAAAGAGACGATGAGAAAGTGTGTGTTTTGTGTTTGTGTTTGGCTGCTGCTGGGTTTGTGTTTGTGTATTAAGGTTTGTGTTTTGTGGCTGCAGCAGACTTGTGTTTGTGTGGTTTATAGTATGGAAGGTATTGACAACGGTTATTAAACAACAACCGTTGTGAAATATGTTTTAACAACGGTTGTAGAAAACACCCGTTGTTAAATAAGGTTTAACAACGGGTTTCAAAAATAACCGTTGTTATTACTTTTCACTAACTTTGCGCCAATTTTGCGCCAAATTATTAACAACGGTTCCTCATGTGTGACCCGTTGTTAAAACTAATAACAACGGTTTTTATAACCATACCCGTTGTAATTGATTTTAGTAAAATTCGCGCCATGCATTCTACAACGTTTATTGTGATTTTCGTGAATATTCGTTGTTAAAGGGGCGTTGTAGTTGCCTGGATTTGTAGTAGTGTAGGAAATAATTAGGGTTCGGAAGATTGTTTCGTATACAAGTTACTTCTTGCATTCGTTTTCTGGATTCGATTCCTGCAATTCTTCCTTTCGGTATTCCCCTATTCTTGTTTCAGTTCATCCTTATTATCGTTCATAATTAGAAATTGCTAGTTAGTTTCCCGAAGCCTTAATTATCGTTTTATGCTAATCTTTTATTCCGTTAATTCAAGCATGAAATCAGTAGTTTTAATCCTTAATATTATTGTTGTTTCCACTATAGTCATGAGTAGCTAAATTATTCGTGCTAGGATGTAGGGAATCTGTAGGATTAGGCGGCGTAGAATAGTAGACTGAAATCGCGTGTCAGTCGATCGACCGCCATACCTGGTCGATCGACTGGCCACGTGAGGTTTTGCTTCGTTTTAATTGAATTAAACTCTATATTTGACGAATCGAGTGCACACGACTAGTTGAATGTTTAGGATATGACTGACTCATTAGATCGAAAGATAGGGAAGGTTGATTGACCACCAATTAAAATGACTAAACTATGCTGAGATCGAAAGATAGGTAAAGTTTAGGTTTTTAGTCACTTTTCAGGACGAAAGTCAGTACTAGTGATATTAGCGACCCGTAGCGAGATCGAAAGATGCTACTTGTTAAGAGTGGACCGAGAGGACCTCTTGTTTTCCCGCCTCACGTGTTTGATTTAGACCTACTTAGTATGCTGCCGCCGAAACTATAGTGAACCGACCATCCTTGCACCCTTTTTAATATTTGTTTTATCCGTCTATTTAGTTTATTGTCTTTTATTGCCCTTAGTTATAGACTAAATCAACTAAACCCCCACATTCGTTACCTTAGACCAGAATTAGACAACTAATAATTACATCTGCCTCTCTGTGGTTCGACCCTGTTACCACTAGCTTTTGTTAGTCATAATAGGAAGTATAAATATTATTTTTGGTACTCACAACGACGGGTATCAAATTTTGGCGCCGTTGCCGGGGAGGCAATTGTTCTAATTTTTAGTTGTTTTATTTTAGTCTGTTTCTTAGTTTAAGGGACATTCGTTCCTTAAACTATTCTCATATTCTTTTTGTAGTTTCCTCTTATGCGCAGGTCACAGGGTGGTGAACTACTACCGATCAATCCCGAGATTGATAAGACCTTGCGTGAGTTGAGACGATCATCTAGGATACTGCCGACAGAGGAAGAGCTGAGTACTCTGTCTAGTTACTACGAGAACGAGCTATACGAGGAGGATCCACCTTCATCACCCATTTCCACTTCTTCAGCTGAGACAGTCACATCTCCAGAATTTCCAGTCATGGCTGAAGAAGCAAGTATATCAAGTCACTCTGAGCCGACAGCTGCAAATCTATACAAGGGGTTCGAATTACCGGGAGCTGATAGGAAATTCGAACCGAAGCCTGCTTATATCAACTTGGTTGAGAGGAACCAATTCGGGGGAGCTGCAAATGAAGATGCAGCCAAGCATATGGAGATATTTATTGATTCTTGCTGCTCTATACCCCCGCCAACAGGTGTGACCCAGGACCAGATAAAGGAGACTATGTTTACATTCTCACTCCGCGATGCTGCAAGGGAGTGGTACAGAGATCTGGACCGAGCTGCTTGATCGGTCCGTTTCGTGTTCACAATTAAAGGTGTGGTCGTTGGGTCACGTCCGAATCAAAACACAATTTATAGCTTCACAAACAACTCTACAATTAGTAAAGAGGCAAGTAAAGGTCGGATCCCAAGGGACGGGTATTGAAATGAGATTTCTATTGAAACTAGTGGTGTCTTGGGGGTGTCACAAATTGGGTTGATGTAGAAGGTTACTAACTAAAATAGCAATGAAAATAAACTAGCAAGATGAATTAAAAGGGGTGTAAACAATTGATTAAAAAGCACTAGGGTGTCATGGGATCATAGGGGAATCATGGGAATTGATCATACAAACATGTTCTCAAATTATAAGCAAGCAATTATTGTTGTGATGGATTGAGTTGGGTTATATCTTACGATCCTAGGAAAGTTTGGGTCCCGGAGCCGAATCGATTAGATTGTACAACACCTACAAGTCGACTTAATCTTCCCTACTCAACAACATGCATGGTCTAATGAGACTCGAGTTGGGTTATGTCTTACAAGTCTCAATGAAAAGATAGGAGATGGTAGTAAATGCAAGGATTCATAGGCTTAGCATTTCATCAAATATAACATGTGCATGAGTTGAGATCAAAACAAGCAAGCAAATAAAACATGAAAGCATATTAATTTAAGCATGAATCATTCCCCATGTTGGTTTCCCCTAATCACCCATTAACCCTAGCTAAGAGACTACTCACTCATTATCATGTTGATCATGCTAGCAAGGTTGTCAATCATACCAACAAAATGAAACATGATGAATAAATGAAAGTAATTAACAATAATTAAAAAGGGATTAAGAGAATTATACCTACTAATGATTCCAATAATAAAGCAAAGATAAAAGAAGTACTTGAATGCTTGATTGAGAGGTTGTCAATCTCCCAATAATAACCCAAATAATCTTCAATTACCCAAAATAAAGGATGAACAAAAGAGAGATTAAGGAAATAAAACTTGTATTAGAACTTGATTAATTGTTGATTACAAAACTAAAGAGAGATTTGATTGATATTAACTACTCTAATTGTTGATAAGAAGAACATGCTCTTCTAATTAGACTACTGGGGTATTTATAGGGGAAATTAGGGGGATGCATTAGGGTTAACTAAGGGCTAAACTAGTAATTACACTTTTTAGATTGAGCAGGGAGGAGCCGGTATTTTCCGAAGGAAGGGCTTCTTTCTTCGTAGCTTGGAGAAGAGGAAATCGCGCTGTAGAGGAATCTGGGCGGATTAGGGTCGGGACGGGCGGATTCTGGCGATAGAATCCGAGTGGATTCAAGAGAATCCGGGCGGATTGTGGTGATGGAACCCGGGCGTCTTGGTGGAAAACCGCACGGATTGTGCGGGTGAGAACAGTAGGATTGTAGACAATCCGCACGGATTGTGCCTCAGCAAGGCTTCTTCTTCTTTTCTTCCCTTTTCTTCATAAATTCCTTGGGGATTTCCTTGGGGACTCAAGGATCCTTTCTCAACATTGCTCATCTACTACCATATGTACAAAGGCCTTCTAATATTGTCTCTCCTTGATGCTTGGTCATTGAATTCGATCAATTTAGTCTTGTTTTGCCATGAAAATGCAAGATTCTTACTCCTTTCCTACCAAGGGATCAAAATCTCAAAGAATATGCAAAACAAAGAACTAAAGATAATAAATGACCCAAAAATGCACTAAAAAGCATGGGAACAAGGCTAATTCGGGGGCTAAATATGCGCTAATTATGGTCACATCAAATATCCCCAAACCGAACCTTTGCTCGTCCCGAGTAAAGAGGTGACAAAGACTAGGACCATTATTTAAACTAACCTAATAGCATATCCGATATGAGACAATTAGCGGGTCTCACTCCGCCCCTTCAACTCACAACAAGACAACCATGAGGTAGGATGCCTTCTTGCAAGGCAAGGTGGGTCTTGCCAAAATGGCGACACATCCAAACATTAAGCACACAAAATCACATAATGGATGCATCTACAAAAGAATAGCCACTTCCTCATCGAGTGGCGGAGGCACTAAAGAGGAACAAATTTAAGAGCATGTAATCCTTCACAAATACTAGTTCAACAAATTACTAAGGCTAAGAGGATGGCACTAAATCACCTCCAAATGGTGTTAAACTAGACTACTTTCGTCCTCAATTTCCAAATGCTTTCGTCAAGAGCGATCGGATGGTGGTGGAATGATGATCCCTATGATGCTAGTAGCATATGACATGACAAGTCTCGAATTCTCTACAAAAGTAAAGGTCAAGGATCGTCCCAAGCTCGACCAAGTGGCTTGACAAAAAGGCTTTTTGGGAATGAAATGCTCAAATCTTTATACACAATGGGTGGATATGACTTGTATTCAAAATTGTCCTCATTTCACTTTCACAATTCAAAAATTTAAGATGGGGTTTGTCCCTTCCGGGCTAGTGTCCTTTGCTTTCGCCAATCGCTTATTAGGCAACCGGTTAACCTCTAGACAATAGCTTTTCGGGGTGATAGTCACTCTATCTCTGGGCGGCCGAATTCACAACCGTGTGGGGGCCCAATTCAATGGATCCCGCACCAAAGCACATCGAAGTGGTACGCCTCCATCAAAACAACTTAAATTTCTCAACATTCAACAATTCATAACATTTGAGGTTTCCTTGGCATTAAATTACTTCCACATGACAAAATTCTTTGAAATGAGCACTTCAAGCTTATTGATAGAAAATATTTTTGGGTTGCCTTACCACAAGGTCAATCAAGGTCACCTAGACAAGTTAACCAAGTCCACATCGCATCACGGGGTTGGATAGGTGACTCACATGCAAACCCTTGACTAGGCCTTGGGTCATGGGTCAAAAGACACTAGTATGACACTATCTAGGGTGTTTTACAACCATTCTAGTAGGCAAAGTCTTAAGTTGAACAAGTATTTGTAATGGCTTGTTGCTCTTGTCAAAGTTCCTAATTAGGCATTTTTCAAAACATTTCTAACATGCAACTACATGCCATGATGCAACTAATATAAACATCCTAATGCAAGTGATTCTATCAACTAATATGACATATAAACTACATGAAAGTCCTAAATTCACATTGTTATACCGCATCAATCAAAATAAAGCCACATAGTCATTAACATAAAGAGGAAAAAGGAGATTGGAAAGATCATACTATGCGGTCTTCATTATCCTCATGTCTCGGATGTGGCGTAGTCAATCAATGTGAACAAGGATAGAACAAACACAATATATACAAAACAATATATACACATAACTACAAAGGGAAATAAACATGTTTTTGGGTTTTTCAATTTTCAAATTTTTATGATTTTCGAATGCATGATTTCTATACTAAATGCAATCTATACTAAGCTACACTACATGATGCATGGTTTTTGTTATGACGGAGAGAATAATTTAGATTACCTCCCGTTGTGTATGCATTAACTTCCCCAAACCGAGTTAAACACTATTGCTAATGTCCAAGGATGGGTGTAGTTCATGCACACACTATGCAATGCATGAAACTAATTTGTCATTTTGGATTTTGAAAATGGGAACAATAAAAAGAGAACACCTCAATGGTACCGAGGTGTGAGTCCTCTATGGTGCTAGGACTACTCCAACAATGATTCAAATTAATGAAAATACAAGGTAACAAGACACAAACTTCTTTTCATGAAACTTTGAAAGATAAAGAGGAGAGATGAGAAAACTTCACTTAAACTTAGGTGGGTGCCTCTCGCCCGCTCCACCTAGTGATGAAGTAGTCTTCTAGACATCGGCATCATCTCCCTCTATATCGCTATCCTAAATATCCTTTGAAGCATCACTCAAACTTGGGTCCATGAATTCGTCTTCCTCACTCTCAAGTTCCACCGTGTCACCTCCACAACAATTGCCACTCTCCTCCTCTTGTCTACCATTCGCCCCTTCATTAGCTCTCTCCGAGTTGGGGAAGAGCAAATCCATTTGAGCCCGTGACGGGAAAGCTCCTTCCTCACTAATCCGTCCTCTTCGAACCATCTCGTGATATTGAGGATAGAGGGTATAGTAAGTGTCCACGGAGGTCTCGTTTTGACGGTAGTGTAGATCTTGTAAGATTCTCATGACAAAGTCGTCACGGGGGAGGATGAAGGGGTTTGGATGGTTATACGGTTGGTAGGGGAAAGGGTAGGGAGGCACTTTTATCTTCTCATTTTGAGTTTGTTGTTCTTGTTGTTGTGGTGGAGGATTTGGTGGTGGTGGTGCTTGCCTTGTTTGACTTGGGATGAGGTAGGATGGCATTGGGGACAAGTTTCCTCTTCTTGGGGAGATCCGTGGTAGATCGGCCATTGGAAGATAAATCGGATCGCTTCCTTTTGTCAACCACTTTATCCGCTTATCGACCCCCTCAAGGGTTATCCAATGGTGATGGACGAGAAGGAGATCTTCATTAATTCTCGTGTTTCCCGTAAGTGGAGTGTACTCATTATTCTCATTGAACCTTGGGTTGAAGTGCTTTGCAAGTCTAGTAATGAGTCCTCCATTCACTATGTGCTTCATTCCATCATCATCCCCATTTCTAAACTTTGCCCATTTCTCTAGCAAAACTAGAGGTGCATTGAAGTGATACCCATTTCTCCCTTGAATGTTGAGGCAGGATTCCATAAACACAAGGTCTAATTGGTTCACGATGGCCGGATCTCGGCGGGCAAGTAGAGTGCCCGAGAGAAATCGATATGTAAGCCTCAAGATCGGGTTTTGGATATGAAAAGCAAGACATTCCTTGGTGTGAATGAAATCCTACTGTCATGGCCCTCCACAAAGGTTCAACACTATACTTTTTGGGTTTCGATGTTCGGGTAGGCGAAACATCAAGTCCAAACACATTTGCGAATTCTACAAGGGTCATCATCCTAGAAACATTCTCCAACCTAAACTCTATGCATATCAATTTGTTCAAGGTCGTAATCTTCAAAAAGCTCAAAAATTCAAGCACAAGAGACCGATAGGTTGGTTCATACATGCGAAAAAGGGTTGAAAGACCGAAAACCTCAAAGAGAGCTTCTACTTGGTGATAAATCCCAAGTTTCTTCAATGTAGCATGACATAAAAACTTAGTGGGAAGAATATTCTTACTTAGAAGCCGGTGGAAGACTAATGTTTGCACATCATTGAGGAATTCCACATTTGAGAAGTCATCAAGCCTTGTAAGATCTACAATCTCTTCATGTTCCCTTCTTAAAGTGTTGAGATGGGAGGTAGAAGAACTTCCCATCATCCTTGGTCTTCTTGCACTCCTAAAAGAGGATCTCCTTGTTGCCATTCTTGATTCTTTTGTTGGATTCTTTTGATTTGTGAAAGGGTAAGGATGTTCCTTGTTGATTGAGTGTTGCCCTATTTGAAACCCTAGAAAATTGGGGCTTTTTGATCTTGTGGGTTAAGAGAATGATTTGGCTAAGTATGGGAGTCATAAGGAGGTGGGTTTTATAGTGCAAGTGGAAGGAGTAGTGATGTGTCACTATATGTGTGGTGGGGTGTAATTTAATTAGGGAAAAGTCGGGTCAAAACAGCGTGGGAGGACGAGCGGATTCGTACTGAAGACGCTCCGATTCGTGCTCTTCGGGACGGGCGGGTTTTGGGCAATACGCTCGGATTCTGTCACAGCGAAAAATTCCCAAAATTTTGACGCCTCAAAGACGGGCGTCCCGAGCTTAAGACGCTCGGATTCTTTCTCACCGAGACGGGCGTCTCCTTTTGAAGACGGACGGATTCTTCTAGAGAGATTTTCCTTGAAATGCACAGGTAGAAAGACGGGCGTCTTTCTTCAAATCCGGCCGGATTCTGCAAGACGGGCGTTTTTCTTCCTAGGACGCTCGGATTCGACCTCAGTCAAAAAATCTTCAGATTCTCAGCGTAGCTGGACGGACGGTTTCTCCTCTGAACGTCCGGATTCCAGCAATACTGCCGGATTCCAGGGAATCCGGATGGATTCGGGCTGTGAATTTCTTCCCTTGACTTTTTCTCCTCTCTTAGATGCGTCCCCACACTCGAGAATTCGTTCCTTCCTTCATTCAAAATTCATTAGTAACCCTCCCTCACTTACGCTCATGAAAAGAGTTCATGCTATTTATTAAAACAAATGCAATAAAACAATAAATACAAGTTAGGGGGTTAGTATATTTACAAGTGGTGGTTTAGGGTGGACTCTACCAAACTCTCCCTTAGATGGTCCTTTCAAGGGTGAGGAGGCCCGAGGTAGGTGACCTCGACCTCTCCAACAAACGCTCCTTCATAGTATGGCTTCAACCTTTGACCATTTACCTTGAACTTGCTTCCATCTTCCGCCTTGAGTTCGAAATCTCCATATTTTCCAACTTCGGTTATCACATAGGTACCCATCCATCTAGAGTTCAATTTTCCCGGAAAGAGTCGGTAGCGGGAATTGAATAGAAGGACTTTGTCTCCCTTGTGCAAGGCCTTTTGTCTAATTCTCTTATCATGAAGCAATTTCATTCTTTCTTTGTAAATCTTTGCATTCTCATAGGATTGTAGTCGGAACTCCTCCAACTCTTGGATTTGAATCATCCTCTTTTGACCGCTCAATTTGAGATCAAGATTAAGTGCTCGGATTGCCCAATAAGCTTTGTACTCCAATTCGATTGGCAAATGGCATGCTTTTCCATAGACAAGCTTGTAAGGGGAGGCTCCTATGGGAGTCTTATAGGCCGTCCTATAAGCCCAAAGAGCATCATCAAGCTTTGTGCTCCAATCTTTCCGAGTCTTGTTCACAACTTTCTCAAGGATTTGCTTGATCTCTCTATTTGAAATCTCGACTTGACCGCTTGTTTGAGGATGATATCCCAAGCCGGTTCTATGTTGGACACCATATTTGGTCAAAAGGGATGCAAGCTTCTTCTCATGGAAATGCGTTCCTCCATCACTAATGATTGCTCTAGGAACTCCAAATCTTGGGAAAATTATCTTCTTGAAAAGCTTGGTGACCGTTTTTGCATCATCATTTGGGGTGGCAATTGCCTCCACCCACTTTGAGACATAATCTACGGCCACAAGGATGTACTTATTCCCATTGGATGTCACAAAGGGCCCTTGGTAGTCGATTCCCCAAACATCGAAGATCTCCACCTCTAGAATGCCCCTTTGTGGCATTTCGTTCCTCCACGAGATATTTCCCGTTCTTTGACAAGCGTCGCAATGAATGATGAATTCTCTTGTATCTTGAAACATTGTAGGCCAATAGAAGCCCGATTGGAGAATTTTTGCAACGGTTCTCCTTGCTCCATGGTGCCCACCGTAGGGTGATGAATGACATCCTTTCAAGATTCCTTGGGTTTCCCATTGAGGGATGCATCTCCGGTAGAGCCCATCACTACACTCCTTGTAGAGGTTTGCGTCATCCCAAAAGTACCTCTTCACTTCGAATAGGAATCTCTTCCTTTGGTTGTGATTCAAGTTTGGAGGGAGTACCTTTCCAACAATATAATTGGCATAATCTGCAAACCATGGGGTGATGCGCCTTTCAAGTTGTGTTTGAATGGCCATCAAAATATCGTCGGGGAATGAGTCATTGATCGGGGTTTCTCCATTTTCATCATGAAACCGGATCCTTGACAAGTGATCTGCCACTACATTCTCGGCTCCTTTCTTGTCTCTTATTTCCAAGTCAAATTCTTGAAGAAGCAAAATCCATCTCAACAATCTTGGTTTTGCCTCCTTCTTTATCAAGAGATGTCGGAGAGCGCGATGATCCGAAAATACAATCACCTTGGATCCAAGCAAGTAGGAACGGAATTTATCCAAAGCATATACAATGGCAAGAAGCTCCTTTTCGGTTGTGTCATAATTCACTTGGGAGGGATCGAGGGTCTTGCTTATGTAATAGATGGCGTGAAGAGCTCTCCCTACCCGTTGGCCAAGAACCGCTCCAACGGCGTAGTTGCTAGCGTCACACATAATCTCGAAAGGTAACTCCCAATTCGGGGGTTGGATAATTGGTGCCGAGATTAGTGCTTCTTTGATTCTATTAAAAGCTTCAACACACTCATCAGTGAAGAGGAATTGGGCATCTTTAAGCAAAAGTTGAGTGAGGGGTTTCGCTATTTTTGAAAAATCCTTTATGAAACGACGATAAAAGCCCGCGTGACCGAGAAAACTTCTCACCCCTCTAACATTCACGGGAGGTGGGAGTTTCTCTATCACCTCAACTTTGCTTTATCGACCTCGATGCCTTTTTCCGAAATCAAATGACCCAAGACAATTCCTTCATTGACCATGAAGTGACACTTTTCCCAATTTAAAACAAGACTAACATCTTCACACTTTTGCAACACAAGAGAAAGATTATGCAAACATGAGTCAAAGTCCTTTCCATAAACACTAAAATCATCCATAAAAACTTCCATTATTGTCTCTAGGTAATCGGAGAAGACACTCATCATGCATCTTTGGAAAGTGGCGGGGGCATTACATAAACCAAAAGGCATCCTCCTATATGCAAAAGTGCCATAAGGGCATGTGAAAGTGGTCTTATGTTGGTCATCCGGGTGTATAGGGATTTGGAAGAATCCCGAATACCCGTCAAGGTAACAAAAGAATTTGTTGGAGGCTAACCTCTCAAGCATTTGGTCAATGAATGGTAAGGGGAAGTGATCCTTTTTTGTTGCGGAGTTTAATTTCCGGTAGTCAATGCACATACGCCAACCGGTGATCATTCTTGTGGGTATTAGTTCATTCTTTTCATTTGTCACTACCGTAGTACCTCCTTTCTTAGGTACCACTTGGACGGGGCTAACCCACAAAGAATCCGATATGGGATATATGATTCCCGCATCAAGTAATTTTATGACTTCTCCTTTGACAACTTCTTGCATGTGGGGGTTCAGTCTTCTTTGGGGTTGAATGGTAGGTCTATGGTCTTCCTCTAGATGAATTCTATGCATGCAAAAGTTGGAACTTATCCCCTAAAGGTCATCTAGACTATAACCTATAGCCTTCTCATGTTGTTTCAACACATCAAGCAATTTTCCCAATTGGTCATCATCAAGTCTATCATTAACAATCACGGGTTTGGTCTTTGATTCATCAAGGTAAGCATATTTCAAATTTGGGGGAAGGAGTTTTAAAGTGGGGGTTTGTACCTTACTTTCCTCCTTTGGAGTTTCATTGAGAATTTGCTCCATCTCCATTAGACATTCTATTCTCATAGCATACTCAACTTCATTTTCAACCTCATCGTATTCAAATTCCATGATGGGTTCCTCTTGCTCTTGAGTTTGTAAAATCTCTTCTAGGATGGATTGCTCATCCTCTATGGGTTGACATGCTTCCACTAGAATGTTATGCACTAATTCGGATTGTGCATGAGTAAGTTCCTTGTTAGCTAGAGCGGCCTCAAAAATATCCACCTCCAATTCCTAATACATATTGTTAGCCTCACTTGCTTCCAAGGCTTCCAATGCTTGCATGGGATCCTTGAAGAAAGGTATCCTCAAGTGGTCCTCTACAAAACAATCTATAAGATCCATCTCGCAAAATATCGAACAACTTGAAAACAATTAGAACAAACCTTGAGGAGTTTTACTTCCCCAAGGCGAAGAAAGACACAACTAATAACAATAAAAAGGAAATCTAAATCAAACAAACACCGTCCCCGGCAACGGCGCCATTTTTGATCGGTCCGTTTCGTGTTCACAATTAAAGGTGTAGTCGTTGGGTCACGTCCGAATCAAAACACAATTTATAGCTTCACAAACAACTCTACAATTAGTAAAGAGGCAAGTAAAGGTCGGATCCCAAGGGACGGGTATTGAAATGAGATTTCTATTGAAACTAGTGGTGTCTTGGGGGTGTCACAAATTGGGTTGATGTAGAAGGTTACTAACTAAAATAGCAATGAAAATAAACTAGCAAGATGAATTAAAAGGGGTGTAAACAATTGATTAAAAAGCACTAGGGTGTCATGGGATCATAGGGGAATCATGGGAATTGATCATACAAACATGTTCTCAAATTATAAGCAAGCAATTATTGTTGTGATGGATTGAGTTGGGTTATATCTTACGATCCTAGGAATGTTTGGGTCCCGGAGCCGAATCGATTAGATTGTACAACACCTACAAGTCGACTTAATCTTCCCTACTCAACAACATGCATGGTCTAATGAGACTCGAGTTGGGTTATGTCTTACAAGTCTCAATGAAAAGATAGGAGATGGTAGTAAATGCAAGGATTCATAGGCTTAGCATTTCATCAAATATAACATGTGCATGAGTTGAGATCAAAACAAGCAAGCAAATAAAACATGAAAGCATATTAATTTAAGCATGAATCATTCCCCATGTTGGTTTCCCCTAATCACCCATTAACCCTAGCTAAGAGACTACTCACTCATTATCATGTTGATCATGCTAGCAAGGTTGTCAATCATACCAACAAAATGAAACATGATGAATAAATGAAAGTAATTAACAATAATAAAAAAGGGATTAAGAGAATTATACCTACTAATGATTCCAATAATAAAGCAAAGATAAAAGAAGTACTTGAATGCTTGATTGAGAGGTTGTCAATCTCCCAATAATAACCCAAATAATCTTCAATTACCCAAAATAAAGGATGAACAAAAGAGAGATTAAGGAAATAAAACTTGTATTAGAACTTGATTAATTGTTGATTACAAAACTAAAGAGAGATTTAATTGATATTAACTACTCTAATTGTTGATAAGAAGAACATGCCATTCTAATTAGACTAATGGGGTATTTATAGTGGAAATTAGGGGGATGCATTAGGGTTAACTAAGGGCTAAACTAGTAATTACACTTTTTAGATTGAGCAGGGAGGAGCCGGTATTTTCCGAAGGAAGGGCTTCTTTCTTCGTAGCTTGGAGAAGAGGAAATCGCGCTGTAGAGGAATCCGGGCGGATTAGGGTCGGGACGGGCGGATTCTAGCGATAGAATCCGAGCGGATTCAAGAGAATCCGGGCGGATTGTGGTGATGGAACCCGGGCGTCTTGGTGGAAAACCGCACGGATTGTGCGGGTGAAGGACGGCCGGATTGTAGACAATCCGCACGGATTGTGCCTCAGCAAGGCTTCTTCTTCTTTTCTTCCCTTTTCTTCATAAATTCCTTGGGGATTTCCTTGGGGACTCAAGGATCCTTTCTCAACATTGCTCATCTACTACCATATGTACAAAGGCCTTCTAATCTTGTCTCTCCTTGATGCTTGGTCATTGAATTCGATCAATTTAGTCTTATTTTGCCATGAAAATGAAAGATTCTTACTCCTTTCCTACCAAGGGATCAAAATCTCAAAGAATATGCAAAACAAAGAACTAAAGATAATAAATGACCCAAAAATGCACTAAAAAGCATGGGAACAAGGCTAATTCGGGGGCTAAATATGCGCTAATTATGGTCACATCACTGCTAATGGGATCACTGACTGGAATTCTTTGGCCTTGGGATTCTACAAGAAGTACTTTTCTGCCTCGAAGACGAATGCTATTAGAGCTCAAATCACGAGCTTTAAACAGGGGCCGGATGAGAACTTTCATGAGGCATGGGTCCGTTTCAAGAAACTGGTGCGAACCATTCCGCATCATGGGTTTGAGAAGTGGAGCCTATGCAATCAGTTCTACAATGGGTTCTATGACGATCAAAGGGCTATCCTGGATGCGACAGCTAATGGCAGATTCCAGGAGAATACGAGGGAGACTAAGGGGTGGAAGATCATTGATGACTTGGCCACCCACAAAGCTGAGTATGGGAATTCCCGGGGAAATCAAAGGAGAGCTGCTGAATCTCCTTCTGTAGCTGCATTAGAAGCTCTCACGGCGAGATTCGACAAGTACGAGTTGGGAGGAGCTTCCAAAGGAGGGATTTACCATTGAAATGCTGTTTCAGACGGTCCTTTCGTCTGTAAAAGATGTGGAGCTGGGGGACATGTTTCAGACAATTGTCCTAGTCCCTTTGAGTCCTGTGCTGCCTTTCAACATTATAGGCAGACAAACACTTACTATGAGCCAAATGTCCACTCCAACTTGAGGTGGAGTAGACAAAATGTCTTGAATCCGACTCAACCTTCACAGCAGCAGCAGCAGTAGAACTATGTGCCTCCTCATAAGCAACAACAGTACCAAAAGCCTCCATATGTCCCACAGCAGCAGCAACAAGCCCAAGGTTATGATTTCAATGAGTTGAAGAATTTGTTGCTGAAGGAATCCCAAGCTAGAGAGGCCGGGATGAAGATGTTGGAGAGCCAAATTGCCCAATTGGCTAGCAAGAACACAACTCGAGCTCCGGGACACTTACCGACTCAGACGGAGGAAAAAGAGACCCTTAATGCTATCACTTTGAGGAGTGGGTCTACCCTTGAAGGGCTTGCTATGATAGAGGATGCCCCTGAAAAAGATGAGGCGGAACCGAGTCAGAAGAAAGCTAGAACGAACAAAAGCAAGAAAAAGACAATCAGCAAGTATGTCAGTCGATTGACTGACATACCCGGTTGATCGACTGAAGTGCGACAAACAGTAGCTTCTGGTCCTGTTGAAGTCAGTCGATCGACTGACCAACCTGGTCGATCGACTGAGATTACTGCTGAAGGTGATTCTTTTCGTCCTCCAATGCCCGATAACCTGAGGGATCACTTGTTTCGGGGTACTACTGGCCCGAAAATATTGAGGACAGGCCCGAATGCTGATGGGTCTGTTCCAGTTCCGAAGTACGACCCTTTGTCGATTAGTGGTTCACATTTGAGACGGTCCGAAGAAGGGTCAAGCTACAACAAGGAGAAGGTTGTGGACTTCCAGCCTAAGTCCACCGATGCCGGCATGAGAGATCTAGAGGAGAGGGCTAAGTTGCTACTTTCAGCCCCTTATCCAGAGAGATTAGTGCCGACAAAGGAACAGGTATCATTAAATAAGTTTGAAAAGGTTATTCGTAGCTTAAATGTACAAGTTCCTTTCCTTGAATTAGTCAATCAAGTGCCTGCTTACACAAAATTCATGAAACAACTCTTGTCTAAAAAGAAGTCACTTGAAACTGTGCACACTGTCGCACTCACTGAGGAGTCATGTTCTTATTTGACCCATACTGCACCCCTTAAGCTAGAAGACCCGGGTAGTTTTTCTGTCCCATGTAATATTGGCACCTTTCCTATAGAGAAAGCCTTATGTGACTTAGGAGCTAGTATTAGTGTAATGCCCTTGAGTCTTGCTAGGAAGCTCAAATTGACTAGGTTTGCAGTAACCAACATGACAGTACAGATGGCTGATCGCTCTGCGGTCCAGACAATAGGATTCTTAGAGGACATTCCCGTGCAAATAGGAAAGTTCTTCTTCCCTGTTGACTTCGTGGTACTCGATATGCCCGAAGATGCCCACATTCCTATCATTTTGGGTAGACCATTCTCGCACACCTTTGGTGCGATTATTGATGTTGGTTCGGGTACTTTGACCTTTAAGGTAGGCAAGCACTCCATTGTCTTTGCCCATACTGACTAGGAAGAAAGACCCCATATGGCCTGTCACTTGCAATACGATTTCTGAAAAGAAATCTTATTTTATACTTCCTGATATGCCTATCTCTATTCCTACTCCTGTTGTGACACCTCCGCCCCAGATTGGGAGCAAACTGGAGGAAGATTCTACTGTTTTAGATATTGCAGGAGCTGGTTTGGGGAAGGAAGAGCCACATGTTGCTCCTGCTGTGAAGGAACCAATTGTTCAAAGAGGTGGTCTAGGATGCCTTAGCTATGGCACGGATGAGGAGCCCCAAGATGAGCCAGTCAAAGCAACGAAGTCTGATCTGGATTTTGATGAGTCAGAGGAGGTCATTGAGTGGGAAGATGTCCGACATGTTGATCCATTGAGCTTGTCGGATGATGATGTTGAGAAGAGTACCGCTGAGAAGATGAGCATTGTTGAGGCTACCTCTTGTAGCCAGAAGCCAGTCAAGTGGGTCATTCCATGGCCGTT
Source organism: Silene latifolia (assembly GCF_048544455.1). Classification (NCBI taxonomy): domain Eukaryota; kingdom Viridiplantae; phylum Streptophyta; class Magnoliopsida; order Caryophyllales; family Caryophyllaceae; genus Silene; species Silene latifolia. The sequence goes on from NC_133537.1 coordinate 242,710,896, forward strand.
CTTGATCAACTATTAGTTGATTGAGACTTCTTCAAAACATTTACATTTTATTGCTTTCGTTGAACCTTTTTATTTATTGTTTTGTGTGCGCGAAACTTTGCCGTTTACGTTTGCTTAGGATTTTAAACACTTTCGGCGGTTACTTTGTGTTTTGTGCAATTTTGGGCGCGTATTATTGTGCATTTTATGGACATGGGCCACACGCACGCCCGGCCGATATGCGGACGTACATCGGTCTCTTGAAAGCCACGCTCGGCGGCGTAAAATGCTTTCGACCGGATCGCTTTAGATCGGTCGGTATCGTCTCGGCAAGGGCCGCGAAACGATGTAGAGATGTTCGGAGTCGCCACCAAGCATTTGTGGGATGCTTGGAACCCGTTCGAATCCACTTTATACCTATGTCAATCAAGGCAAAAAGCGGTGTTTGACATAGGCACTAAAGATAAGGACTCGTCCCCCTTTTAGCATTCTATGCCTAAAATGTCTCTCGTACGCCCTGGATAAGGTCATCCACTATCCAAAGGTTCTGAGTAAGGGGTGAGGGTACGTATTGGGAAGCCCTTTAATCGGACACCCAATCCCGCCCGCGTTAGCGGCCTCTAATGATCGATCGTGGTTGTTTAAGTGCAAAAGTTGATAGAACGGTTAAAATGCATGAATGCGCATCCAAGAGTTAAACCTAAAATGTGAGCTTTCTAAGTCGGTTTGTTTATCCAAATATCAAGTATAAGATGTCAAGTTGGATTTAGATTGATTTGCATGTGAAAACGGAAATTAAACATCCATTTACCAAATTCGGATTATGATGCTTAACACGATCCATTTATTGAAAAAGGGTGTCAAATGACAAATTGTAAAAACATAAACTTGTCAATCTGATCCGTCACGTATTCGGGTTAACCGTAATCGGGATCGTCCTAGACAAGTGATAAAAATGAGGCAGAACGGCGCCAGGCAACCCCATTGGGGAGCGAGCCTATTGGCGATGGAAGCGACTCTGCCCTGCTTTTGAAATGTGAAGACAGGCGGTCCCTTGGGGCGCGAGCCATGAGCCGACCCAAGGGGGCGTCTCCTGGTTTTTGAAAAGGTTGTTTAGAACCGTATTTATGATGAAAGATTTGCAAATATGATTTCCATGACTCGGAATAATTACTATTATGTTAATAATATTCATTGTCGGATTTGCATGTTTGAAAAGCATAATAAAATGGTAAAGGAAAATGTTTGATTTGAACTAATTATGTTAAGTTCAATTATTTGTAATTAGTCAAGTTTGTCATCGTACTCGGATTAAACCGACATGGTATAAAGAACCAAGGATGATTATGAATTATGACTAATATGTTTACAAATGTAAACAAATGAGAAAAATGGTAAATAAAAGAAAAGGGTGTTAAAATACCCATTAAAATGTAATTAACCAATAATATCATCGAGTCATGGAATAAACCGTCATGGTTTAAAGAACCAAGGATGATTTTTGTAATGGTCAAAATATGTTTATCATAAAAATGAATTAAAACATTTGAAATGGTAAAACCCGTAAAAGGAAAGGAGTAAGAATAAAAGAAAGTGTTGAAAGAAAGACGAACTCAAACACGGATGAGTCTAACCCGAGACCCACAAGAGGCGCGAGCTCCCTTGCATAGCAAGGAGCTTCTGTCTCAGACCAAAACTCAGTTTTGGTTCGTCTAACTTATATTTGAACCGTGTTATGCATTGTTCATGTTCATAAAGTTATGAAAACAGTAAAGACATGAAATAAATGAGATATTTACAATCTCAAACTTACATGTATTGATGTTTGCGAAGTAGACGACTTTAGAGACGGTTTTTTAGTTTTGACTAATCGCGATCAAAGAAGTTTATAAAGAGTGCCTTAAAAAAGGATTTTGTTTTGGAAATGAGTTGAAAGCATGTTAATTAAAACATGTTGATTAATGTTGAGTTGGTCGAACGGGTCGGTCGAATGCACGGCGACGGTACCAAACAATACGTGTAAGGCTTGTGTTCACGATCGGTAGGTCGTAAACACGTGTCGATTTTGTGACTTAGGAAGTCGAGTATAGAAGTTTAAGGGAGATGTGAGGGGGCGGATGCTCGCGTGAAGATTGTGTTGTGTGATGGTGGGTATTTATAGATAAATGTGGATGGTAGGTCGGTTGAGTTTGCGTAGAAACTAAGCAGACACCTGCTTTAAGCACGAGCCACCCTGTGACTCAATGGGGTGTGTTGTCCCTTTCGCAAATTTGGATTTTGCATTTGTTCTAACCAATGTTTTGTTGGTTGTGATTTGTGGTCATTGATGTTTGCTTAGCCGTGTAAGCTTACTCTTGGGTGATATTTGGGGTAGTTATTTTGTGTCTTTGACGCGGGTTTGACTCGTGTGAGTCGGGATTTGAATTTCGAGTCGGTTTTTGGCTCGGTGTCGGTTTAGACTCTAAATAGGGTCATTTTAATGGAAATGATATGATGAAAACATTCATGGCATTATTTTTGACATTCGAGATTTGGGTTGACTTGGGTTGACTCAGGTTGACTCGAGTTGCGGGTTTCTGAGTCGGTTTTTGGCTCGGTGTCGGTTTAGACTCTAAGTAGGGTCATTTTAATGGAAATGACATGATGAAAACATTCATGGCATTATTTTTGACATTCGAGATTTGGTTTGACTCGGTTTGACTCAGGTTGACTCGAGTTGCGGGTTTCTGAGTCAGTTTTGGGTCCGAAGACGGTTTTAACTCTAAATAGTGTTATTTTAATGCAAATGAAGTTAGAAAACTTTTGAAATCATTTTTCATATCCGAGTAGTGCATTAAACCGTCTCATATATAGCCAATCCACGCACGCATATCAAAAACACGTTATAGTCTGATCATCATCGGGTGGTTTTTGGAAGATGCAGATACTGGGTATCTACAGAGCCCCCACTTTGACAGAGGCTTGGACAGGGCAAAAGTCAAAGTATGATCTCCAGGTCAGTCGAAGATTACAACCTGAAGACCATTGCGACGTCGAGGCGACTCAAAAAGGTTTGAGCCAAGGACCTGCCGTCGAGAAGGGCGACGTCGAGGCGACTCGAGGATTCGAGTCAAGGACCTGCCGTCAGGAACATTTTAGAGTCTGTCGACTTCCGATTTGGGTCGTTTAAAGTCCATTAGACTACGTATAAAGGCTCGCCAGCCATAAGAAGGAATCATACCTGAGGCATCTTCGGGATATGTCCTTGCGCGCTTGTGGACAAAGGCTCGCCAGCTGTGATAAGGACTCGTACCCGAGGCATCTTCGGGATACGTCCTTGAGTTGTATCTTGTTTGCGGACAAAGGCTCGCCAGCTTGATGCGGATGTGAAGGGGCTCGCCCGCCGTGGTGCGTTGTAAGGCTCGCCAGCTATGGTGCGTTGTAAGTCTCGCCAGCCAAAGGAAGGAATCATGGCCGAGGCATCTTCGGGATCTGTCCTTGAGCGTTTGCGGACAAAGGCTCGCCAGCTGTGGTAAGGAAATGTACACGAGGCATCTTCGGGATCTGTCCTTGGATGTGTGCGGACAAAGGCTCGCCAGCCAATGGTAAAGGTGCGTTTTGAGACTTGCCAGCCATAGGAAGGAGTCATACCTGAGGCATCTTCGGGATATGGCCTTAGATAATTCTCGTTTGCACGCAAAGGCTCGCCAGCCATGTTGAAGGTGCGTATAGGCTCACCAGCCATGGATGGTCGAATGATCGACTGTGGGAAATAGCCTGTGTGACTTCCATTTGAAAATTGGCACTCGCTGGGGAGTTAGAAACTTCTCAGGACTCGTCGGGGATATGAGTTGCTGCTCGTTGGGAGGTAGCGTGTGCCATGTAATCGACGGGGTTAAAGCCCTTGGACTTGACGGGTTGCCGTTTGTTGGGAAGAACCCAGTACTCAGTTGGAGTGAGTTTGTCTTCTCAAGATTACCTGCATGGTTAGTGACCACACAAATCCGCAGTTGTATAGTCAAGCACGTTGAATCCAAGCATATAAGCACGTACGCACATAAGCATGTCAGCAATTAGCATATAAGCAACTAGCATGTAATATCTCACGCAAAGGGAGATAGAAGTTTTGAAAGGTTTGAAGCTTAAAGGCGAGCCTTGTTACTCGTAGATATGTGATTTGATAGATTGGAGACACGTGACCGTTGTGACATTTGACTCACAGGGACGATATCTTTGATCGACAAATGACGGTCGTGAACGTGATATAAAGTCGGTATTGACACGATACGGGGATGACCCTGACAGACTTTGCTCATGTAAGTGCAACTCCTAGCCAAGATACGGTGACAACGCGTATCAGATCATCGGAGTAGAAGATCCGCTCGACTGGGGAATAAGAATTGATTATCTTCGCCAGACACCTTTGCCTCCGTTTGCTTGTTTCAGATCCCTTCTCGAGGTATGATGATTCGGAGAGCGGAACCAAGACCTTGTCATCGTCCGAACCGAGCCCTAGGCTATGGGCGGTTTTATTTTGGACTGTAGTTGAGACTCAAAAGATGTTTGAGGATAAAGGATGGGTGGCGTCTTGAAAGAGAAGCCCCCAGAGTGAGAAGGTGGGAACTTGAGAACAAGGAATGGGCGACGTCTTAAGGAAGAAGCCCCCAGTAAAGAGGTATAAGATTAATTTTTACGGCTGGGTGGGCGGCTTTTGAAGATTGATGGTGATGGTTGAGATTGAAATGGGTGTGCGGTTGTGTCCTTGTTGGGGGACTGCCTATGTATTCGCGTGTGTGCGAAATCAAACCAGATCGTAGTTCTGAGCTGTGTGTGTGCAATGGGTTGCAAATTGAAGGTTTGAAAATTGAATGTGTGTGGGGGTGTGGTTGTGCCCTTGTAATAGGGCTGCCTACGTATTCGCGTGTTTGCGAAATCAAACCAGATCGTAGTTCTGCATGTGTGCCTAAGCGAGTTGTTAGGACCTTGAAGTGATTTTGAGGTGTATGGTTGTGTCCATGAAGGACTGCCTACGTATTCACGTGAAGTGAAATCAAACCAGATCGTAGTTCAGAATGTGTTTGTGTGCCTAAGCGAGATGTTAGGACCTTTAAATGTGTGGGTCACGATGGTAAAAGCCATTTGGTGACTCGAAAAAATGATTTGAGATAATTCCTCCTTGATGATGAATCGAAGAGGTGTAATTTTTGAAAATATTCCTTATCATGTGAGCACACTAAAAAGTGGACCCTAAGGGTAGATTGGGTATGTCCCGTTTCTTGGTAGCAAAGCATTCGAGGACTCCGTATCTGGGTCAGGGTGAAAATGGCTTCAACATTATGGAATGTGAAGCTTGGTAATAATGGTTTGTTTGACAGATAAAAATCTGGAGTTGAGCGTCACGACGGAAAATTCCGTTTGGTGACTCGAAGGTTGATTGGAGATAAATACCTCTTGATCATGAATCGAAGAGGTGTAATTTGTGAAAATGTTCCTTATCATTTGAGCGCACTAAAAAGTGGACTCTAAGGGTAGATTAGGTATGTCCCGTTCTCGATAGTAAAGTATTCGAGAACTCCGTGGGGATTGTGGTGAAAAACGGCTTCAACATTAGGGAATATGGAGCTTGGTTATAATGGGTTTGCTTAACAGATAAAAATCTGGAGCAAGAATTTTGTGGTGTTTAGGCCGAAGGGTAACGGCTTGTAGTGTGGTGCGGAATGGGGTCTCCGGCTTGATGTGGCCTGAGCACGAAATGGTTGGTAAATAACATGGGATCAGATTTCCATGTCTGGACCTTAAAGGTTAAGGTGTGATATTACGAGCTTGAGGGGAATCCTCAGAAGCCTAGATAGGTCTCCCTATAGTAGTCTCTGGAAGGACTTAGGGGTGAAGTAGTTTTGATTATGATCTTGAGGGGAATCCCCAGGATCCTAGAAAGGTTTCCTTGTAGTAGTGTGCAGAAGAACTTAGGGGTGTTGGGCTTTGGACATGTTTGTCCTGGACTTGGTATTTTGGACTCATGGGTCCTGGGCTTTTGACCTGTAGATCCTGGACTTGGTGTTTTGGACTCATGGGTCTTGGGCTTTGGACTTGTTGGTCCTAGACTGGGTGTTTTGGACTCATGGGTCCTGGGCTTTGGACTTGTTGGTCCTGGACTTTGTATTTGGATGTTGTACTCATGGGTCCTAGACTTTGGACTTGTTGGTCCTGGACTTGGTATTTTGGACTCATGGGTCCTGGGCTTTGGACTTGTTGGTCCTGGACTTGATGTGTTGGACTCGTTGGTCCAGGCTTTGGTGTTTTTGCTTTGAGCGAATTGATTTCGGCTTTTGTTCTTGCTTTGGCCTTGAACTTTTGGCTTTGGGCGAATGGATATTGTCTTGGACCTTTGATTTTGGCCTTTCACTTTGACTTTGGGTGAATGGTTATTGGCTTGGGCCTTTGATTTTGGCCTTTCGCTTTGGCTTTGGGTGAATGGCTATTGGCTTGGGCCTTTGATTTTTGCCTTTCGCTTTGGCTTTGGGTGAATGGCTATTAGCTTGGGCCTTTGATTTTGGCCTTTCGCTTTGGCTTTGAGGGAATGGCTATCGGCTTGGGCCTTTGATTTTGGCCTTTCGCTTTGGCTTTGGTTTGGAGATTGGTCGAATGGCTTTCGACCTTATGGTTTTGGTTTTTGATTAGCTTTGGCTTGGATGCATTGGTTCTTTGTCGTCCTTCGTTCGAGGCAGGTAAAGGTGCGGATGGGGATGTACCCGTTGGTGAGAGGTTGAAAATTGGTGATGGGACGTTTTTGTGGGAAATGGGCTTGCCTTCCGTCATTGAACATGAACAAGGAGATGTTCTGGTTTGTTATCTGGGTTCGTCGTAGAATCCCTTTGATAGAAGCTCGTTCTAAATTGGGTGCTAATGAAAGGTTTCTATTGCCAGACATGGAATAGGTAAAGAAAATGGACACGGAGTTTCGGGTCCTCTACTTACTCGGTGATTTTAACGTCACTCGAGTGTACTCACATTGAATTGGAACATATTGTTCGTTTTAAATCAATTCTCAAATCAATTCTCGTTGTCAACGGGAAATGGTAAAGAGGAGAATATATGATAGATGGAAATTGTGCTTTTATTTAGATAAATAAGATGTTAGCACAGACTCGATGAATACATGTGACTCGTAGGGACAGCCCCCAGTTGTCATTTAGGAATAAAAGGACAGACGCTAGGATAGATATGAGAAAGCCTAAGACTCGGATTCGGACTCGGACTCAATCGTAGATATGAACTCCTAATCATCATCTTCCTCCTTGAAGGCCTCCTTCGCGGCATCCGGCGGCTTGATCGTTTGATCTTGAGCATTGACCCACTTGAGCACTTCACTCTCGTTGTTGGGGATTATATGAGGACAATAGTCGATGAGGCTTTTATCTCCTTGCAGAAAGAGATGTTCATTAGGGTTGTCTTCATCACTTGGTTGGCATAGGGATGAAGCTATCAGTTCCTGGTTGTTGATCAAATCCTGAATAACATGTTTCAGTTTGAAGCATGTTTCAGTGTCTTGACCTCTTCCTTGATGATATTGGCAATAGGCATTACCGTTCCAGAAACGGGATTTCTTAGCATCAGACGGGTCCGGAGTGGGCCCGATTGGTTGTAGCTTCCCTTCAGTCACAAGCTTTTGAAGAGTTGCGGCATAGGTTGTATTGAGCCTAGTGAATGTCCTTTGAGAATGTTCAACCTTGCTGTTTGACTTGAGCCATTCAGGAGGATTGTCCTGACTGAGAGGTGCAATTATGATTTTGCCAGCTTCAATCATATCTTGAATGGCATGCTTGAGTTTGAAGCAGGTTTCGGTGTCATGACCCTTGCCTTGATGGTATTGGCAATAGGCCTTTCCGTTCCATGAACGACCTCTTTTGTGTTCAGGTTTGTCCGGAGTCGGACCAATGGGTTGGAGCATTCCTTCTGAAGCAAGTATCTCCAGAGCAGTGCCATATGTTATTCCCAGATCTGTGAATACCCTTTGATGTTTTCCCACGGTTCCCACATTTGTGTTTTTAGGGAAGTTTTTGTGAGTTTTGTTTTTGTTTTTGTTTTTGTCAATCCTGGGCGGAAGTAGGATTTGGTCATTGTCAATGGGAAGTTCTTGGGAAGTTGTTTTGTATTTTGAAGGGGATTTTGGTGAGGTGATTTCATGTTCTTTGTTGGTAGGTTCGTGGATTTGGGAACCATCGGATGACTCCTCATCTTCAATAGTTGTTGGTCGGTGAACGGAGGGTTGGTTTCCTTGATGGTCAGGTTCATTTTCTGTACTACCAAACCTCTTCTCCAAATTAGCTACTCGAGTGTTCAAATCATCGACAGCCACTTGCAGCTTTGAGAATATGTTGTTGATGGAGACGGAGAGCATCATTATACCGCTTTGTATGCCATCCTCATCAATTGCATGAATTTTCTCATCGCCAGGAGGACTGAGGTGAGAGCAGTCTAGGGAAGATTCCTGACTGTGTCTAACTGGGTTTTCGGGAGGGTTATTTTTGTTGTTTGTTGAGGGAGGTAATGGTAATTCACCCTTTTCAATCATATCAAGGATGGCACCTTTTAGAGGAAGACACATTTCAGTGTCATGTCCGCGGCCTTGGTGATATTTACAAAACAGTTTTCCGTCCCATCTACGTCCTCGCTTGCTTGGTAGAGGGTCTGGAGTTGGACCAATTGGTTTGAGCTTTCCTTGGGAGATTAGCCTTTCCAAGGCTGTGGCATAAGGCATACCCAAATCAGGGAAGGACCGATGAGGTCGTCTGGTTTTGGTTTGGTCGTTGGCCAGTAGCCGGCATTCAAGGATCTTGACCCTTTGCTCAATATCAGAAGAGAGAAAATTCTCAGTTGCCATTTTGTCCTCAACCCGGGAGAGACGAGTGCTCAAGTTTTCCACGGTAGCTAGGAGTCGAAGGATCATGTTGTTGGTTTCAGCAGGAGTCATGGCGGATGCAGATTGATCAGCTTCTTGTGTTTCTGGTTGGCGATTGATTGCACCCAAGGGATTCCTAATTGACATAACGACAGGCGTTATAACTTGTCTTGGCAGGGGATTGCACAAACAAAGTCAAGTACGACACATATGTATAAAAGGCAGTTATGTCGTGAAGACGCGACGGTGTGACTAGGTTGTGAGTTCATTAAAGGTCGACCTCTTGTGTTTGAACTCTTGATGCATGACGTTGAACTTAGACTCGAGTGTCAACTTTGGCATAGTGATGCCCAGATAGACGACTCTTGACTTAGTTTCGATGTGCGTTGATGGCGTGATGTCATTAGACGAGAGATGTACACATGCTTGACCTTTGACCCGTAATGTAGGGGAAAGACGGGTTTAATACCCGAGGGGTTTTGACTCTGCTAACGCCATTGAATATGTCTTGACAATTAGGCGACACAACCTAGACCAGAAGGTAGGTATTAACTTTGGCGGAGACTCGAGTTTATCTAGACGACTTGACTTAAAATCGACTCGAGGCTGAATCGGAAAGGTGGACTGAAATTTTCAAAAATAGAAATTTTCAAAAAAAGATTCATTTGTTGTTTTATGGACGGTTTCCGAAGAGGAGGGATCTCCGAAAGTCGATCAGTTGAAGAGTTGTCTTAGGTTTGTTTTCAAAAGACAGTTTGAGTTGAAATTGCGGCGGCTCTGAAAACAAAGTGGTGTTTCCAATTGAAATTCCGAATCACGGATTAGAAAATCGAGAATCGAATAATTTTGAATCGTCATCACAATGGCCATGAAAACGGTTAAGTTTGTTTTCAAAGGATTTAAAATTGGGTTGAAAATTTGAAAACGGTCAGTTTTGTTTTCAAACATTTGGAATTGGATAGAAATTTGAAAACGGTTAGATTTGTTTTCAAATGATTTGAAATTTGATTGAAATCTGAAAATGGTTAAATTTGTTTTCAAAAATTTGAAATTTGATTTGAAATTTGAAAACGGTTAGATTTGTTTTCAAAGACTTGAAATTGAATTTAAAATTTGAAAACGGTTAAATTTGCTTTCAAATGGTTTGAAATTGGATCTGAAATCTGAAAACGGTTAGATTTGTTTTCAAAATTGAGTTTTGAATTGAAATCTGAAAACGGTTAAATTTGTTTTCAAATGATTTGTAGTTGGATTTGAAATTTGAAAACGGTCAGATTTGTTTTCAAAGATTTGAGTTTGAATTGAAATTTGAAAACGGTTAACTATGTTTTCAAATGATTTTAAATTGAATTTGAAATTTGAAAACGGTTAGATTTGTTTTCAAATATTTGAAATTGGATTCGAAATTTGAAAACGGTTAAATTTGTTTTCAAAAATTTGGTTTTGAATTGAAATTTGAAAACGACTAAATTGGCTTTCAAATGATTTGATTTTTGGTTGGAGTTTGAAAGCGGTTAAATTGACCTTCAAATGATTTGATTTGAATTGGAATTTGAAAACGGTTAAATTTGTTTTCAAATGATTTGATTTTGAATGGAATTTGAAAATGGTTAAATTAGTTTTCAAGATTTGAAATTGGAAATTATGAGGATTAAATTCGTCATTACGACGGGTTAGAAAACTGTTTTAACCTTTAAAAGACGGTATGCAAATCTAAAATTGTGAGAATTGAAATCGTTATTACGACGGCTTAGAAAAGCCAAATTTGATTTCGAAAAAGACATTTGAAATTCGGAAAGTTGCACGGGTTGAAATTGTCATTACGACGGTTTGAAAAACATTTTTGTTTGAAAATTGATTTCGAATTTTGAAAATTCGAGGATAGAATTTGTCATTAAGACGGCGTAAAAGGGCACTTTGAGAATGCGACGGTCGGCGACAGACCGAGGTTTGGAACGACCATTATGACGACGTAAAAGGGGGTTTAGAAATGGTTTGTGAAAACCAAGGTTTGAAATCGTCATTACGACGGTATAAAAGGTGCATTTTGAAATGGTTGTGAAAACCGGATTTTAAATTCGTCATTACGACGGCCTGGAAATGGATGTTTGAAATGGTTGTAGAAAACCGGATTTGAAAATCGTCATTACGACGGCCTAGAAAGGCGTGTTGAAATGGTTATAAAAACCGGATTTGAAAATCGTGATTACGACGGCCTAGAAAGGCGTGTTGAAATGGTTATAAAAATCGAGTTTGAAAATCGTCATTACGACGGCCTAGGAAGGCGTGTTGAAATGGTTATAAAAAACCGGGTTTGAAAATCGTCATTATGACGGCCTAGAAAGGCGTGTTGAAATGGTTATAAAAAACCGGGTTTTGAAAATCGTCATTATGACGGCCTAGAAAGGTGTGTTGAAATGGTTATAAAAAACCTGGTTTGAAAATCGTCATTATGACGGCCTAGAAAGGCGTGCAACGGTCGGCGAAAGACCGAGGTTTGAAACGGCCATTATAGCGGCATAAAAAGGTGTTTCGAAACGGTTGTAAAAGCCGAGTTTGAAAATCGTCATTACGACGGCCTAAAAAGGCGTGCAACGGTCGGCGAAAGACCGAGGTTTGAAATGGCCATTATAACGGCGCAAAAAGATGTTTTTGAAAGTTTGAAAATGACACGGAAGGACTTATGATCATATAGCACATAAGCACTCACAGTTTCATTATATTATGCATAATGCTGACACGGGTTTGGTTTAAAAGGGTGGGTTACACACCAAGCAATCAAACCCCAATTTTCGAGAGGGATACCAATCCAAAAAAAAATGTGTAAGGAGGGTGCCCTAGCCTCGTGCTCGAAAGTGATGAAAGCTCTTTGACGAAACAGAAATATTTAACGTCAACGGTATGCTTGACTCAATCGGGATTCGAAACGCGGGGATGAGAAAACTCACGCCGACGAGACGAGCCAATTTGTCAAAAAAGGTTAGGTTATGGGCCCGGACAAGGAACCCGACTTATGACCGTAATGTCAATTAATGCACTTTAACCACGACCTCGTTCGAGTTTCACCTCTAAGGATCACAAAGACACAAGTGTCCTAGTTTTCCCCAGCGGAGTCGCCAAACTGTGGACATGGGCCACATGCACGCCCGGCCGATATGCGGACGTACATCGGTCTCTTGAAAGCCACGCTCGGCGGCGTAAAATGCTTTCGACCGGATCGCTTTAGATCGGTCGGTATCGTCTCGGCAAGGGCCGCGAAACGATGTAGAAATGTTCGGAGTCGCCACCAAGCATTTGTGGGACGCTTGGAACCCGTTCGAATCCACTTTATACCTATGTCAATCAAGGCAAAAAGCGGTGTTTGACATAGGCACTAAAGATAAGGACTCGTCCCCCTTTTAGCATTCTATGCCTAAAATGACTCTCGTACGCCCTGAATAAGGTCATCCACTATCCAAAGGTTCTGAGTAAGGGGTGGGGGTTCGTATTGGGAAGCCCTTTAATCGGACACCTAATCCCGCCCGCGTTAGCGGCCTCTACTGATCGATCGTGGTTAAAATGCATGAATGCTCATCCAAGAGTTTAACCTAACATGTGAGCTTTCTAAGTCGGTTTGTTTATCCAAATATCAATTATAAGATGTCAAGTTGGATTTAGATTGATTTGCATGTGAAAACGGAAATTAAACATCCATTTACCAAAATCGGATTATGATGCTTAACATGATCCATTTATTGAAAAAGGGTGTCAAATGACAAATTGTAAAAACATAAACTTGTCAATCTGATCCGTCATGTATTCGGGTTAACCGTAATCGGGATCGTCCTAGACAAGTGATAAAAATGAGGCAGAACGGCGCCAGGCAACCCCATTGGGGCGCGAGCCTATTGGCGATGGAAGGGGCTCTGTCCTGCTTTTGAAATGTGAAGACGGGCGGTCCCTTGGGGCACGAGCCATAAGCCGACCCAAGGGGGCGTCTCCTGGTTTTTGAAAAGGTTGCTTAAAACCGTATTTATGATGAAAGATTTGCAAATATGATTTTCATGACTCGGAATAATTACTATTATGTTAGTAATATTCGTTGTCGGATTTGCATGTTTGAAAAGCATAATAAAATGGTAAAGGAAAATGTTTGATTTGAACTAATTATGTTAAGTTCAATTATTTGTAATTAGTCAAGTTTGTCATCGTACTCGGATTAAACCGACATGGTATAAAGAACCAAGGATGATTATGAATTATGACTAATATGTTTACAAATGTAAACAAATGAGAAAAATGGTAAATAAAAGAAAAGGGTGTTAAAATAACCATTAAAATGTAATTAACCAATAATATCATCGAGTCACGGAATAAACCGTCATGGTATAAAGAACCAAGGATGATTTTTGTAATGGTCAAAATATGTTTATCATAAAAATGAATTAAAACATTTGAAATGGTAAAACCGTAAAAGGAAAGGAGTAAGAATAAAAGAAAGTGTTGAAGGAAAGACGAACTCAAACACGGATGAGTCTGACCCGAGACCCACAAGAGGCGCGAGCTCCCTTGCATAGCAAGGAGCTTCTGTCTCAGACCAAAACTCAGTTTTGGTTCGTCTAACCTATATTTGAACCGTGTTATGCATTGTTCATGTTCATAAAGCTATGAAAACAGTAAAGACATGAAATAAATGAGATATTTACATTCTCAAACTTACGTGTATTGATGTTTGCGAAGTAGACGACTTTAGAGACGGTCTTTTAGTTGTGACTAATCGCGATCAAAGAAGTTTATAAAGAGTGCCCTAAAAAAGGATTTTGTTTTGGAAATGAGTTGAAAGCATGTTAATTAAAACATGTTGATTAATGTTGAGTTGGTCGAATGGTTCGGTCGAATACACGGCGACGGTACCAAACAATATGTGTAAGGCTTGTGTTTACGACCGTGTTTACGATCGGTAGGTCGTAAACACGTGTCGATTTTGTGACTTAGGAAGTCGAGTATAGAAGTTTAAGGGAGATGTGAGGGGGCGGACGCTCGCGTGAAGATTGTGTTATGTGATGGTGGGTATTTATAGAGAAATGTGGGATGGTAGGTCGGTTGAGTTTGCGTAGAAACTAAGCAGACACCTGCTTTAGGCGCGAGCCACCCTGTGACTCAATGGGGTGTGTTGTCCCTTTCGCAAATTTGGATTTTGCATTTGTTCTAACCAATGTTTTGTTGGTTGTTATTTGTGGTCATTGAGGTTTGCTTAGCCGTGTAAGCTTACTCTTGGGTGATATTTGGGGTAGGTATTTTCTGTCTTTGACTCGGGTTTGACCCGTGTGAGTCGGGATTTGAATTTCGAGTCGGTTTTTGGCTCGATGTCGGTTTAGACTCTAAATAGGGTCATTTTAATGGAAATGACATGATTAAAACATTCATGGCATTATTTTTGACATTCGAGATTTGGGTTGACTCGGGTTGACTCAGGTTGACTCGAGTTGCGGGTTTCTGAGTCGGTTTTTGGCTCGGTGTCGGTTTAGACTCTAAGTAGGGTCATTTTAATGGAAATGACATGATGAAAACATTCATGGCATTATTTTTGACATTCGATATTTGGTTTGACTCGGTTTGACTCAGGTTGACTCGAGTTGCGGGTTTCTAAGTCGGTTTTGGGTCCGAAGACGGTTTTAACTCTAAATAGTGTTATTTTAATGCAAATGAAGTTAGAAAACTTTTGAAATCATTTTTCATATCCGAGTAGTGCATTAAACCGTCTCATATATAGCCAATCCACGCACGCATATCAAAAACACGTTATAGTCCGATCATCATCGGGTGGTGTTTGGAAGATGCAGATACTGGGTATCTACACATTTGCAGGTTTTTAGACCTCATTAGCTCAAGCTATTGAGCTAAATAGACGAAATTAGAAAGTTACAGCAGTATTTCCAGTCGATCGACCGCCTACCCTGGTCGATCGACTGAGGTGCGACTTCCAGGAGCTTCTGTTCCTGTTCATTCCAGTCGATCGATTGCCTGCTATGGTCGATCGACCGTTGTTGTTGCTGTGTTTGTTCGATTTGCGGAATTAAGGGAGTTTTCTACTCTACTTTATTTTCCGTCATATATTTGATTTCTTCCATCTTCTTAAATTTTGCACATAATTACCGCTTCAACATTGCTTTCTCGGTTTTATGCATGGTATTGTTGTCTTTTCAGGTACTTATTGGTAGCACTGTTGGCTACTGAAACCTCCTAGCTCATGCTGGTTTGGGGAGGTTTCCTTTTGCTGCGCTTAAAGTCTTGTGAGTTTCCGAGTCTTACTTTACGTCTTATTTCGTTATTTTTCTCGCAAATTCCCGTTTCTCTTTTCTTTCATTACATGATTTTGCACAATGGGGACATTGTGCGATTTGGTTTGGGGAAGGGTTTTGCGTCGCATATCATTTGCTTGCATTCACGTTTACATTTCAGTTTGCATTTGTTTACTTCATTTCTCATATATACAAAAAAATAAAAAAAATAAAAAAATTTCAAAAAAAATTTCAAAAAATCCAAAAATGCACGTTTATTTTAGCATATAGGTTAAGTCGGAACGGGAGTATTTCAATGATGACATTGCATTTGCATCTGTTTTTTGCCTAAGCCTTGCTAAATCGACATGTTATTAGTAGAATCATAAATGCATATCTACGAGTTTTCGTTAATTTATTTGCTGGACTTGAGACTTGACTTAGATTTTTGGCAAACTACTTATATTTCTGAGATTTAGAGCCTATAACTGGTGACATCTATGACCAGTTTATCTAGGATGTGAGTAGTTACTCCTTATGAGACATGTTACATAAATGTGCATAAATATGAATTTAATCTGCTTAATACCTGTATGCATTCGGTTTGTGGTTTGTTGACACATGTGGTAGAGGTCTTCCTTTATTCATTCTACCCATAAGCCCCACACTGCCAAAAATAGCCTTTTTGTCCCGTTAACTACATCATACATTTAGCCTGCCTTTGTCAAGCTAGTAGTTTAGTTTTTGGGATTGTTACTTCATTTTTGGTAGCTATGCTCACTTTGAGATGTTATTGGGAAATTGAAAAGAGAAAGAAAGAAACAAAAGAAAGAAAAAGAAGAGAAAAAATAATATTTCGAAAACAGAAAAAGAGAGTCTTACTGTTTAAGCCGGTCGATCGACTGCTCTACTTGGTCGATCGACCGAAGCCCGAGAAAGAAAAGAAATCAATTTCGCATGATTCAAGTCGTTATTAGATGGCGATTTTTGCTCCCATTTTTCATTTATATATTATGGGGAGTTGATTTATTATGGAGATTGTGAGTTTTGTTCTTGCTATAGCACCGGTCAATTGAAGTTTGAGCAAGAAGTGGATATTGTAATATGGTTTTGTCACGGTACTAGCTTGATCACCTGTACCCCCACATTCCCATAAATGTTTTGCCTTTCCTGCCCATTACCTCACATATCCTATATATACCTCGGCATGTGTCATGGTCATTTGTTCGGTTGGAATGCATATGTACGGTTGTAGAGATTACTTTCATATTATATTGCAGGCATGTTCTTATAGGTCGTAGTTAGGTGAGTGTCAATTCTTTCTATCTTACATATATTCACCTGTATTTATTGAGTGATTTGAGCGACCCGTGAGAGTCCAATTTGATAAGTCTCTATAGTCAACGGTTCAGCAGTTTTTAACGACTCTATAACTCGTTTGCATGATTCACATTTCTAATGGATTGTTGGTTGTGCATTAAATCGGTTTAGGCTATTCAATTGCATTTCGCTCTGAGATTGAACTCGTTCCTTTAGATCGAGTCTAGTTCTTGCTTGGGGACAAGCAAGGGTTTGGTTTGAGGAAGTTTGATGCGTGTCTTTTATATGATGTTCTACACCTCATTTTACACGCATTTCAGAGCTCAATTGTGTAGTTTTATGCTACTATTTGCCCCATTTCGTCTACTTTCGTATTTTTATGTAATATTGCAGATTTATGCGGAAATGAGTAGATTTTGAGCCAAATCCGTCCCCGAGTATCTTGCATTGCATCTGACGTGAAGTATTTACTCAAGGAATGAGCTTGGTGCGCATTTCAAGGCCCGAAAGACAAATCCACGAGAAGTTAGAAGTCAAGAATCAGCTAAAGCAGTCGATCGACCGCTACCAATGGTCGATCGACCATACAACCACTTCCAGGAACTACTGTGCATCGCAGACCAGTCGATCGACCGGTCCTAGTGGTCGATCGACCAAACCGATACTTCAGACATGAATTAAAAGATTGAGGAACTTGAAGCCCATTGTATTTAGGTTTTGGAAATAAGAGCTACGTTGTATTCTATATAACGTAAGCTAGGTATTCAGAATAAGCATCGAATTATTATTCAAGTTTAGCATACAGTTCTTTAGGAAATAATTAGGGTTCGAAATATTGTTTCGTATACAAGTTACTTCTTGCATTCGTTTTCTGGATTCGATTTCTGCAATTCCTCCTTTCGGTATTCCCCTATTCTTGTTTCAGTTCATCCTTATTATCGTTCATAATTAGAAATTGCTAGTTAGTTTCCCGAAGCCTTAATTATCGTTTTATGCTAATCTTTTATTCCGTTAATTCAAGCATGAAATCAGTAGTTTTAATCCTTAATATTATTATTGTTTGCACTATAGTCATGAGTAGCTAAATTATTCGTGCTAGGATGTAGGGAATCTGTAGGATTAGGCGGCGTAGAATAGTAGACTGAAATCGCGTGTCAGTCGATCGACTGCCATACCTGGTCGATCGACTGGCCACGTGAGGTTTTGCTTCGTTTTATTTGATTTAAACTCTATATTTGACGAATCAAGTGCACACGACTAGTTGAATGTTTAGGATATGACTGACCCATTAGATCGAAAGATAGGGAAGGTTGATTGACCACCAATTAAAATGACTAAACTATGCTGAGATCGAAAGATAGGTAAAGTTTAGGTTTTTAGTCACTTTTCAGGACGAAAGTCAGTACTAGTGATATTAGGGACCCGTAGCGAGATCGAAAGATGCTACTTGTTAAGAGTGGACCGAGAGGACCTCTTGTTTTCCCGCCTCACGTGTTTGATTTAGACCTACTTAGTATGCTGCCGCCGAAACTATAGTGAATCGACCATCCTTGCACCCTTTTTAATATTTGTTTTATCCGTCTATTTAGTTTATTGTCTTTTATTGCCCTTAGTTATAGACTAAATCAACTAAACCCCCACATTCGTTACCTTAGACCAGAATTAGACAACTAATAATTACATCTGCCTCTCTGTGGTTCGACCCTGTTACCACTAGCTTTTGTTAGTCTTAATAGGAAGTATAAATATTATTTTTGGTAGTCCCAACGACGGGTATCACTTATGTTGATAAGATTCATGACTAGTTCAATTAAATTGAACATATTTGATTGATTACATTTGCTTCCGCTGCCGGATCAATTAAATGAGTAATGATGTATAACACTTCATATACTTTGAGTATGATGAATTGTTTCCAAAATCGAATTTAAGTCATATTTACCAAGTAAGCCATAAAGATTACCCTTAAGTACTTGCAGAAGCATTAAGGAAGTAAAGCAAAGTGTTTATGATACAATTTTGTGTAAGAGTGTTACACAAGTGACAATTGACAATTGAGATTGCACATGGTTTCCGACCAAACCATAATCAAAACACATCAGGATGGTTAAGATACTATTGTGGTTATGTTATATAAGAAATAGATTTTCTAGAATCGTTCTAGGCAATAAAGAACAATGAGAAATATTTACAACGGAAATTGAGTACACTTGTAATCATGAGATGTGCAAGAAGGATGAGTCCCGCACACTGTGAAAACAGTATGAGCTATTCTTAGGCTAGAGGGCCTATGTCTTCATTGGATCTCGACACGTACTCAGAAAGTTTTGTAATGCAAATGCATACATTACAAAGGCAAACGACTATGTAGTGAGGTTGAGTAAGGTACAAGAAGTTGATAAAACCTACTAACCAAAGCCTTCTCAAAGGCTAAACATGATGAGTCATGTCATTTCAATTGAATTGAAATGAACAACTACATACAAGATCAAATTAGATTATAGAACATGAAATAGTAATCAGGCATTGACTATTCATATGTGATAATCGCATTTGTCGTTCGATTTTTACTTTAAAACTCTTTTGTTATACTTTGTTACATCCAAACGGGTTGTAGAGACAACATTGAACCCCGTTAAAGTGAACCCGGATTAACATAGTATTAGCCCATAGTCGCTTGTATGAGGTGACATCTCGAAGTGACTAGAGTGTGATGCGATTGATGGCAAGTTCAAGTGCCATAGAGTCATGTGAGATGACTAGTCGATCACATAGGCAGACTGTTAGGAACACTTTGTCGGGCAGTGACCGCTTATAGAGTTCTGGCAAATTTATATAGCCTGGTCGTGGCGAGAGCTACTATAGTATTCTAATGAGTTGATTCTTTTTACTAAAGACTGTTCGCCTAAGATGGCACAGTTTCAGATTAGCTTTGATTTATGTTACTACGACCTTCGTAAATGGGGTCAAATGGGCATATTTTGGGTTATGATGGTTGTGGCTAGTCGAAGGGAATAAGTGCGATAGGAATTGTCCACCCCTTTGTCAGGGTTAAAACAATATCTCAGGGCCACTCGAGGAGTAATGAACTGGAAATGCGTGGCCACGCTCAGAAGGTATGTATGATAGATAAATCCGGTCAATCAGTTATTCTCCAGATCGAGGAAACCACTCTCGATATGATCACTTGCAAGTACGGCCCGAAAGACACCTTGCATTGAGTGGGAGATAGTAATAGGACAAGAGAATTGGTGACACACACTTGTCGAGGACAAGTGGGAGATTGTTGGGAAATGTGTCCTCAACGATAGTGCGATCACATGATTTAAATATCATTATTAAATCTCATTACAAGAATACGGAAGGGATGATACATAATATATATAGTCAACTGGTCCACACTTATCGGTAATGATTGGGGCTAGAGTTTGACATTCTTGTCGTGCGACGGTGGTGATCATTGATCCTCGAGGTCACACCTAAAGGACGGTTCCCTTAATTGAAAAGGTTAATTGGTTGTATGCCGATACAGATTAATTAATTCCTTAAAATTGAACAAATTATTATCACAAGAGAGAAATGACATCTTATTATAATGTGATTAAACGAGATTTTATTTAGTAATTTAAGAAGTTATATTACTAAAATTAATCGGTGTTTGCGAAACACACGAGATGAGAATGATAAGTTAGTTATAATTACAAAATGTTGTGAATTATACTAACTAGTAATTAAATGATCATTTTATGAGAAAGTAATTTTATATTACTAGTCAATTTGTTAAATATGATTTATTTAATTTGTAAATGATATTTAATTTGTTAAATATGCATTTTAAATTAAAACATGACATAAGACATGTCACATGTCACATGACATACAATTGTACAATTGACAAAAATAAAATGGACTCCATATTACATGATAACCGAAATTGGGTGGCTCTTTTTAGTATTTTTGTCTTATTCATTTGTCTTGTTCATTTGTCCATGACAATTGATAGTGACTTGACTATGCAAAAGACTTACACATTTTTGTCTTGTGAAGATAAAAAGGAAAAATAAAAGAGCCTATAATGACCCCCCACCCAACCGGTTTTTTATACACAACATTAGAGAGATTTTTCTCAATAATTCATTCTCATACATTTTTATGAAAATACTTACCGTCTCTCTCTTGTTCTTCATAAAATTCATTTTTATGAATATAATTTGTATAAATCAATTACTAATAATACTAGTAGTAGTATATGAGTATTAGTAATCAATTTTAAGGTAAACCACATTACAAATATCTAGTACATGTTAGTTTGTGGGATTAAGGGATGGTTTTGGGTGCTACTAATTGGAGGGCTTCTAATTTGAAGTCATGAATGTTCATCCATTAATGGAAAGCTCAAGAACTAACAAGAAGGAGATCTTGTTGGTGCCCATATGATGACCGAAATTATCATAGTAAGGAACATGATTTCTTCTCTTACCTTTTTAGTTTGCATGCATAAGATCTAGAATTTATTTTATGACTAAATAAATTTGAAACATATAAGAATATGTTAAGTAATGAGATATAGATTTCCAACAGAAAATATTTAGTAAGGTAATGAATAAATTATGGAGGAAAAACCCATGGCTTCTCACACATACAAACCGGTTGGAGGGGGGAGTATTTTAGGCCAATGCATGCAAAAGATGCTCTTCACAAAAGCATGTAGGATTGCATGGCTAGACATAAGGCTTAATCATTGTGTTTTCTCTTATTAAAATAATCAACACAATTTATCCACTAATGCCCCCTCCAATTTATTTCGGCACATATACATAAAATGGAAGATCCATTTTATTTTGTCAATTGTGACTTATGTGACATGTTACTTTGACATGTGAAATTGTAATGTATTTTTAACATATTAAAAATCAACATACTCATAAAATATGTCATATACAAAATCGACTAGTAATTCGTAATTACTTGTGCCAAAACGGTTTATAAAATTATAAATTACAAAGTCTTGTATTTATAATAAATTATTCATTCAATTTCAATTTCAATTGTTTCGTAAACAATAATTTTATCCAAGTAATAAAACAATTTGATTACTTAGACCGTATCTAATTTAATCGAATTACAATAAGACACGTTAACTTTACTCACAAAATCATCCGTCAATTTTAAGCAATTTAATTAACTCGTATCAACATACGATTAATTAAATAATCAATTAAGAGCGTCACCCTATAGGTATGACCTAAGGGGATCAACTGATTACCACCGTCGCACGACAGTAATGTTAAACTCTAGTCAGCCAATCATTACCGATATGTGTGGACCAGTTGACTGTAAAATATTACATCCCACATGTATTCTTAAAATGAGATTTAAACATGTGATCATCATGATCGACCGTTGTGATCGCATTATTGTCGGAGGAACCATATTCTAACAATCTCCCACTTGTCCTCGACAAGTGTGCGTCACTAATTCTCTTGTCTAATTACTGTCTCCCACTCAATGCAAGGTGTTTTTCAGGTCGTACTTGCAAGTGATCATATCGAGAGCGGTTTCCTCGATCTGGAGAATAACTGATTGACCGGAGTTTTCTACCATAGATACCTTCCGAGCGTGGCCATGCGTTTCCAGTTCATTACTCCTCGAGTGGCCCTGAGATATTGTTTTAACCCTGACAAGGGGTGGACAATTCATATCACACTTATTCCCTTCGACTAGCCACAACCATCATAACCCAAAATATGCCCATTTGACTCCATTTACGAAGGTCGTAGTAACATAAATCAAAGTTAATCTGAAACTGTGCCACCTTAGGCGAATAGTCTTTAGTCAAAAGAATCGACTCAATATAATACTATAGTAGCTCTCGCCACGACCAGGCTATATAAATTTGCAAGAACTCTATAAGCGGTCATTAGGCCCGACAAAGTGTTCCTAACAGTCTGCCTATGTGATCGACTAGTCATCTCACATGACTGTATGGCACTGAACTTGCCATCAATCGCATCACACTCTAGTCACTTCGAGACGTCACCTCATACAAGTGACTATGGGTGAATACTATGTTAATCCGGGTTCACTTTAACGGGGTTCAATATCGCCATACAACCCGTTTGGATGTAACAAAGTATAATAAAAGAGTTTTAAAGTAAAACTCGAACGACAAATGCGATTATCACATATGAATGGTCAATGCCTGATTATTATTTCATATTCTATAATCTAATTTGATCTTGTATGTAGTTGTTCATCTCAATCCAATTGAAATGACATGACTTATCATGTTGAGCCTATGAATAGGCATTGTAAGTAGGTCTTAGCAACTCCCTGCTCAACCTTGCTACATACTTGTTTTCCTTTCGTAATGTATACATTTGCATTACAAAACTTTCTGAGTACGTGTCTAGATCCAATCTAGACATAGGCTTTCTTGCCTTAAAATAGCTCCCACTGTTTTCACAGTGTGCGGGACTCATCCCTCTTGCATATCCCATGATTGCAAGTGTACTCAATTTCCATTGTAAATATTTCTCATTGTTCTTTATTGCCTAGAACGATTCTAGAAAATCTATTTCTTAAATAACATAGCCACAATGGTATCTTAACCATCCTAATGTGTTTTGATTATGGTTTTGTCGGAAACCATGCGTAATCTCAATTGTCAATTGTCATTTGTGTAACACCCTTACACAAAATTGCATCAAAGACACTTTGCTTTATATCCTTAATGCTTCTGCCAGCACTTAAGGGTAATCTTTATGGCTTACTTGGTAACTATTACTTAAATTCGATTTGAAACAATTTATCATACTCAAAGCATATGAAGTGTTATACATCATTTCCTATTTAATTGATTCGGCAGCGGAAGCAAATGGAATCAATCAAATATGTTCAATTCGATTGAACTAGTCATGAATCTTATCAACATAAGACTCCTTATTTGACATTAATATCATGTAGATTTATCTCCATAAATCCGTATATTAAAGATGTACTATATTTCTCCAAATCTTAAATCATTCCCAATGATCAATATGTCATCCACATATTAGTCTAATTAAAATTACCGTAACTCCCACTAAACTTTATGTATAAACACAACTTCTCGACCTATCGAGAAAAGTTTTATAACATGATCAAAACATTGATTCCAACTCATTGATGTCCTACTTAAGACCCTCTCTTAAGTTCCACATTATCTTAGGATTGCAGGAATCTACAAAACTCAAGACATGTATTGAATACATTCCTTCTAATTGAAGAAGTGGGTTTTAGATGCACTTGCTATATGTATATCATTATAATGAAACACAATTCCTAAGAAGATCCAAATAGACTTAAGCATTTTAACTAGTGTAAAACCCTTTGCTACCAATCAAGCTTTGATATCTAACAATTCACTTGGAATTTATTTCGGATTTTCATGGCTCTAAGCCTTGTATTGAGTTGTGACTTAAACACTCTCAAGTAGGTCATATGTTCATTACTTTCCAGAAGTAATCAACTTGAATCAAACAATTTCTTTGTAAGTTGCAAGCTCTTTACTTTCTAAAAGTAACACTAATTCATCATCTTCAACAAGTGATGACTTTAACCTCCTAGGTTTTGAAGAAACAACAATTCATCATCTTCAACAAGTGATGACTTTAACCTCCTAGGTTTTGAAGAACAACATCTTATATAAAACGTCTCATGTAGCCAAGAAAGACCAGTTTCTTGCGACATAACATTCTTTGTGGCTCTTGAATAATTTCTCCCACTCTGTCTTCTAGAAATAAACTTGTATTCTAGAAAGACAGCTTCACGAGCCACAAACCCGTTGTACTCGTGATTATAGTAAGGAAAAATGAGCATTTGTTTCTTTTGAAAACTTACAAACATGGTACCCTACCATTTCATATTTCATATCTCATATGATTCGTTTTAGATTTAGTGGAAAAAAAATTTAGACAAAATGATAAAATCCCCAAAAGGATCAAGTAACTCAAAGTAACTTGATTAAAGTTCAAACCATATCGAATAGCGTTTGATTTCTTTATCCAACCACACATTATCCCATAATGCGTGCTAAGAGAGATTAATTAGTGATACTATATCAAATTTCCTTTGGCTTATATCAAAGTCTTCACTTTGATAATCTCATCACGACTAAATCGTGATTATTTGAACTCTTTGAACTTCTTCAAAGATTTCTCTATTTACCTTATTAAGTGAACAAATTAGCGTCAACTTAAATCGTTGGTAAAAGAAAATTATTAACCTATTTTGGATCAATGATTTACAACCTCGATCGCCTTTTCAACCAAAAGGCACGAGACATCTTGCTTTGAATACAAGATACACATATACCATAAGATTAACAATCTAATGGTTCCAAGAGTACTCGATAACTCTTTGCGTTCATCATTCCAGAATTTAAGGTTTAATCTTTGGTTACCAATTTGAGTCTTGCATCATCTACATGATGTATCATTCTAGTTTGGTTTAGAATATATTCAAATTGATAATGGGCTAGCCATACATCAAATCGTGGTGTATAGGGTCACAAAAGTGAAACCTCTTTTGTATCTTAACAAGTTTATATTCTTATTTAGAGATTATGCACTTAATAGTCATAATTAAGTACAATTATAAACCCTAAACTAGGTTGATTACATAATGACTCTATCTCTCGACATTATTTGATGCTAGTCGTCATATTATAATCATCTTATGTATAGAATACAATGATGAAAACCTCCACTGGTTTCTAATATTGACGAAGTAGTACTAGCAAAATTTATGTTAATCAAATAACATTTAAAGAAGAATGTCCCATTAGATGTCCCACAACTAACTTGATGATTCTTCAATAATTTGGGGTAGTTTCCTTTCTAGCGTCCAATAATTAAGACAATGAAAACTTTATCGGTCGGGATTGATAGGTTTAGTATCGTTATTCTCAATAACTTTACTTTTAGCATTACCTTGTATCAATTCAATTCTAATTTTACTTCTTTAAAACCTTATCCTTTTCTTAACGGTTTAAGAGGATGCTCCCACTCATTTCAATGAGTCTTTGCTAAGAGAAGCAAAATTGAAATTCATGAAGACTACTCTCCATTTGTTTGTATAGTCTTAAAACTTTCATTGAAGTGGTTGCGGTATTTTGGTCAATTTTGATTTCAAACAAATCTAGTTACCAAAATGATGTAACGTTTCAAAGTACTTAATTTAATTAAGCATATGAGAAACAATTCATTGTAAATAGATATGTTAGTCAAGAATCAAAAACTCTTTTGATCACGAATAACTTTTATCTATACTCTACACAAGAGATCCTTGCAATGGATAATCCGAGGTTTTTAGAAGAAAATTCTAATTTTGTCTTCCGTTACGATGTTTTAATGGAGATTTGAACTAAAATCGAAATGATATCGTATATGAATTATGGTAAAGAAATAGAAGAATATGATAACGGAATAGTGGAAAACTTAACATTTATCGTTTTATTAATACTTTTAAATAACAAGTAAAGCATTTACATAGTGACCCCTACCCAACTATGATAAATGATTCCAAGATCCAAATTCATATTAACTTGGGCATCGGTAAAGCCGAATACAACCCTCATCAATATAACTCGGTGGATTAACTCTTTAATCGATTCTACTTTTAGAACTCTTGGTCGATAAAATTACATTAATATTTATCTTTAGCCCGAAACACATCCGGCAACCGTCGAGAATACTTTCGTTGAGTTCAACTCAAATTTCGAATAAATGTGTCCATGATCCAAATTTACATCAACTTGGGCATCGGTAAAGCCAAATACAACCCTTAACTTTATAAATTCGGTGGGTAGACATTTATCACCCACTTTCCCTACGTAACAAGGTTTGTACCCCGGTAGGTCCGAGTGCACTCCCTCATGAAATAGGTTTTCATGGTTTCTACTTTTTGGTAAGGCTAAGTCTCAATTGTTTATTTTAGCGAGAGGTCATGTCAATTTATTATCTATCACGTTTTAAGTGAACTAAAGAGGTGGACTACGATAATTGTAATTGACACGGTCGATAAACTCGATTTAAAATGATAATGCATGTTTTAGTAATGGCGATTTAGCGATGCATGCAACATATAAATAAAATGCAAAGCATAAATAAAATCCTAGTATGGCCTTCCTAAAATAGTAAATCTAATAAACTATTACAAATTCGGAAACCAACTCCTTTGGTCCCTTGAACTTCGGTCTTGGCACACATTTCAAGGCAACACTTTCTTTGATGGATCACCTTCTCGAGTGGCACCGTCTTCAAGGTACTCCGGAATAAATAAATTATAAAATGAATTACATAATTTCCTATTATACATTTGTAATAAAATAAAAATAAATCTATTAAATTACAAAACGGTGATACGAGATCACAATAATTACAACCAAATCGATATTCCCATACATTTCGGGTAATACCAATTAAAACTAAGGTCATACTAAGTAAAAATACATAATTCAAAAATTACATAAAATTAAAATATGACAATCATAAATAAAATGCAGCATTATAATATGTATGAACATGCCCAATTTTATGCTAAATCGCCTTTAAGGAGCCAATATCGTATATTAATCGTTTTTTACGGATTTGCGTGATTTAACCTTTTAAAATCACAATAATTACATAAATTCATATTTATGTACAAGTTAATTACCCTAACCAACTTAGGGCTCAAAATTAGTCGCCACTAACATTTGACAAAAATTAAACTTGATTTATTAATATTGTTCATAGATGGACTCAAAAACACAAAATTATGCTATAAACTTCAAATTAAATCATATAAAATTGAAATAATTTCAAAATTTGAAATTTAAACTCATGAATATTCTGGAAAAATACCATGACACTCATAATATTCAAAACTTAGGTTAAAAATTTCGAAAATGTATCGACAAAAACAATGTTGCGGGTTATCGGTTTTAACAATTATCACCATAAAAATATGAGAAAAATTATTTTTATCAACTTTTCACTTTTAGATCTGAAATATATGATAAAATGCAACATGTGACATTTTTCCTTAGTCATGAAGTATGTTTTAGCATTTTTACTAATTAAAGTCACTATTTATGTGATTTTTCATCAAAAATTCATAAATCATGCCTAAAGACTTTATTATAGCCAAATATTTTATACCCATCTTGTAACATTTCATGTGACAACATATTAAATTTCCATGACCAGATTCGAAATATAACTTATATTAACCTATTTACCCATTTAAATACGATTTTAACTTGAAAAATCCATATTTCGAGCAATACAACTCATTTTATTATGAACATTTACAGGCCATTAGTAGATACTATATGTGAAAATATATCCAAAAACCACTGAAAAAATCGAAGTTTAGCTATTTTTAGTCCAAAAATGACATTTTTATCATAAAAATCACATTTTAATGCCATTATTATATAAAATGAACAATAAAATCCATAAATAAACCAAAATATCCTAAAAATCACTTAGGACCAGAAACTTTTAAAATGCAAATTTATTTTAAGGTTTTTCTTCATAAAACCAATTTAATTAGTTTTGTATGTTAATCATATAACTCGGAAAAACTATAAACCGATTTGCATGCAAACAACCTAAGGCTCATGATACCGCTTGTTTGATTCTTAATCTCATTAATTAACATATTCATATATGAATTAATTTATTTAGTCATAAAATAAATTGTTGATCTTATGCATGCAAACTAAATAACAAGAGATGAGAAAATCGTTTTCTCACCATCAAAAATTCGGCTATTTGGGCACCAACAAGATCTCCTTCTTGTTAGTTCTTGAGCTTTTCTTATAATGGATGAACAAGGTTCAAATTAGAACCTCTCCCAAAAGCATATACCCAAGGTGTTACTCTTAATAATTAATAATATTATGAACTAGTAATATTATTAATCTAGCTTAAAATTGACCCAAAAATATTTATTTTGTTCTCCTCTATTTCGGTTAAGAGGAGAGGAATTTGTGAGCTTTTCCTTTCTCTAAAATTTCACAAGTTGTAGAGAGAATTTAATTTTCTAGCACTAGAAAATATTTAGTAAGGTAATGAATAAATTATGGAGGAAAAACCCATGGCTTCTCACACATACAAACCGGTTGGAGGGGGAGTATTTTAGGCCAATGCATGCAAAAGATGCTCTTCACAAAAGCTTGTAGGGTTGCATGGCTAGACATAAGGCTTAATCATTGTGTTTTCTCTTATTAAAATAATCAACATAATTTATCCACTAATGCTCCCTCCAATTTATTTCGGCACATATACATAAAATGGAAGATCCATTTTATTTTGTCAATTGTAACATATGTGACATGTTACTTTGACATGTGAAATTGTAATGTATTTTTTTAACATATTAAAAATCAACATACTCATAAATATGTCATATACAAAATCGACTAGTAATTCGTAATTACTTGTGCCAAAACGGTTTATCAAATTATAAATTACAACGTCTTGTATTTATAATAAATTATTCATTCAATTTCAATTGTTTCGTAAACAATAATTTTATCCAAGTAATAAAACAATTTGATTACTTAGACCGTATCTAATTTAATCGAATTACAATAAGACACGTTAACTTTACTCACAAAATCATC
This sequence comes from Silene latifolia, assembly GCF_048544455.1. Classification (NCBI taxonomy): domain Eukaryota; kingdom Viridiplantae; phylum Streptophyta; class Magnoliopsida; order Caryophyllales; family Caryophyllaceae; genus Silene; species Silene latifolia. Next base: position 242,739,991 of record NC_133537.1, read on the forward strand.
CGTCAATTTTAAGCAATTTAATTAACTCGTATCGGCATACGATTAATTAAATAATCAATTAAGGGCATCACCCTATAGGTATGACCTAAGGGGATCAACTGATCACCACCGTCGCACGACAGTAATGTTAAACTCTAGTCAGCCAATCATTACCGATATGTGTGGACCAGTTGACTATAAAATATTACATCTCACACGTATTCTTAAAATGAGATTTAAACATGTGATCATCATGATCGACAGTTGTGATCGCATTATTGTCGGAGGACACATATTCCAACAGCTTGAGCACTTCATACTATCATCACAATCTTCTTTGTTACTTGCTTGTAATAAGTTGATTCTAAAAACACTTATACAAACTATTAAACGCAACAAGTATATAAAATATAAAACACCTTGACATCATCAAAACATAAACATATAAGCTATATGGTTCAACAAATTCCGCTATATGGTTCAACAAATTCCCCCTTTTTGATGATGGCAAGTCTCCTAAAATTGTGACTAAGAATGTAAGTTCCCCCTCAATATAATACCGTCATCTTAATAATAAAAATCAACGCAAGATCAAAACGATTTATCAAAAACCGAAACTTTAAGGACTTTAAGATCAGACAATCGGTCTTGACAAGGAGCAAGCTTAGGTAGATGCTTACTATAGACATTCTTTCCCCCTCTTGACATCATCGAAAAGCTAAGAACAAAACAAAAATGACTAGAATAATATAAGACGAGACAAGAGATAAAACGTCATAGAAATTAATATTATCATACATAACTAAAAGCATCGAGAAGATTAATTATTTAAACAAACTTAAGAAAACATGTTTAAAGCCGATGGGCCGAATAGAACACATGTTTATAGAAACACTTGGGCCATAATCCACAAGTGCATGCCAAAATTGGGCCGAATGATAAGTTTGTGAAACACACCATAAGAAAATGAAAAAGAAAGCTAAAGATAGACAGGGCTAAATATGGTAAGGCAGGGGTAGATCAAATGTTGCGGGTTCGGTAAGGGTTCACGTATTCGGGCCGAGTACGATGCTCTAAAGCATCGAGACGATCGAAAGAACTCCGCACAAGCTGAGAAAGAGTCTGAATACTCCTTTCAAAGTTGAGCACCTTCAAGGATAAAGCTTTCGTGGCCACCAATGTAAGCGATTGATCAATTGCCATAGCCTTTCCGTGCATGACCAACGCTCCACCTTGACTCGTGAGGAAAGTAAGACGGCACCATGTGGGAACACTTCCCCACGGATTGCCTACAATTCCCGTTCAAAACCCTCTAACCTCTTATCCACCGCATCCATCCAAGAATAAACCCGAGAAGCATCCAAACCCGACTCTAAATACCGAGATGGTCCAACCCGTGACAATACTGTAGCCAAGTTTGTTGAATGCTCCTCAATCTTCTCTATTAAACCACTCATAAACCCTTCCAATTTTGCCTCCATAGTCCCCAAACCCGAATCACTCGGGGTTTTCTCAACATCCTTAACAAGAAGTAACTCGGGTCCATCCACAACAAGACCCATAAGCTTGATCAACCGATCACACATGCAATCCCGTGCACTTACACCGTAACTATCCCGTCCCACCACTTGTTTTATCTCCAACAACCGATACACCCACATCCCATATGGCAAGTCGATTGTTGTACTTAATTTTTCCTTAGTAACCGCGAGACTCGTTTGAATGATACGATGCAACACAAGACTTGCCAAATTCACTTTTTGTCTCTCCAACCACGAATAGATTACAATAGCCTCATAACTCAAAACTTTATCACGACCTCCTCTCCTCGGCACAACCGTGTTCCAAAGAAAGTTCAAGAGGAACTTGATTTTTGCCGAGAGAGGACGAACCACAATATTACCTCCGTCTGTCCCAACCTCCTCAAAATACCTTTTAACTAACATCGCCTTTTCACTCACCACATTAGACCATTCAAGACTCGGATTAACTTCAATTACGTCATCGGGAACCGAAAAAGCAGAGCAAAAATCCGAAACAGAGACCGTCACATCAACCCCATTAACCACCGCATGCAAGACTCCCTTCTTAACTGACACACTAGCAAAGAATTGAACCACTTTAACCGGATAAATAGGACCCGAAAACTGACTAATGTGACTCCACCCTTGAAAATCAAGAAAATCAACAAAGAACTTAAGAGCGGGAACATTAATCAACCAAGATTTCGGATAGTACCTTCCTCCATGAATAGAATACCTCAAAACGCGATTAACAAGGATGCTTTCGTCATGAGTTAGCCAAACACGATTTAACCCTACCTTTGTTGCGGCTTTCGAAACATCTCGAAGCAAGGTTCGAGCAACACCGTTCCGAACAATAACCTCGGGTTCCTCCACATCTTCACCTTCATCAACAACTACCTTATTTTTCCCTTTAAAAAGACAGCGCCTTTTACCCTCGGACATCGACTCGTCCCGACCACGAAACAAGGGCGTAGTTGGGTTTGGTTGAGGGGAAGGAAAATTAGTGGAATTATGATCATTAGATGGTAGTGGTGATGATGGTTTGTGAAAGTGGCGGCTTTGTTGATGGCGGGTTGATGATCGGGTTTTTGCATGGTTAAGATTCATTATGATGGTGATAGTTGAGTAAAGTAAGTGATGGTGATGGTTGTGTAAAGGAGATGATGGTGATGATGGTAAATATTTTGAGAAGAGAAAAAGTAAGGCACGTGGGTTGTGGGTATGGTTTACACGGCAAAGGGAGGGGGTAATTATAAGACTAGGGTTAGATGAAATATGGCAAGTGGCATCCTAGTCTATGATAAATTTTGGTAAGTGGCAAATAGTGATAGGAGTTATGGTAGGTATAGGAGATTTAGGTGATAGAATTTATATAGTAAAGGATAAAATTTAGGAAGTAGAATTGTATATGGAAAGCTAGCCGTGTAACATGGAAGGTGATTTTAAGAAAATTTGTATGTGACTCGGAAAGATAAAAGATATGGTGTGTCTTATTTATTTGATAAGGAATTAAGTTTGTATAGATAATAAAATTCTAAATAACAAATAGAAATTTATAACAAATATATATTCTTATAAACGAAATTATTCATGCAACGCAATATACGGACACAGTCATACAATCTTAACTTAACTAGTCAGTTATAAGAAAATTGAATGTGTATAGAAACTTAGGTACCACTGATTAAACCAATTTCCAACCGTAAAGTCTCAAATCGTTCTCTAGCTAGTGATTTTGTCAAAATGTCTGCCCATTGTTTTTCAGTACTACAAATTCAAGTTTTATATTCCCCTTCTCAACATGGTCTCGAATAAAATGATGTCTTATTTCAATGTGTTTGGTACGTGAATGTTGTGCGGGATTTTTAGAAATAATAATTGCACTAGTATTATCACATAAAATAGGAATACATCCTACATCAATACCATAATCATGTAATTGTTGCTTAAGCCATAATAGTTGAGTACATACCCGATCCGCATGACAATATATTCGGCTTCAGATTGAGAGAGCAATTGAATTTTGCTTCTTCGAACCCCACGTAATGATACACGGTCCGACAAAAGTGGCGACACCCGACGTACTTTTTCTGTCTAGAGAACATCCTGCGTAGTCAGCATCAGAATAACCGCTCAAAATTACACTCCATCGGATACCACAAATATAGACTGGCCGTTCCAATTAAATATCGTAAAATTCGTTTTACGACCGTCATATGCGATTCTTTGGGAGATTATTGATATCTCGCACAAACGCAGACGCTAAACATAATATCGGGTATACTTGCGGTTAAATATAACAGTGATCCAATCATCCCACGGTAAGTAGTTTCATCAACTGATTTACCGTCTTCATCCAATGTCAATTTCTTGTTCTCAACCATTGGAGTAGGCATAGCATGAGAATTTTCCATTCTGAATTTCCGAATTAATTCCTTAATATATTTCTGTTGATGGATTTTAATGCCTTCTTAAGTTTGTTGTATTTGCATACCTAAGAAGAATTTTAATTCTCCCATCATACTCATCTCGAACTCGGAGGTCATTAACTCAGAAAACTATTTGCACAAGCTTCGGTTGGTAGATCCAAAGATAATGTCATCAATGTATATTTGAACAACTAAAAGGTAAGATCCCTCGGACTTTAGAAATAGAGTTTTATCAACAGATCCTCTACTAAATCTACTGTCAGGTAGAAATTTGGATAATATGTCGTACCAAGCCCTAGGTGCTTGTTTTAATCCGTATAGGGCCTTATCCAACTTGAAGACGTGATCTTCAAATTTGTTATTTTTAAATCCGGCGGGTTGTTTAACGAAAACTTCTTCTTGTAAATACCCATTTAGAAATGCTGTCTTGACGTCCATCTGAAAGAGCTTCATTCCTTTATGTGCAGCGAAGGCTATTAGAAGTCTAATAGCTTCAAGACGAGCGACAGGTGCGAAGGTCTCGTCATAATCTATTCCTTCTTGTTGATTATAACCTTGGACCACCGATCTTGCTTTGTTCCTGACAATGACTCCGGCATCATCTAGTTTGTTCTTATAGACCCATCTTATTCCAATGACTGAACGATCTTTTGGTCTAGGAACTAAATGCCAAACCTTGTTTCTTTCAAACTGTTGTAGCTCTTCTTGCATAGCTATAATCCAATCAGATTCAGCAAGAGCTTCATTGATATTTCTTGGTTCGATCATGGATAGAAAAGAGTAGAAGGAGCAGAAGTTATTCAAGGATCGTCTTGTTTGAACACCCTTCTTAATATTCCCTAGAATATTGTCTATAGGGTGTGAGCTCTTGTATTTCCACTTTGTTGAAGTACTTGGTTCAACATCGTTATTTGAGCTTGTCCCAACTTCATTTGGATCGGAATTGGAGGAAGTTCCCCCTGAATCCAATCCGGGTGTTATATTAGAGCCGATTATAACCTCGGACTCTACACCTTGATTTGGATTCAATGTTATAGTAACATCATCTATAACATTGGTTTAGGAGTCCTTATTTTGAGTCAATGTTATAGTATCATTAACTATAACTTTGGTTTTCTCCTTTTTATTATTTGAGGAACGATCAAGTTCATCATTCGTTCCCTCAATCTCATTATCCTCCAATTCTAGTTCCGGGGGATCGTCTCTTGAGAGACGGAAGTCGGGTTCATCCAAGTCTTCTTCCTCATCTTGTACAGGCTTATCAAACACGTTATCCTCATCAAAGATGACATGGACACTTTCTTCAATACAAAGAGTTCTTTTATTGAAGACTTTGTAAGCCTTGCTATGATCTGAATATCCTATGAAAATCGCCTCATCACTCCTAGGGTAGAACTTACTTAACCGGTTTTTACCGTTATTATGAAAAAAACATTTACTCCCAAAGCAACGGAGATGGGAGATATTAGGTTTTCGACCTCTAAGGAGTTCGTAGGGGGTTTTCTTAAGAATAGGTCGAATCATAGCACGATTATGGATGTAACAAGAAGTACTAATGGCTTCAGCCCAAAAGTTACGAGGTAAACCACTACACAAAAGCATTGTACGTGCCATATCTTCTAAAGTTCTATTCATACATTCAACGACACCGTTTTGTTGAGGAGTTCTTGGTGCAGAAAAATTATGCCCTACACCATTAACTCTACAATATTCTATGAAAGCTTGATTGTCAAACTAGGTGCCATGATCCGTACGAATAGATACAAGATTAGTCTTATATTTGTTTTGAACACGTTTCATAAGACAATCAAATTCATCAAACGTTTCGTCTTTTGAATGAAGGAAGATAGGCCACACATACCTTGAGTAATCGTCTACAAGAACAAAGACGTATCTGGAACCTCCTCTACTCCTTACCTTCATTGGTCCACATAAATCCATGTGTACTAATTCCAAGGCTTGATTTGTGCTTACTACTATTTTTGGTTTGAACGATGATCTTACTTGTTTGCACCTAGCACACGTGTCACACATCCTTTCTTGGTCGAACTTGATCTTAGGTAACCCTTCAACCAAGTCCCACTTCTTGAGTTTGTTCAAGGTTAGTGAGCTAATGTGACCAAATCGTTTATGTCATAGACAAGGATCATCAAGAGTAACTTTCATGCATGAAAAAGAGTTAGTAGGCATAGCATTTAAATCTACCATATAAACATTTCTTTTCATGCGGCCTTCAAGAATAACATTGCTAGTTCCTTCAATAATAATGCGACAACTATCAGTATGAAAAACTACTTTGTTACCTTTGTCGCATAGTTGAGATATGCTTAGCAAGTTATGTTTTAGACCATCCACGAGATAAACGTCACTGATCGCGTGAGACTTAGAAATTCTGATTTTGGCAACGCCAATTACTTTTCCCTTTTTGTTGTCCCCGAACGTCACTTTTCCTCCGTTGAAGGGCTTGAGTGAAAGAAACAGATTCTTATCTCCGGTCATGTGTCTTGAACATCCACTATCAAGATACCATTGATTGTTTTCTTTCACTACTTCCTGCAGAAGGGATTAGATAAAGTTTTTAGGTACCCAAGCTAAGTTGGGTCCCTTATGATTAGTTACTCTATATACTAAATCTTTTCGAATCCAAACTTGTCTAATAACCGTTTTTCTAACCCTTGGGAGAAGTTCTTAGCTTAGGGTTTTCTCTTGGTCTAGGAATTTCTCTAGGTCTTTCATGACTATTTCCCTTGTGAATAGGTTTACTAGGTTGAGATCGACAAGGGTTTTGTGAGGTGCTAGGTTTCTTGCTGTAGTCGAAGGCCATGTCATAGAACCAACGAAATTTATTGTTCCTTTCTTCGTTAGGTTCCTTAATGGGGGTTTCATCATTCTCGTCAACCGTGTCAACAGTTTTAGTATGGTCGGCATTTTTTCGTATATCATGAGCCTTTTTAACACAATTGATTTGGATGTGACCCGTATGACCACAGTAATTGCAAATCAGGTATTCAGGAAGATCAGCATACTTCCTTTTTCTGAAATCAAAATCCGAAGGTGTTGATTTGCATTTAGAGTGATCTCTACGACTGTAACACTCATGTCCTAACCCCATCTTCATATTATTGTCAGATTGTTCGGTTAGGAAGTTTAGGACCTTTGTGCTACCTTCCCACTTATCATGAACCTTTCTAACATGAAGAAGTAAGTCTTTTAGGGTTTTAATTTCCTCTTGACATTTCGTGTGATCTAAATCATTATCTTTTTTAAAGTTATCATGAAAGTCTTGGAATCGTTTGTTAAGAAGGAACACACCATCAGAGTGTTGTTTCTTAACATTGATCATATCGGACTTAGATTCCTTTAATTGCTTTGAAAGAGAATATATCTCTTTCTTTTGGTCTAAGATCACTGCTTCATCAGATGTGACCTTAGTTTCCAAAATCTCTTTGGCTTTTCTAAGTTCTAAAGTTATAGCTTCATTAGCTATAACTTTGGCTTGAAGGTGCTTGATGTTAAGCTTTAGGTCGGAAGTTATAACTTCATTAGCTATAACTTTGGACTCTAATTCCTTCTTTTCATCCATAGTAGAATCTAACGTTGTTGCTTTCTCAGCTATAACCTTAGATTTCAACTTCTTAGCTTTGGCCTTTAGAGTATGATTCTCTTCCGCGATTTCGAGAATTTGTTCCTTTAGATCTTTAAATTCCAAGTCCTGTTCGTGACACTTATTAAAAGATTGTTCAAAGAATTCAATTAAGGCACTTTTAGACAATTTATTAACGCGTTTTTTAAGCTCAAGATAACTTACCTCTTCATCGTCATCTTCGTCTGATTCTCCGAGAAAGCAATAGTTTGAATGAGAGTTTGTGCTTTCATCATCGCTGTCGGAGATTAGGTCAAGACTAACGCTGCTGAGACAAAGGTTAGCAACTTCTTCGTCTTCAGATTCCTCGTCATCTTCTGAGTCAAGGTCTCCCGAATACGAAGCCATCATAACTTGTTTGAATTCTCTCTTTATCTTCTCACGTTTTGTCTTGTCCTTAATCTTCTCCCATGTTGGACAATCTTTGATCATATGACCAGATTCTCTACACTTGAAGCAACCTCTATTTGCGAAAGATGACTTTGATTTTGTGACCTTTTTATTGGATGACTTATTGTTGTTGTTGTAGGATGATTTTGTTTGTTTGTTTCGAAATATCTTATTTTTGAAACGGCGTGCAAACAGAACAATTTCATCCTCTAGTTCAGAATCAACTTCTTCGCTCTTTAAGGCCATGCTCTTATTTCGGCTTGGTTCAGCGTCATCTTTGTTAAGAGTAATTTCATGGGCCATGAGAGCATCGATGAGTTCTTGATAGGATAGGTTTTCAAGATCTCGTGATTCCTCCATTGCAGTGACTTTAGCACACCACTTCTCAGTCAGGCTCCTTAGAACCTTTCTAGCAATGTCCTCAGTACTGAATTTCCTACCTAGGGTTTTCAGTTCGTTTATGATGCTTGAAAACCTTGCGGACATACTATCTAAGGACTCATTAGGCTCCATAATGAATAGCTCATATTTTTGCATAAGCAAGTCTATTCGGTGCTTCCTAACAATAGAAGTACCTTCATAAGCTAGTTCATGCCCATCCCATATCTCCTTGGCCGTAGAGCATGAAGAAAAACGATCAAACTCTGTGGAATTCATTCCGTTTTGCAGGAGACTTATTGCTTTGGAGTTTTTTTCGGCCTTCTTGTAATGGGCCTCGATATAGTCCTCTTCTTTATTTTCATAGGTAGTGCCTTCCTCGGATGCCACAAGAATTTTGTGCGGTCCGTTTTGGGTAATCCTCCAGCACTCCCAATCGTGACCTTTCACATAGTGAGTCATCATGTTTTTCCACAATCCATAACTTTTCCCATCAAAGACAGGACACTTTAGGTATTTGGAATCCATTTATCACGTGATAGGCAGCGGAATATAAAACGATAAGATAAATGAAAAACAAGATAGATCAGCCTCTTTGCGGTTAGGCAATCAAGAGCACGAGGATCTGATACCAATTGAAGAGTCTATTGATCCAAAATACTCAAGAGGGGGGGGGGGTGAATTGAGGATTTAAAACTTTTGAAAGCTTTTTCGATTATGTGTATGTAATTGATTATTTAAAGTTTATTAATTAAACTTTAACTAATCAATTAGTGAATGTAAAACGAAATAAACAAACAAACGAAAGAACGAGGAGACACACGGTTTTTGAAGTAGCTCTGTTTCACAAGTCGAAACCTACGTCCACTATTCTCGATTAATAAATTTAGTACCTTTCTACGGATTACAAATTTACTAACCCAACTCGTACAACTAACTATAGCTGTAACTCAATGAGTATCGTTAAATACTCGAGTGACTAACTTACGCTAATAAGAAAGCACTAATGATTCTGGCAAAGGTTCACGTTAATGAACAAGTAAGAAATCAACTAAGCACTATTATCTTATAACGATAAAAATAAGAACGAGTATACGAGTTTAAAACACATGACCTTTCAAAATAACAAATCGGTTTTTCTGCTTGAAAACACACGGTTTCCTTTGTAAAATTAAAATCAATTTTTATGCTTAAGGTCTCTACTTTAAATGTTGTAAATAGCAAAGTATTTATAGGAAAGAAAGAGCAAGACAATTCGTTTTATAGAAACCCTAATTGGCCGAATAAAAGAGATATGTTAACAAATCATATCTTTTATTATTTCTTTCCTAAAAGCCTTAAAAGATAATAAAGAATATTCCAAAAGATAGAATATAATGTATTCAATTATTATCTTTACTATAAATTCTAAGATATGATAAGATTTCCTAAAACAAGAATATCTTTTATCATAAACAAATATATTAAGTAAGATATATAAGATATGTCTAGATATTATTATAGAATAAAATCTTTATCAAATATACCCTAGGTAACACGAGATGTCACGGCTCATAAGCCTCGTGACTAGTGCAAACCCTAGCTCAATATATGGGTTAGAATTTAGGTTTTAGAAGAGGCTTTGTTCAAACCCTAATCAGTAGCATAGTCCAACTCATAAGTTGACCCATCAAGACTACTGATCAACGTTCAACATAAAGCCAAACTCCGCACTAAACCGGGCTTAATTAAATAAATACTTTTATCAAAACATTTAAAATAAATGTTAAACAATTTTCAAAACAATTTTTGAAACATTATAAGTCGTGTATAATAAACTCAGCATCTCAATGTTATAGTAGGAGAGCTATAACATTGAGTTCTTTTACTAGTAATGTTATAGCTGCAAAGCTATAACTTTACCAATTCAAGAAACTCATTCTTGATTATCATTATGAGACAATCACCTATACTATTCTAATCTTCACGGAGATCTTCGAGTATAGGCTACGTCATCATCCAAGCTTGATTAATCTTTAGACGGACTTCGTCTTCATATAAATCTTGAATGAATCTTTATATCGTTTGAATAGGGGCTTGAGCCCTTCATACTCTCATCACAATCTTCTTTGTTACTTGCTTGTAATAAGTTGATTCTAAAAACACTTAGACAAACGATTACACGCAACAAGTATATAAAATATAAAACACCTTGACATCATCAAAACATAAACATATAAGCTATATGGTTCAACAAATTCCGCTATATAGTTCAACACTTGCAATTTCTAGTACTTTGTAGTTATTTTAGCTCCAAAAAGCTTATTTCCTACAAAATATGTCAAAGCATCCAAAACAACTAGAAATGCAAATATTAGCTATAAAACACTTAAGATAAGTGCTAAAGGCATGTAAAATCAAGCTAATATAGGGGGTTAAAATGTAAAAAATATGCATTTATCACCTAATATGGTTAGGGTAATTAACTTGAACATAAATATGAATGTATGTAATTTTTGTGATTTTAACAAGTTTATAATCAAGCAAATCCATAAAAACCGATAAAATATACGATATTGGCTCTTAAAAGGCGATTTAGCATAAAATTAAGCATGTTCATACATATTTTAATGCTGCATTTTATTTATGATTGTCATATTTTGATTTATATAATTTTGAATTATGTAATTTTACTTAGTATGGCCTTAGTTTTTAATTGGTATTACCCGAAATGCATGGGAATATCGATTCGCTTGCAATTATTGTGATCTCGTATCACCGTTTTGTAATTTAATAGATTTTAATTTTTATTACAAATGTATAATAGGAAATTATGTAATTCTATTTATTATTTTGTAATTTCTCGGAGTTTCAATGAAGATGGTGTTACCTCGAGATGCGCGCCAAGATCGAAGTTCAAGGGACCAAAGGAGTTGGTTTCCGAATTTGTAATAGTTTATTAGATTTACTATTTTAGGAAGGCCATACTAGGACTTTATATTTATGCTTTGCATTTTATCTATATGTTTGCATGCATCGCTAAATCACCATAACTAAACATGCATTTTATTTAATCGAGTCATCGACCGTGTCAATTATAATTATCGTAGTTCACCGCTTTAGTTCACTTAAAACGTGATAGATAATAAATTGACATGACCTCTCACTAAATTAATAATTGAGAAATAGCCTTACCAAATAGTAGAACCCATGAAGTACCAATTTCATAAGGGAGTTGAGCCGGCTTTACCGTAATACAAACCTTGTTACATTGGCGAAGTGGGGTAGTAAAATGTTATTACATCGAAATTTGTATTGAGCTCAACGGAAGTATTCGTGACCGTAGTCGCATGTGTTCCGGGCTAAAGATAAATATTAGGGTAATTTTATCGACCGAGAGTTCTAAAAGTAGAATCGATTAAAGAGTTAATCCACCGAGTTATATTAATAAGGGATGAATCGGCTCACCGTGCCCGAGTTAATATGAATTTGGATCTCGGGATCATTTATTCTAGTTGGGTAGAGGTCACTAGATAAATGCAATAAAACTTGTTTAAATAACCTACAAGTATTATTATTAAAACGATAAATGTTTTATTATTCTTTCTATTTTGTTTTGTAGACTGCTTTTATTTCTCAATAACAATGGCCGCACCAAACATCAACGCAAACACTCTCACTAATGTTTCATGGCTCCAATTCTTTATGGATCGATGTAAACTTGAAAAGAATGGGTCAAATTTCTCCGATTGGGATGCCCAACTCAAATTAGCCGCTCAAGGTGACGACAAGCTTCGTTACCTCATTGAGGCCTCTCCACCCGAACCTAATGCTAGGTCAAGTGCCGCCACTAAGGAAGCATATGAAGCTTACCACAAAGAGTCCGCTGCTATCAAAAATGTATTGATTTTTGCTATGGAGGCGGATCTCCAAAGGAGAGCCTTTAAGATGGTCACCGCTTATGAAATCTACTCTAAGCTTGTGACAATGTTTTCACAAACACCGAGGATCGTCCAATATGAGGCGGCCTCAGCATTCTTTGATCTCGACTTCAAAGAGGGCCAAAAGGTTAGCCCTCATGTGCTCAAATTGTTGGAGCATGTCGAGACATTGAAGATTAAAAAGGTTGAAATTCCCAAAGAACTCATCGTTGATAGAATTCTTCACTCCTTAAGCAAAGTCAAAGCATATGTGCAATTCCGGGTGAATTTCAAAATGCAAGATAAGGATGTGTCCCTTGAAGAGTTGCACAAGCTACTTGTGCAAGCAGAAAGGGACATGGGGCTAAATGCTAGCTCCCCTAAGGATGTGCTCAATATAAGCAATAAGAGCAAGGGAACCTTCAAGAAGAGTGGCAAAAAGGGCAAGAGGCAAGCTCCCATGAAAACCAAGGCTAGAACTTTTGAAGCTAGCACTTCCAAACCCAAGAAGGGTCCTCTTGACAAGTGCCATTATTGTAATGGCATTGGACATTGGAAGAGGAATTTTTCCAAATATCTTGGTGACATCAAATCTGGAAAGATCACTCCAGTAGGTAAATGACTATCCCTTCTTTTATGTTTCTAATTCAACTTTGGTATTTTGATATAAGTTGTGATAATGTATCCCCTTTTTTATTGTAATTAGGGCCTCCTCCAAGCAACAATAAGGGCAAGGAAAAGCAAGCTTGAGAGATCGTGAGGGAGCTAGGAGTAGTCACCCATGAAGCTTGGCTTTGTTTGTTGTCTTTATTATCATGTTGTATTTTGAATTTCTAGAACTATTTCTATTTCCTTGTTTGACATGGAAATTTGTTTTAATCCTTTGAACAATGGTTGTAATTTTGGATTAATAGTGACTTGGTTTGCAACCCAAGTCACTACGTTTATCGTATTTCTAATTGTTCTAAAATTCATCTTTATATGCTTGACATAGAAACATATGAATATCTACTTAAAATTGATCCAATAGACAATTATAATGATAGATTCATTATATGTACATAAACCTGAAGTTTGTGAATGATCGATTATAAAGTGATATTGAGTTAATGAAATATTGAGCTAATGAACTCACTTAGGGGAAACTTAATAACCTACATGCACCCATTAAATCTTTATTAATAAGTCTATTAATCTATGTGATATCTCTCTTTCTTCACCAAAACATCATTTGTGTCACGAAAGCTATCTTTTGAATATTTAGGGTATTTATTCTAAAGATAGAATGGGAGTAACATTAAGACACAAAGAATGCTTTGAGTCTAGTATACCTATGATTTGTATGCCTTGAGTAGATGAGATCTATGTATACCTATGATTTGTATGCCTTGAGTATATGAGATCTATGTAAGAGACAAGATTTAGTATACATTTCTAATCATGGTAACTACGTGAGGAAATCAAAAGAAGTTGTTCTACTACGTGAGGAGACCAAAAGAAGATGTTCTTAAGGAAATTACGTGAGGAGACCAAAAGAAAGTACTTAAAGGAACATGACTAATGAAAAGACTTAACATAAAGATTCAACGTTAATATTTACTTAAGAGCCTAATGAAACAAAATGCATCCTTGAATATAAATGAGATTTATGATTAAGAGTTGAATAGAAAGACATATCGATGTCTATAAATAGCTAAGTTAATGGTTAACCATGCTAGAGTCATTGCTAAACTTCATGAAAATGGACAAGTTGTACCTCCTTCCGAAAAGAGTATTTTGAGAGGAACATATGAACTCCATGTTGAATTTTACTTTTTAGTAATGACATTGTTTCGCTTCATTTTAAGAATGAATAAGTTAGAGATTCCATTGTTAGAGATCGAAACCTCTTTCCAAATAGGTATTTTGAAAGGATATGTTGATAACATATGTGGTTTTGTCAGAACAACATAGCAAAGCAAAATGATTTCAATTCATGAAATGTTTCGATTGAGTGGTCAATCGTGAAACATGTGGAATTGAGTGGGAGTTTGAAAATTTCATTTGCAGACATGAGATTTAGTGGGAGTAATCATCCTCCATGAATTTTATAACTTATTACTCATTGAGAATGACGAGCATATACTATCTTTGATAAAGAAAGCACTTAAGTTTTTAATTCTGGATGAATATGGACTAAGATGAATCCAATTAAAACATAGGATGTTGGATTGGCACTAAGATGCACACATCAAATCAACAAGATATGTAGGTTATTCATATCGATGAAGATGGAATTACCATGAGAAGGTCATGTTCATTCATTGAACCTAAGAACAGTTGACTACATGATTAAGATCACTAATGTTTCCGCCATTAGAATGATCATGCACATATCTTAAATAAGTCACATGCTTAGAGCATGATGAGTCATTGGTTAGCCATATAAGAATCGTCATGAATTCTCGAGGAGAACTAATGAGCTATTCTAGAGTTTGAAAGAACTCTCAGTTATGTGATAAGAAGTTACACATGCTGGAGTTTCCAAACACATAAGGATTTATGAAGATCCTAAGTCAATTACGATAAGAGAGAAATAAAAATTTGGAAGGATACTTAGTTGTGGTAAGAAGTTACACAAAACTAGTATTTTTTTTTCTAAAAGGGAAGGATTTGTGAGAAGTCCCAGACCTGTCATCTTGACAATTGTTGCAGGATCCTACAAAACATATACCTAGTACATTATGAGTTGGTGGAACACTTGACTAATGAAAGTTGTATCATCCACCATAATCCAAATTGCTGGTTATGTGATAACAACAAAAGGGTTTGTTACAAGTGTAAAGACCCAAGGTCTAGTTTGAAGACTAGACATGTGCTTGGTAGAGTTCATGATATGAGAGATAACATGAAAATAAGGGAAATCGCAATTCGAAAGGTTGAGCACGTGGACACATGGTGTGCTAAACTTTTATTGCATCAACAAGTGTTAACACACTTGTAAGACATATAGTAGTAATATGGTATTGACTACTCAAATAAAATGTCTACATTTATTGTTTGAGTTATCATTAACTCATCTTGTATTTTGTTACATCCAAACGGGTTGTAGAGACAATATTGAACCCCGTTAAAGTGAACCCGGATTAACATGGTATTCGCCCATAGTCACTTGTATGAGATGACGTCTCGAATTGACTAGAGTGTGATGTGATTGATGGCAAGTTCAAGTGCCATAGAGTCATATGAGATGACTAGTCGATCACATAGGCAGACTGTTATGAACACTTTGTCGGGCCTAATGACCGCTTATGAAGTTCTGGCAAATTTATATAGCCTGATCGTGGCAAGAGCTACTATAGTATTCTAATGAGTTAATTCTTTTGACTAAAGATTGTTCGCCCAAGGTGGCACAGTTTCAGAGTAACTTTGATTTATGATCCTACGACTTTCGTAAATGGGGTTAAAAGGCTTATTTTGGGTTACAATGAGCTGTGGCTAGCCGAATGGAATAGTGCGATAGGAATTGTCCACCCCTTTGTCAGGGTTAAAACAATATCTCAGGGCCACTCGAGGAGTAATGAACTGGAAATGCGTGGCCATGCTCGGAAGGTATCTATGGTAGATAATTCCGGTCAATCAGTTATTCTCCAGATCGAGGAAACCACTCTCGATATGATCACTTGCAAGTACGACCCGAAAGACACCTTACATTGAGTGGGAGATAGTAATAGGACAAGAGAATTGGTGACGCACACTTGTCGAGGACAAGTGGGAGATTGTTTGAGTAAGTGCCCCGACAATAATGCGATCACAATTGTCGATCATGATGATCACGTTTAAATCTCATATTTAAGGATACATGAGGGAAAGTAATATTTTATAGTCAACTGGTCCACACATCTCGGTAATGATTGGCTGACTAGAGTTTGACATTACTGTCGTGCGACGATGGTGATCAGTTGATACCCTGAGGTCATACCTATAGGGTAATACTCTTAATTGATTATTTAATTAATCGTATGCCGATACGAGTTAATGAAATTGCTTAAAATTGACGGGTGATTTTGTGAGTAAAATTAACGTGTCTTATTGTAATTCGATTAAATTAGATACGGTCTAAGTAATCGAAATGTTATTACTTAGATTAAATTATTGTTTACGAAACAATTGAAACACGTTGAATAATGTATTATAAATACAAGTCGTTGTAATTTGTAATTCAATAAACCACTTTGGTACTAGTAATCCAGAATTACTAATTAAATTTTGTATGTGACATATTTTATTAATATGTTGATTTTTAATATGTTAAAAATACACTATAGTGTAACATGTCATGTAACCTGTTACACATGACAAAATTGACAAATGACAAAATAAAATGGATCTTCCATTTTATGTTAAGTGTACCGAAAATGGGGAGGGTTAGGGTTTAAAATTATGTTGATTATTTTAAATAAGAAAACATAATGATTACCCTAGCTTATAGCCATGCATGCTGATACCCGTCGTGAGGTGTCAAAAATAAATTTATAATCTCCAACTACAACTATAGCTAGTGGCAGTCGGGTCGAACCACAGAGAGGCAGACGTAATTTCTAGTTGTTTAAATTTGGTCAAAGGTGACAATAAGGTGGGGGTTTGATTGAATTGGTCTATAGCTAAGAGTAATAAAAACATTAAACTAAATAAACGGATTAAAATAGATAAGGAAGGGGTACTAGGATGGTCGGTTCGTTATAGCTTCGGCGGCAGCATACTAAACAGGTCCAAATCGAACACATGTGAGGCGGGAAAACAAGAGGTCCTCTCGGTCCACTCTTAACAGATAGCATCTTTCGATCTCGCTATAAGTCCCTAATCTCACTAATACTGACTCTCGTCCTGAAAAGTGACTAATAATCTAAACTTTACCTATCTTTCGATCTCAGCACAGTTTAGTCATTTTAATTGGTGATCTAACAACTTTCCCTATCTTTCGATCTAATGGGTCAGTCATAAATTAAGCATCTAACTGGTCGCATGCATTCGATTCGTTAAATACAACATTAAAATCAATTAAAACGAAAGGTAACCTCACGTGGTCAGTCGATCGACCAGGTATGGCAGTCGATCGACTGACACGCGATTTCAGTCCAAATTAATACTACGCCGCCTACACCATAATTCCCCTACATCCTAGCACAATTAATTTAGCTACTCATGCTTAGGGTGATAACAACAATAAAACTAGGGCATAAAAGTACTGAATTCATAATTAAAGCGGTAAGATAAATAATTAACATGCAACGATAAAACGGTTTCGGGAACCTAACTAGCAATTCTATACTAACAACGAAATAAAAGTGAATCGAAATAAGGCAGAAGAATACCGAGATTGCAGAGGAATGATTAAGAATAAGAACGAAATTCCAATGCCAAAACAATATTCCGAACCCTAATAAAAACTGAATGTTACTGTGTAAAACTCAGATAAAAATCGGATCCCTAAACTGGTGTTCTAAGTTACGTTATATAGCAAACATACGTAACACTTATTATCAAAACCTAAACTCAATGGGCTTGCGCTTCCTCGGTCTTTTAATTCTCGTCTGGGATAGCAGCTTGGTCGATCGACTAAGCATGGTGGTCGATCGATCGCTCCTCGGTAGTAGCTTCGAACCGCGGGTTGGTCGATCGATCGATGGTAATGGTCGATCGATCGCTGAGCTGCTACTTGACTTCTATAATCTCGTGGATTTGTCTTTTGGGCTTTGAAATGCGCACCAAGCTCGTTCCTTAAGTGAATACTTCACGTCAAATGCAATGCAGGATAGTCGGGGACGGATTTAGCTCGATTTCCGTTGAATTCTTCACATTTCTGTAATAAAGTACAAAAACACGAAAGTAGACGGAAATGGGGGAAATGGTAGCTTAAACTACACAAATGAGCTCTGAAATGCGTGTAAAATGAGGTGCAAAACATCATATAAAAGACACGCATCAAACTTCCCCAAACCAAACCCTTGCTTGTCCCCAAGCAAGAACAAGACTCGATCTAATGACCTAATGGAACGAGTTCAATCTCAGAGCGAAATGCAACATGTAAAGCCTAAACCAATTTAATGCACAACCAACAATCAATTAGCAAATGAATCATGCAAACGAGTTATGGAGTCGTTAAAAACTGCTGAACCGTCAACCATAGAGACTTATCAAATTGGACTCTCACGGGTCGCTCATATCACACATAAGCACAGGTGATTAAATAAGAGGATAGAAAGAATTCATTTGTAAAGACTCTCACCTAACTACGACCTATAAGAACATGCCTGCAATATAATATGAAAGTAATCTCTATGACCGTACATATGCATTCCAACCAACAAATGACCATGACACATGCCGAGGTATATATGGGATAAGTGAGGTATGGGTAAGAAGAGGCAAAACATTTATGGAAAAGTGGAGGTACAGGTGATCAAGCTAGTACCAAAACGGAACCAAATGGCAACATCCAACTTCTTGCTCATAATCAAACGAAACGGTGCTATAGCAAGCACAAATCTCACAATCTCCAGGTATAAAAGTAATCAACTAACTCCCCATAAGATATGAATAAAACATGGGAGCAAAAATCGCCAAAAGATAAGGATTTGAATTATGCGAATTTGATTTCTTTTCTTTCTCTCGAACCTCAGTCGATCGACCTATGATGCCAGTCGATCGACCGCTTAAACAGTACAGAACCTCTTTTTCAAATTTTCGAATCATTTTTCACTTTTTTTTTTCAACTTTTTCAGTTCTTTTTTTTCTTTCCTTTCTTTTCATTCTCCCAATAACATCTCAAATAAGAGCAAATGCTACCAAAAACTAAGTAACAAACCCAAGAACACGGACTACTAGCTTGACAAAGGACAGGCTAAATGTAGGATGTAGTAGTGGGACAAAAAGGATATTTTTGGCAGTGTGGAGCTTATGGGTAAAATGAATAAAGGAAACCTCTACCACATGTGTCAACTAACCACAAACCGAATGCATACAGGTATTAAGCAGATTAAGTTCATATTTATGCACATTTATGTAACATGTCTCATAAGGAGCAACTACTCACATCCTAGATAAACTGGTCATAGATGTCACCAGTTATAGGCTCTAAATCTCAGAAATATGATGTAGTTTGCCAATTTTCTAAGTCAAGTCTCAAGTTCAGCAAATAATTAACGAAAACTCGTAGATATGCACTCATATGATTCTACTAATAACATGTTAATCAAGCAAGGCTTAGGAAAAACAGGTGCGAATGCAATGTCATCCTTGAAATACTACCGTTCCGACTCGACCTATATGCTAAAATAAACGTGCATTTTATTTGAATTTTTTTGAAATTTTTCAATTTTTTTGGATTTTTGAATATAAGAATGAAATAAACAATGCAAAACAAGATGTAAACGTGAATGCAAGAAAATGATATGCGACGCAAAACCCTTCCCCAAACCAAATCGCACAATGTCCCCATTGTGCAAAATCATGTAATGAAGAAAAGAGAAATGGGAATTTGCGAGAAAGTAAACAAATAAAAATGACATGAAGTGGAACTCGGGAACTCACAAGACTTTGAAGCGCAGCAAAGGAAACCTCCCCAAACCAGCGTGAGCTAGGAGGTTTCAGTAGCCAGCAGTGCTACTAATAAGTACCTGAAAAGACAAACAAAGTACCACGCATAAAATCGAGAAAGACAATAATGAAGCGGTATTATATGCATAATTGGGAAAAATAGAAGAAATAAATAAAATGACGGAAGATAAAGTGGAGTAGAAAACTCCCTCAATTCCGCAAATCGACCAAACATAGCAGGAGAGAGATCGTAAACAGGTACAGTAGTGCAGGTCGGTCGATCGACCACATAGCTCAGTCGATCGACCGAGGTGAAAGGAACAGTAGCTCCTGGAACCTGCAGACCAGTCGATCGACTATATAGCCCAGTCGATCGACTGAAGATACTGCTGTAACTTCTTATTTCTTCGTATTTGCTCAATTACTTGAGCTAAAGAGGTCTAAAAACCTGCAAATGCACAATAATACGCGCCCAAAATTGCGCAAAACCCAAAATAAAGTCTAAAGCGTATAAAATCCTAAGCAAGCAAAATAAAATGCGAAGTTTCACGCACACAAAAGCAATAAAGAAGTGTCTAACAAAAGCAAATAAAATGTTTGAAAAACATGCGATCAACTAGTAGTTGATCAAGAACGGCCACGGGATGGCCCACTTCGTCGGCTTCTGGATACTAGAGGTAGCCTCAACGGTGCTTATCTTATCAGCTGCACCCTTATTGGCTTCCACGTCCGTATGGCTCAACGGATCAACACTTTCATCATCTCCCCAGCCAATGACCTCTTCTTGCTCATCAAAATCCAAGTCGGACTCCGTTGCTTTGACTGGCTCGTCATCAACTTCCTCATCGGTGGCATAGCTAAGGCAACGAAGACCTCTTCGTGAAATGATTGGCTCCCTTGCAGCTGGAGTGACTTGCAGCTCTTCCTTCCCCAAACCAGCTCCTACAGCATCAGAAATAGACACATCTTCCTCAAATTTGCTCCCAATCTGGGGCGGAGTGTAACACCCCCATTTATATAGGAGCCTTTAGCAAGACATTCCCCTATAAATAGGACTGTTACCATCCCGGTTTACCGAGGTAGTGAATAACAAGTAACAACACACAGTACTTTAAGTAGTTTAAATGAAATAGTCTTTACAACTGTTTATTAAAATCCAAACCAAAACAAAGTAAGTCTAACAGCGGAATAAGTCAAAGACAACACTAAATGTGATCTAGGACTCTAAGTCTCCGGTCCAAGCCTCACGTCCATCCAAGCCCATCCAGTCTCGTCACTAGCCTGTAAAATCTGCTCCCCAATATTTGGTTCATCACAGGTGTACACTAACACACAAGGTCAACCGCGAGGTTGAGTAGAGTAATACAGTGCAACAACAGTAATGATATGAATGCATCTCCGTCTATCCTCCTCCATCACAATCTCATCTCATAACCCGGAACTCCCAGCCATACCGATCCCCCGAGACTATCAATCGACCGTCGTCGATATACCATTCCTTGTTGAGGACACCAGGGCAAGTCCTGAGAACCACTGGCCCGACCCACTCCAAAACAACATCGTATCACAACCACACCGCCTCCAACACCACATGATATGTATGCAATGCAATTGACAAACAACAATACAACAACATCTCACAAACATCACAATCATAACAATGTCAGTCCGAGTCACAGTAGAGTAGATACTCTACCTGAAATATAAGCTGCAATAACAATCAAGCGTAAGCTCAGAAATGTTCCACCCGGAAATCACCACCTAATATCAATAGCATACGATTACTAAACCGACAAGAAACTTAACCAATTTTATCAATTAATCATGTACCTAATCAAGACTCATCATAACTCAATAGAAACCTTAACTTATAGGGCAAATTCGACTTTTCTTATTTTCCAGAACCGGACAGACTTGCTATAAAATACATAACTAATTCTAGGAAAATTAAATCGATGCGAGGCCAATTAGGTTGGAACCATAACACTCTAATCTACAGTTCTTATATCCTATACTTTTCCCAAATTCCAAACATATCGATGGTTTCCAGACTGATTTCCAAAGGCTGACATAATTCGTCGCATAAAAAGTAAAGACTCATAAAACGAGTTTGACAAATGATTTTTAAGTGAAACCAACGCCTAACTCATCTAAACTCTTTAAATTTAAATATATGAAAAAGACCCGGCACCAATTCAATATCTAAATTATGTTTTAGAAGTAATCTTTTAGCCTCTACTGATTCGCGGACTTTTTAGATAGACGTTCACAAATAATTTATTCAGGAAAAACTACACGGTGAAATGCTACCAAATTTCACAGGCATAAACTAGGCTTGGAATAAACATGAGTCTCTTCTTTAACTTTTTGCATCCGACGAATTTAAGACAGGTAAAACATTCAAATAACACAGACCAACGAATCTGTAAATTGCTGTAACTATTTTATTCATTTATCTTATACAACTAGTTTGGATGCCCGTGCGTTGCAACGGGATAATTAACTTAGTAAACGAAAATTGGTTATAAGGTCTTAATATTTACATCTTATGTCTTATCATTTATTTAGATAGATCAAAAGTCAAAACATCTTAATTAAGAGACGCATATTTATAATCATAAGACCACTACATCTTATGTTAATCTTTCAATGTGGGACAATTATATTATTTTTATATAATCCTACATTATTTTTCAATGTGGGACATATAACATACTAAGAAATAAACCATTTTATATATATACAAATTATATGAAATTTATACGCTAATGATATCATTTTTACCACGAATCAAATTATGTTATTTTCATAATTTTCTTAACGATATTTTTTTGCCAAATAAAATGTAAAAATTTTTATATAAAAAATAGAAACATCACTTGAATGTAATATAGGAAATATATATTATAATAATTAAAATATTCTCTACTTTATTTTTTACATCAAAAAATATTATTTATGATACTTTCCTAAATTAATTTTTAAGATCACCCCACCTTATGATAATTTTCTGATGTGGGACAATTCAAATATTTATATGTAGTATATTTACCACACCTGCATTATTTTTCAATGTGGGACAAATAACACACGAAAAAGTACACCATCTTTTTTGCACTTATTTCGATATCCAACCCGATTTAATAATAATGAGAAAATACTATGCTATCTATTTATATTCGTACGTTCTTTTCCATTTTTTGTCACAATTAAAATATGTACAAATGATATGATTTAAATTACATTTTTTTTCCTAACACGACTTTTAAGATGTAATTGAGGGAGCAATAAAATGTATAAACAAATGCAAAATATTTTCTTTTTCTGGTGCGATTTTTATTAGTGGTTAAAAATTATGATGTGTTATAGTTACTCAAATGTAATGAGGCATAATATTACCTATATTTGAAAGTTAAAAAGATTTAATTCTACTATTTATCAAAGTAAAAAAGCTCATTATTGATTTGTTTGTGGATTCAAGATCTTTTTTACGCAAAGACTTGATTATATTATAATTCTTAAATTTTCTATTTTAGTGCAGAGATTATCATTATATGACACATTAATAACCAATTTATGTATATTTAGCACCCATTTTATTTTTTTTATTATGATTTTATCTTAAATAAAATTATTATACTATCGATTGTCTTAAAATAAACATTATAATATCACTAATATAGTAATATATAATCGCTTTTATAAATATTTACGTGATTAATATTTGTATGGTATTGTTGTAACTAAGGTTTGTCATTAATACAAACTCCTATAAGAACTCTCTAAGATAATTTTTAAGCGATTCAAAAGATTTTGGGTTGATACCCCTAAGTTTCAAATATGACTCATATTTATAATCATGTGATACCTCACCTCATGATAATCTTCTAATGTGGGACAATTCAACTATTTATATGTAGTATATTTACCACATCTACATTATTTTTCAATGTGGGACAAATAAATATGTGCAAATAATATGATACTATATTCTAATGCTAGCATTTATTTACCACGAATCTAATTATATAATTTTTCAAAAAAAAACAATTATGTTACTTTTTTGCTAAATGAGATGTATAAGTTTTTATACAAAAATTATAAACATCACTTTGACATAATATAAAACATAAATATCATATCGTGGAGATAATGATATAAACTCTTAAGAGCTCTCCAAGACAATGCTTAAGAGACTCAGAACGTTTTGGGTTGGTATTTAGGTTCTAAGGATGCCTTCGATTTATAATCATATGATCACCCACCTTATGCTAAACTTTCGATGTGGGACAATTCTATTATTTATACGTAATATATTCACTACACCAACATATTTTTCAATGTGAGACAAATAACATACTTAGAAATACACCATCTGTTTCGCACATAATTCGACATCTAACCCAGGTTAATAATAATGAGCAAATACTATACTCCCTCGATTCAAGACCAAATACAACATTATATTCCTTTTTTACACTATTCATGAACGAATAGAATCTTTACGATTCCTTGCAATATGTAAGACAAAATATGGTCATGTGGGATCTTATTTGATTCACTTATAAAGTACAATGAGAATATCAAATTTTTAAATTTTTTATAATGTAAACTTAAAGATATTTACGTTGTAATTTGTGTCTTGGCAAGTGTGTAAATGAAAATGTTGTATTTTGGTCTTGAATGGAGGGAGTACTATTTATTAATATTCGTACATTTTTTTTATAATACTTTTTTGGCAAATGAGATGTATAAGTTTTTATATAAAGATTATAAACATCACTTGAATATAAACTGTGAAGATAATGATATAAACTCTTAAGAGCTCTCCAAAAATAAGAGACTCAAAAGTTTTTTGGTTGGTATATAGGTTTCAATGATGACTCCTATTTATAATCATAGGATCACCCACCTTATGTTAATCTTTCGATGTGGGACAATTTTATAATTTATACTTATTATAATCACCACACTAACATTGTTTTTCGATGTGGGACATATAACATATTAAAAGAAGTACACCATCTTTAATACTCATATGTGCAAATCATATGAAATCTATACTCTAATGAAAGCATTTTTTACTACGAATCTAATTATATTATCTTCATAATTTTTATAACAACATTTTTTTGCCAAATGAAATGTCAAAGTTTTTATATAAAAATTAGAAACTTCTCATGAATATAAAATAGGAAATATAGATATTATAATAATTAAAAGATTCTCCACTTTATTTTTTATGTGGAAAATATTATTTATGAAACTTTCCTAAATTAATTTTTGATGATGTGGACGCTCTAGAATCGCTCGAAAAAACTCTCTTTTATATATATACTAGATTTATAATCAAAAACCCCCAAACCAATTTCTAGGGTTACAAAAATTATTCCAATACTACTATAATTATGCTAATAATTGAATAAAGAGGTAATAGGATAGTCTACTTACGAAATAGGATGAGAATAGGCTGAGAAATCGCCTCGCAATGCCTCACGAGTTCTTCACACACGGCTCCCTCTTCTCTCTTTTCTCTCTTTTCTCATGGTTAAAGTGAATATGGTGATAGGGAGATTAGGGTTTGGTTAGATGAGTTATACGTATAGAATAGGTGCTATTAAGACGATACGGGCCTAGCCTAGTTAGATTAATTAAAACCCGAGTCACATAGTTACCCGAGTCACAAATACACTACACGACCCAACTGGTAATTCGGCCTAATATAATTCTTATTACATAGTCACAGTTTAATAATTGTAACCCTCTTAATTATCCCATAGCATAATCGAATAAATATAATCATATATAATAATGAAGCATAATTATTAAACATTAATATAATATCATATTAAAATACCGGGTATTACAGTCCACCCTCCTTAAAAGAAACTTCGTCCCGAAGTTTACCCACTCCTACCAACCAACATAATCGAATTTATGAAACGCATATACAAAAGTATGTAAAGCACCCACCAAATTGAATATTAAACGCAGTATTACACGGAGGGGTTACAACAGGAATAGAGATAGGCATATCAGGAAGCACAAAGTACGATTTCTTGTCAGAAACCGTGTTTCAAGTCACAGGCCACATGGGGTCCTTCTTCTTAGCAGGTTGGGCAAAGACAATAGAATGTTTGCCCACTTTGAAAGTCAAGGTACCTAGACCGACATCTATGACTGCACCAGCAGTGTACAGAAATGGCCTACCCAAAATAATGGGAATATGGGCATCTTCAGGCATGTCAAGTACAACGAAGTCAACGGGGAAGAAAAACTTCCCGATTTGGACGGGGATGTCCTCTAAGACTCCTATTGGCTGGACCGCAGATCGGTCAGCCATCTATACTGTCATATCTGTCACTGCGAACCTAGTTAATTTGAGCTTCCTAGCAAGACTCAGGGGCATGACGCTTATACTAGCTCCTAAGTCACATAATGCCTTCTCAATAGAGAAGGTACCTATATTGCAAGGAACAGAAAAGCTACCCGGGTCCTCTAGTTTATGGGGTGCAGTGTGAGACAAATAAGAGCATGACTCTTTGGTTAATGCGACAGTATGCACATTTTCAAGTGACTTTTTCTTAGACAAGAGTTGTTTCATGAATTTAGTATAGGCAGGCACTTGATTAACTAACTCAAGGAACGGTACTTGTACATTCAAGCTACGAATAACTTTTTCAAATTTATTGAAAGATACTGTTCCTTCCTTCGTCGGCACTAGTCTTTCCGGATATGGGGCTGTAAGAAGTAGCTTAGCCCTCTCCTCTAAATCGCGCATGCCGGTATCCGTGGACTTAGGCTGGAAGTCCACTACTTTCTCCTTATTGAAGCTTGAACCCTCCTCAGACCGTCTCAAATGTGAACCATTGATCGACATCGGGTCGTACTTGAGTCGGACCGACCCATCAAAGCACTCGGGTCTTTCCCCAATATTTTCGGGACTGACGTGCCCCGAAACAAATGATCCATCAAGTTGTCGGGCATCGGAGGACGAAAAATCTCACTATCAGCAGCGATCTCAGTCGATCGACCAGTGATGTCAGTCGATCGACTGGGATGAACAGGACTAGAAGCTTCTGTAACCCGCACTTCAGTCGATCGACCGGGTATATCAGTCGATCGACTGATATACCTGGTAGACGCCTTTTTCTTTCCATTGCTCGTTCCAGCTTTGTTTTGACTCGGTTTTGCCTCATCTTTCGCAGTGGCATCCTCGACCATAGCAGGCCCCTCCAGGGTAGACCCACTCCTCAAAGTTATGGCATTTAGGGTCTCTTTCTGGTCAGTTTGAGTCGGTAAGTGTCCCGGAGCTCGAGTGGTACTCTTGCTAGCCAACTGAGCAATTTGGCTCTCTATCATCTTCATCCCGGCCTCTCTAGCTTGGGACTCCTTCAGCAATAAGTTCTTCAACTCGGTGAACTCAGAATTTTGGGATTGTTGCTGCTGCTGAGGAATATACGGAGGTTTTTGATATGGTTGTTTGTGAGGGGGCACATAGGCTTGCCGCTGCTGCTGTTGTGGAGATTGAGCCGGATTCAGGACATTCTGGCTACTCCACCTCAAGTTGGGGTGGACATTCGGCTCATAGTACGTGTTTGTCTGCCTATAGTGTTGAAAGGCAGCACAAGACTCAAAGGGGGCAGAACAATTCTCTGAGACATGCCCCTCAGCTCCACATCTTTTACAGACGAAAGGACCGTCTGAAACAGCGTTAACATGGTACATCCCTCCTTTAGAAGCTCCTCCCAACTCATATTTGTCAAACCTTGCAGTGAGAGCTTCTAGTGCAGCAACAGAGGAAGATTCAACAGCTCTCCTCTGGTTTCCTCTCGAATTCCCATATTTAGCCTTATGAGTGGCCAAATCATCGATGATCTTCCACCCCTTAGTCTCTCCCATGTTCTCAGCAAATCGGCCATTGGTCAACAAACATCCAAAATAGCCCTCGATCGTCATACGACCCATTATAGAACTGGTTGCAAAGACTCCATTTTTCGAACCCATGGTGCGGTATGGTTCGCACCAGTTTCTTGAAACGGACCCATGCTTCATGAAAGTTCTCATCAGGCCCTTGTTTAAAGCTCGTGATCTGAGCTCTAATAGCATTCGTCTTCGAGGCAGAGAAGTACTTTTTGTAGAATGTCAGGGCTAAGGAATTCCAGTCGGTGATCCCATGAGCGGCTCGGTCCAGATCTCTATACCACTCCCTTGCAGCATCACGAAGGGAGAAAATGAACATGGTCTCCTTGATCTGGTCTTGGGTCACACCGGCCGGCGGGGGTATAGAGCAGCAATAATCAATAAAAATATCCATGTGCTTGGCTCGCATCTTCATTTTAGCTCCCCGAATCGGTTTCTCTCAACCAGGTTAATATAGGAAGGCTTTGCTCGAATTTTCTCGCCTCCCAGGTAGTTCGAATCCTTTGTAGAGATTCGCATGTGTCGGCTCCGAGTGACTAGCAATGGTTGCTTCTTCACCATGACCGGGATTTTCGGAGAAGTGACCGCCTCAATCAAGAAGTAGAGGCGGGAGATGTAGGTGGATCTCCTTCGACAGAGCAGTTCTCATAGTAGCTTGACAGAGTACTCAGCTCTTCCTCTGTCGGTAATACCCTTTGTGATCGTCCCAACTCGCGCAAGGATTTCTCGATCTCAGGATTTAATGGTACTAGTTCACCACCCTGTGACCTGCGCATAAGAAGAAACTACAAAACGAATATAAGAAAAGTTTAAGGAACGGAAGTCCCTTAAACTAAAGAAAGACTAAATAAAAACAACTAAAAATTAGAACAATTGCCACCCCGGCAACGGCGCCAAAATTTGATACCCGTCGTGAGGTGTCAAAAATAAATTTATAATCTCCAACTACAACTATAGCTAGTGGCAGTCGGGTCGAACCACAGAGAGGCAGACGTAATTTCTAGTTGTTTAAATTTGGTCAAAGGTGACAATAAGGTGGGGGTTTGATTGAATTGGTCTATAGTTAAGAGTAATAAAAACAGTAAACTAAATAAACGGATTAAAATAGATAAGGAAGGGGTACTAGGATGGTCGGTTCGTTATAGCTTCAAGGACAAAGATACTAAACAGTCCAAATCGAACACATGTGAGGCGGGAAAACAAGAGGTCCTCTCGGTCCACTCTTAACAGATAGCATCTTTCGATCTCGCTATAAGTCCCTAATCTCACTAATATCGACTCTCGTCCGAAAAGTGACTAATAATCTAAACTTTACCTATCTTTCGATCTCAAAGACAGTTTAGTCATTTTTATTGGTGATCTAACAACTTTCCCTATCTTTCGATCTAATGGGTCAGTCATAAATTAAGCATCTAACTGGTCGCATGCATTCGATTCGTTAAATACAACATTAAAATCAATTAAAATGAAAGGTAACCTCACGTGGTGGTCGATCGACCAGGTATGGCGATCGATCGACCGACACGCGATTTCAGATCCAAATTAATACTACGCCGCCTACGCCATAATTCCCCTACATCCAAGCACAATTAATTTATCTACTCATCGAGGGTGATAACAACAATAAAACTAGGGCATAAAAGATCTGAATTCATAATTAAAGCGGTAAGATAAATAATTAACATGCAACGATAAAACGGTTTCGGGAACCTAACTAGCAATTCTATACTAACAACGAACTAAAAGTGAATCGAAATAAGGCAGAAGAATACCGAGATTGTAGAGGAATGATTAAGAATAAGAACGAAATTCCAATGCCAAAACAATATTCCGAACCCTAATAAAAACTGAATGTTACTGTGTAAAACTCAGATAAAAATCGGATCCCTAAACTGGTGTTCTAAGTTACGTTATATAGCAAACATACGTAACACTTATTATCAAAACCTAAACTCAATGGGCTTGCGCTTCCTCGGTCTTTTAATTCTCGTCTAGGATAGCAGCTTGGTCGATCGACTAAGCATGGTGGTCGATCGACTGCTCCTCAGTGCACAGTAGCTTCTGGAACCCGCAGGTTCGTCGATCGACTAATGGTAATGGTCGATCGACTGCTTGAGCTGCTACTTGACTTCTATAATCTCGTGGATTTGTCTTTTGGGCTTTGAAATGCGCACCAAGCTCGTTCCTTAAGTGAATACTTCACGTCAAATGCAATGCAGGATAGTCGGGGACGGATTTAGCTCGATTTCCGTTGAATTCTTTACATTTCTGTAATAAAGTACAAAAACACGAAAGTAGACGGAAATGGGGGAAATGGTAGCTTAAACTACACAAATGAGCTCTGAAATGCGTGTAAAATGAGGTGCAAAACATCATATAAAAGACACGCATCACATGCCTAGTTTGCCTTGGGTAGAATGTGAAGCTCATGCATTGGCTCACTTCCCTCCCCCCAACCGGTTTTATGCATAAAAAATCCAAGGGCTTTTCTCTTTTTAATCCAATATTTTTTCACTACATAATTTTTCTAGTGTTAGAAAAATTATCACTCTCTACATTTTGTGAAACATTTTAGAGAAAGAAAACTCATAAAAACACTCATCTCTTGACCGAAATACAAGAGAACAAAACACCATTTTTGTGTCAAATTTTAAGCTTGTTTTAATTAATACTAGTCTTATATTAATTAAAATAATTAAGGGGTTACCTTGGGTATAATTCCTTAGGAGAGATTCTCAACTTGAATCTTATTCTTCCATTTTGGAAAGCTCGAGAACTAGTAAGAAGGTGAACTTACTAGTGCCCATTTATCCGATATTATCAATGTAAGAATTGATTTTTCTCCTTATACTTTGTAATAGTTTTGCATGCATAAGATCCGATTTAATTTTATGACTAAATTAAACTATCATACTATGAATATGTAAACATATGAGATTATTGAATCCTAACAATTACATGGCATGAGAAAATTATTTTAGGTTTCATAAATATCCCACTTATCAGATCTAAAGTTGTAAAATTGATTGGATTAATTTTTGGATACTTTAGATGTTTTATGAGATAAAACCGATAAATTGCAACTATATTTTCTACAAATTAATTCAAAAATTTTAACCACGATTTTTCACATTATGAGTGTCATGGAATTATTCCAGAATGTTCAAAAATTTAAAATTCAAATTTTGAAATTATAATAATTTAATTTGGATTTATTTCATAAATATAATCATTTTAAGGTCAAAAATGAGCATATAATTAAATCAAGTTGAATTATTGTCAAAAATTGAGTGATGACTAATTTTTGAGTCCTAAGAGTGTTAGGATAATTAACTTGAGCTTAAATTGATTTTAAGTATTGATTTGTGATTTTAATAAGTTATTATCACGCATTTCCATAAAACCGGGTTATATATTCGATATAAGTTAAATAGGGCGATTTGGCACATAATTTGGCATGATAGATACATATTATAATGCTTCATATTTCAATTGTTGAACATCTTTTATTTATATAATTTTGAATTATGTAATTTTATCTTAGTATAGCCTTAGTTTTAATCGATATTACCCGTAATGAAAGGAAATATTGATTCGGTTATAATTTAATGTGATCTTGTATCACTTTTATTTTTACTAGTTTTTCATATTATAAATGTATAATAGGAATAGCTTTGTATTTTATTATTATTTGTAATTATGGAATTCTTCAAGACAGTGTCATTCGGAAAGGTGTTCCGATGAAGACGGTGTTCTTGGAAGGTGTGTCACTTGAAGATTCAAGGGACAAAAGGAGTTGGTTTCCGAATATGTAATAGATTATTTGATTTTCTATTTTAGGAAGGCCATACTAGGAATTTATTATTATTGCCTTGCATTTATTTTAATATGTTGCATGCATTGCCAAATCGCCATAACAACACATGCATATCATATCGAGTCGTCGACCGTGTCAATTACAATTATCGTAGTTCACCGCTTTAGTTCACTTAAAACGTGATAGATAATAAACTGATATGACCTCTCACAAATTAACAATTGAGAATTAGCCTTACCAAATAGTAGAAACCATGAGTCCCAATTTCATGAGGAAGTAGGCTCGGCTCACCGGGGTACTAAACTTGTTACGTTGGGCAAGTGGGTAATAAAATGTTATTACATCGAAATTTGGATTGAGCTCAACGGAAGTATTCGTGACCGTAGTCGCATGTGTTCCGGGCTAAAGATAAATATTAAAGTAATTTTTATCGACCGAGAGTTCTAGAAGTAGAATCGATTAAGAGTTAATCCACCGAGTTATATTAATAAGGGATGAATCGGCTCACCGTGCCCGAGTTAATATGAATTTGGATCTCGGAATCATTTATAATAGTTGGGTAGAGGTCACTATATAAATGCAATACTTGTATACAAGTATTATTAAAACGATAGATGTTAATTATTTCCTTCATTTCCGTTTTTGTAGTTATTTATACGCAATGGATTCATCTAATACTCTTACACCAATCACCATTAATTCATGGCTCCAATCATTCGATGAAAAATGCTCCGAGTATGACAATGATACGATTAGAGAATTACGCATTGGCATTGGTCAGGATGGAAATCTTTGCTATTTTACCACTTACATACCTCCCATTCCAATATTTATGCCTACCTCTTTGGTAATAAAACCTTGTGAATAAAATCTCACTAAATCCAAGGCATCCTTGTTTGTAGAAACAAGGAGAAATATTAAATTCAGTGGGAGTTCTAGCAAAAATGTTTTTGCAACTGAAAGGAGTAATGGTATTATTAGAGGAAAGGCAAAGATGGATAAGAAACCCAAACCTGATAATGAATTGGAAATTGATAGTGAGACTACCACAACCAAGACCAAGAAGGGTGCCTAATCTTACGAAGAATGTCATTATTATAATGTCATGGGCCATTGGAAGCGAAATTGCCCCAAGTATTTAGGAGATATCAAAGTTGGACTTGTCACTCCACTTGGTACTATTTCTTCCGAAATCGTTGTTATTGATATAAATTATACATCCACCTCAACGTGGGTATGGGATAACGGTTGTGGTTTTCACCTTTGTAATTGTATACAGGGGCTTGGAAATGTGGAAAAGCTAAACAAGAGTGATATAAATCTCCGACAAGGAAATGGAGCTAGGGTAGCCGCCACTTCGAGAGAGACTTGTGTACTTGTTTTAGCTAATAGCTTTGAGTTGTAATCTACATAATGGTGATTATGTACCCATTTTATCTAAAACATTATTTCATGTTAGACATGGAAGGATTCATATTTTGCCATCAAAAACAATCCTTGTATTTTGTTTGAAAATTGACATGGCTGAGAGCCAAGTCAATTCTCTTAATGGTATTCATGTTTTAGACATTTCCAACTCAACTAAAGATATCTATAACATACAAACCAAAAGACTCATAACTAGTGATCCAAATGATTTGTACATTTGGCTTTTTCGATTAGGCTACATAAATGAGAAATGCATTGAAAGCTAGTGTCGACTAGATTTAATGAACCATTTGATTTTCAATCATATGGAATATGCGAATCTTGTCTCCTTCGCAAAATGATTTGTACTTCCTTTAGTGGTAAGGGGACACAAGCACGTATTTGTTGGGACTAATACATGCCGATGTATGTGTTCTAATGAGCATCACCGCAAGGGAATTTATGACTACTTCGTCACTTTTACCGATGATTTAAGTAGATATGGGCATATTTACTTAATCAAATATAAAGTGAAGCATTTGAGAAATTTAAAGAAATTTCTAAATGACGTAGAGAACCAATTGAACAAAATACTAAAGCATTACGATCCGATCATAGTGGCAAAGATATAAGTAATGAATTTGATTTATTAAATATGGATTATGACCTAGTGTCACTACCCATAAGATCAAACAAATATGAGTCGGTTTGAGTTATTGAACTCAATTTTGAGAATTTGCAATCCAAAACGGACAAGTAATTCTAAACGGATGGTCAACCAGAAGATACCTGAAATAGAGAGTATATTTAACAAATAACATGGATCAGGCTCACATATGACATGAATCAAGCTGCCATGATAGAGCTAGTCTTTTATGTGCTAACACGTCAGTCTAGACAAACTTCCAATTATTTCACCATATATGTTTGTAACTCACAAAGCTATCTCTTAAGAAGATAGAGGTATTTCTAAGAGACGGAGTGGGAGTAGATTAGATCGTCACAAACATGTCTTATAGTTAATGTGTTACTTTGTGAAAGTAATGGAACTATAATATATAGTTAATGTGTTACTTTGTGAAAGTAATGAAACTATAATCTATAAAGATAGAGTGGGAGTGTAGCACACATGTCTTATTGATAATATGTTAGTTTTAGAAAGTAATGGTATTATGACCTTATCCCGAATCGACCTTGTTTCATACGAGCCATAGCATTACAATCCAAAGATTGTTACTCAAGAGTAGATTTACTTTAAGGCGAGGGTCTACTTAAAGGTAAATAGAGCTTTAGAGTACCTAAGTGCATAGATCGACATGAAGATGTTGATCAAGATAAATTATGTTAGTAATCGCCGCATTTCATTTTGATGAAGAATGGCAAATGATATTAAAAAATCCGCTTTTCTAAAATGGGAATTTAGAGAAGGATGTGTTTGGAACACAGAACCTTAGATAAAGATCTAAGAATCCTAACATATTATGCGTAGCTTTCTTAAGTGATCTTAGAATGGTCTTAAGCAAGCATCAAATGATTATACTTTTTGTTCATGTGATAATTGAGAATGGTTTCATAAACATGATTGAAGAATCATGATTATACATGAAGTTAAGTGGGAGCTAGAATTATTTTTCCTATGTCTTATATGTTGAAGACATATTACTTATTGAAAATAATGTACCAATGCTCTCTTCTATCAAGAGTGATTGGGAGACTAGGAAAGGGTGTGATATATTTTAGATTACCGAATCTATATGAGAGAATATTGGCATAGAGTTAAGTGTCTTATGATGATAAGATCTTACAAATCTGTTTAAAATTAACAAGGTTGAATAGGTTATTCATGTTGATGAAAGTGGAATTGCTATGATGGAGTCAGTCGTTTATTGAGCCTATTAAGTTGTTGATTACATGAAGTCGATTGCTAATGTTTCCACCATTAGAACGATCATGTATGCCAATAGACAGACGCACATGTTGTGATGAACTATATGCTTGGAGCATAATAACTCAATAACAAGTTAATTCATAAGATGGTCTTGTGAAAGCCTTAAAGAACAATTGAAGATTTGTTCATATGTTTGGATGATGTAATAAGTTATGTGTTGAAGGGTTGCACTAGCTTTAGTTTTCAAATTGAAAAGGATTTGTCGAAATCCTAGGCTAATTTTATTGACTAAGGAGTAAAAAACTAGAGAAGTATTTTAGTTTCGACCATTGCAAATTCTACAAACTGAATCTAAGTAAATTGTGATAAGTTGGTCAAGATTGGGATTAAGAGTGAGTCCATCTACAAATTACTTTATCACAAGTTATGTGATAACAGTGGGAGCATCTTTCAAGTTAAAGAGCCCAAGTCTAATGAGAAGACTAGACATATACTTAGAGATAAATTCAAGTTATTAGAAATAACATTGAATAGAAGGAAATATCAATTGATAAAGTTGGAATATATGGTATATCTACTTGCCAAGCTTTTATTGCAATTGAACTAGTGTAAAAGGTACACTAAAGATTATAAGATATGAAGTAGTAATAGTGTATTGACTATTCATATATGATAATCGCATTTATCGTTTGAGTTTTATTAAACTCACCTGTTACTTTGTTAAATCCAAATGGGTTGTAGAGACAAATTAAACCCCATTAAAGTGAACTGGATTGACATAGTATTGGCCCCTAGTTACTTATAGAAGGTGACGTCTCAAAGTGACTAGAGTGTGATGCGATTGATGGCAAGTTCATGTGCCATAGAGTCATATGGTATGACTAGTCGATCACATAGGCAGACTGTATGGGACACTCTGTCGGGCAGTGACCGCTTATAGATTTCTGGTAATTCATAAAACCTGGTCGTGGCAAGAGCTGCTATAGTATTCTTATGAGTCAATTCTTTTGACTAAAGACTATTCGCCCAAGTTGGCACAATTTTCTGACTGGCTTTGATTTATGCTCTACGACGTCAGAATCGAGGTCAAATGGGTATATTTTGGGTTATGATGAACTGTGGCTAAACAAAGGGAATAGTGCGATAGGAATTGTCCACCCCCTTGTCAGGGTTATTTGAAATC
Organism: Silene latifolia; assembly: GCF_048544455.1. Lineage (NCBI taxonomy): Eukaryota > Viridiplantae > Streptophyta > Magnoliopsida > Caryophyllales > Caryophyllaceae > Silene > Silene latifolia. The sequence continues at coordinate 242,776,031 of NC_133537.1, forward strand.
TCAAGGCCACTCGAGGAGTAGTGAACTGGAAATGCGTGGCCACGCTCGGAAAGTATCTATGGTAGATAATTCCGGTCAGACGGTTACACTCCGGATCTAGAAAACCACTCAAGATATGATCAAGTGCAAGTACGACCTACGAGACACCTTGCACTGAGTGGGAGATTATAATAGGACAAGAGAATTGGCGACGCACACTTGTCTCGGACAAGTGGGAGATTGTTGGAATATGTGTCCTCAACAATAGTGCGATCACATGATTTAATATCATAATTAAATCTCATAATAAGAATACGAAAGGGATGATAAATTAAATAGTCAACTGATCAACATTAATCAGTAACGATTGGCTTGCTAGAGTTTGATGTTACTGTCGTAGGACGATGGTGGTCAGTTGATCCCTTAAGGTCACACCTATAGGATGATGCCCTTATCAGTAAAGTTAATTAATTGTATGACGATACAAGTTAATCAATCCTTAAAATTGAACAATTTAATTTGTGAGAGAGAATATTTATATCTTATTGTAATGTGATTAAATAAGATTTATTTTAGTAATTGAAATACTTTATTACTAAAATTGTTTATTGTTTGTGAAACAATTGAGATAAGAATGGATGGTTAATTATAATTATAAGATATTGTGAATTATAATTATATGACCCATTTTATTTATGTGATCAAATATCACTAGTTAATTTGTTGTATGTAATTTAATTAATTTATAAAATGATATTTATTTGATAAATATGCATTAAATTAATTAATAACATGTAACATACTACATGTGACATATTGTGTGACAAATGACAAATTGACAAACTAAAATGGAAGTCCATTTTATGAGGAGAAACCCGTTTTGGGTAGGATGAAATGGCTTTTCTTTGTTTGCATTTGTTTATAGTGTATGACAAGTGTAATGATTACTCTAGCCTAGCCTTACACACCTATTTCTTGTGAAGAGCAAAAGGAAAAAGGTAAGGACCATATATTGGTCCTCTAACCCCTCCAAAACTGGTACACCCACATAAACAAAGGACTTTTGTTCTTTGTTTTCCTTCCTTATGAATATTCATTCAAACACATGCAAACCTCTCTCTTACATTGTTCATCTTTCTCTAAAACTAGAGAAATGATAATCCAAATTGTTCAAAGATGTTACTAATATTATTAATGTAATATATGAGTATTAGTAATCAATTTTAAGGTAGACTACTAAATAAATAACTAGTAAATATTATTTAGTAGTGATAAGGGCTAATCTTAGGTGCAATCAAGAGGAGAATCTCTACATTAGGATTTTGGAGGATCATCCTACTACTCATTATAGCTCAATAACAAGTGAAGGTAGGAGACCTTACTTGTGCCCATAAATCCGAAAATAACAATGTAAGGGACATTGTTTTTCTTATTAATCTCTTATTTTGTTATGCATGCACTAGATCTAAAGAACACAAATTAAGAAGTTAATTAGTTCACTATTAGAAGAGTCTAATAATAGGTATATGAACCTAACACATTCAGCCAACATCACCTGCATTAAGGCTCCATATGCTAAGAATTGTTATATATAAGTAAAGACTTCGACCCTAAAACATTAGCTCCTTAGAAAATTTTGTCATCTTCAAGCCTTGCGTGAATTTTAAGGAAACAGTTAATATTTCTATGTGCAACAAAAGTAACGCGATAAAAGCAATGAAGGAAAAACCATAAGACTATATCCTTCTTATCTTCAGGTTGTCAAATAGGATTTTGTATGATGGGGGTATAATCAGAATTATTCAAACGTTATGCACAAAATCTCATAACCATAATAATGTATAGCCAGTGTTGGCCATAATACACAAGGGAATGTCAGAAGTCCATTAAGTCCAGCAAATTTACAAATTTGGGCAAATAAGACACTAATAGTTTCCATTTCAATGCCTCAAGGGCTCCCACAAATTTCCGTTTAGACTGTGATTAGCTGACCGTAATTTGCAAAGCCCTTGAGGCACTGAGGTGATGTGGTTGTTGTATGATAAACCACAAATAGCGATGTCAGTGATTTAAATAGCTGGTATGAGACCCAACTCTTCATCAGGAGAACAATGCGTGTTAAAAAAAAATCAAGGAATGAAGTTACTTACATAATGTGGCAACCAATGCATTCACGATTGAAACTTTTGGATATAAATTCATAGCTTTTATTTGCTCAAATAGCTCCAGTGCCCTTTTTAAATTTTGTGTTTGAAATCAGAATTTGGAATTATAATCATTCTACCTTCAATAAAATAAAAGATAAACGAACGACAGTTTTAGCAATAACAACGGGCAAAGTAGCAAATAAGCCCAAAAGGTTTGAGTCGATGTGCATTTTGGCCCCTTCTCTTTAAAAAGTGCAAATTGACCCCATTAGTTTTATGATATGTGCAATTAAATCCAATTCATAATTTTTAGCTAGTTACTCGCCGAAAAAGGTCAACATGGCACCGGAGAAGTGATTATTTTAAAAAACTTGGTGCACTATCAAAAGTCAGTGAAACCGTTTTAATTACTCGAGCAAAAGGAGAAAAATTCGATTTTTCAACTTGAAACCCAAATACAAACTCATAGTATTTCTCAAATAAAATCATTAAATCATAACTTTCACCAATTATAATGGAGATAACAACATTAAACAAAAAATATAATATGATGATGAGCCGATAAACACATCATAATTACGAAAAGGAACTTCGACAGGTGTCGTGCATAGTGATTAGTGTAGTGTCAAAAATGAAGGAAAGCCATGAGCTTGAAATTTCTAAAACAGGAGGTGTTAGATACGAAAGGGATGGGAGTGCATAACGGCAAATTGCAGACAAAAGCTCGAAATATGCAATGATAAGTATGCAGGCTATACTTCAATTTCAATTACAAGTAGAGCAATTCCTCCTACACAAACTGATGATTTTGTTATTGTTATGAGCATTCATAGATCTTACAACATGCTAAGTGATAACAATTGTAAAACAATTGATAGTTTAAACAATCAATTACTCTTACTAAGTTATAACAATTGTAACACAATTGCAAAATACCCTTATTATTCTTCACAAAAAAGCACTTCATCTACATTAATATCTTAAAATTACTAAAGTCGGTATAACATGAATAATTGAATATCTACATAGACATATATCATCTTAACGGGACGGAGGGAGTACATTTCTAAAAAATCAAGGCTATTCGCATGTTCTTTTTATGTTCTCGGATCCTGGCTTATGCGAGACCATTATATACATATTTCGTGCACAAACATCCAATCTAGCATTGCCTATGCTGCTATGCATTATGCCCTTATCATACCATAGGATTAAGGAAAATCGAAAATGTGCAGGAGTGTTGTTTCGTGCACATTGCGCAAATCTCCTATCCAACATACGTATTAAAAATCAGATAAACAAGAAGCATATTCAGCACGATGCCCCAAAAAAGCAACAAGCAAAACTTATACATGATATATGTCGATAAGTAGTAAGGCGTACCTTTAATTTGATGCTGTAGCTATGACCTAGGCGTTGAGAGCAAAGAAATCGAGGTCAAACAAGGGCAGAGGCGTCTTGAGCAAAGAGAAGGGAACACGATATGTGAGAAAGGCGGTTGTGCACGGAAAGGCGATTGCAGTGGTGGCGTGAGCAAGTTTCAAAGGCGGTTGTTTTCGTGGGTGTTGACGGAGAAGAATAAGGACAACCTGTTAGTTTTTGTAAGTGCTGGTGGTGGGCATTGGCGTGTCGTGAATATTGATGGTCGGTGGGTGACGGCGCAGATAGTGGTGGTCGACGGGAGGCGGCGTATGTAGTGGTTGTTGAGGGGTCAGGGTCGTGGGTTTGTGGTTTAGGGTATGTGAAGAGGCGAAATAATAGTCAGTATATGAGGGCAAAGTCTGATTTTGATATGGCCGATTGTAGTTAAAACTGCCCCAAAACTCCTATGGTAGCGTTTTTGATAAAGAAGTGTTGCTATTTATCACTACCTTTAGTGTAATTATTAATGTCGGTTGTACAAATAATCACCACACATGATTTATGGTGGCGGTTCCGACTCAGAATCGCCACAAATAATTTATTTTATCGTGATGGTTCTTTATTAAAACTGCCAGAATAGACTTCTTATAGCCTAAAAAATTCGTTCCCTCCAATTTTTTTTGCCTTTTATGTCGTTTTCTATTAGAACCGCCACAATAGCGGCGACACGATAGATGGTTTTTCTACTAGTGATGGCTGGCGAGCCTCAAAACGCATCGCATTCAACATGGCAGGCGAGCCTTACAACGTAACCTCGACGCGGCTGGCGAGCCCCATCATATACGCACCACGGCTAGCGTGCCTTTGACCGCAAACAAGAACAACTCAAGGACACATCCCGAAGTGTTAGAAATATTAATATCATTAATTTACATATTCATATATGTGACATTTAATTTAGTCATAAAATTAAATCTAGATCTTATGCATGCAAACTTGAACAAGAGTAGAGAAGAAATCATCATACAAGCTTATGGATTTCGGTTTTTGGGCACAAGTGAGTTCTCCTACTCACTTGTTCTTGAGCTTCCTAATATTGGATGATGAAGGATTCAAGCTTAGAATCCCTCCCAAATATTTGTACCCAAGGTGTTACTCTTAAAGATTAGTAATAATATGATCTAGTAATATTAATAATCTAGCTTGAAAATGACCCAAAATATTATTTTTGTCTCTTGTCTATTCGGCCAAGAGGAAGGAAATATATGAGTATTTTTCTCTCTAAACTTCTCTAAGTTTTGGTTGTGTAAAAGAATGAATCATACACTAGTGAATATCTTAGTGTATGTATCAATATAAATTGTAGAAACCCTTGGCCTTTTCTCTAGGGAAAACCGGGTATGGGGGTGGCAAGGGCCAATGCATGGCTAAGATACTCTTCACAAAAGCAACTAAGTGTGCATGGCTATGAATTAGGTTTAATGATTATGCTTCTTATATAACATAAAACATAATACAAACCCCAACCCTCCCCATATAATTTCGGTATATATATTGTAAAATGGAAAGTCCATTTTACAATTTATTTGTCAATTTGTCACATGTAACATGTTCCATGACATTATGTGTATAAAATGTAATTTTAACAATTAAAAATCAACATATTAATAAAATATGTCACTTATAAAATTAACCTAGTAATTCATAATTACTTGTACCGTAATGGTTTTCGAATCATAAATTACAACATTCTGTATTTATAATAATTTATTCATTCCATTTCAATTGTTTCCGTAAACAATAATTTAATCTAAGTAATGAAACAATTTAATTACTTAGTCCGTATCTTATTTAATCGAATTACAATAAGGCACGTTAATTATACTCACAAAATCGTCCGTCAATTTTAAGCAATTTAATTAACCCGCATCGACATACGATCAATTAAACAATCAATTAAGAGTGTCACCCTTTAGGTATGACCTAAGGGGATCAACTGGTCACCACCGTCGTACGACAGTAATGTCAAACTCTAGTCAGCCAATCATTACCGATATGTGTGGACCAGTTGACTGTAAAATCTTACTTCCCACATGTATTCTTAAATATGAGATTTAAACATGTGATCATCATGATCGACAGTTGTGATCGCATTATTGTCGGAGGACACTTAATCCAACAATCTCCCACTTATCCTCGACAAGTGTGCGTCACCAATTCTCTTGTCCTATTACTATCTCCCACTCAATGCAAGGTGTCTTTCAGATCGTACTTGCAAGTGATCATATCGAGAGTGGTTTCCTCGATCTGGAGAATAAAAGATTGACCGGATCTATCTACCTTAGATACCTTCCGAGCGTGGCCACGCATTTCCAGTTCATTACTCCTCGAGTGGCCTTGAGATATTGTTATAACCCTAACAAGGGGTGGACAATTCCTATCGCACTTATTCCCTTCGACTAGCCACAACCATCATAACCCAAAATATTCCCATTTGACCCCATTTACGAAGGTCGTAGTAACATAAATCAAAGTTAATCTGAAACTGTGCCACCTTAGGCGAACAGTCTTTAGTCAAAAGAATCGACTCATTAGAATACTATAGTAGCTCTCGCCACGACCAGGCTATATAAATTTTCCAGAACTCTATAAGCGGTCATTAGCCTGACAAAGTGTTCCTAACAGTCTGCCTATGTGATCGACTAGTCATCTCACATGACTCCATGGCACTTGAACTTGTCATCAATCGCATCACACTCTAGTCACTTCGAGACGTCACCTCATCTAAGTGACTATGGGCGAATACAATGTTAATCCATGTTCACTTTAACGGGGTTCAATTGTCTCTACAACCCGTTTGGATGTAACAAAGCATAAGGTGAGTTAATAATAACTCAAACGACAAATGTGGACATTATATTCGGGTAGTCAATACCATATTACTACCTTGTGATGTATACAAGTGTGAAAACACTTGTTGATTGCAATAAAGGTTTAACATACCATGTGTCCATGTGGGAAATATCGGTACACTTCCCTTATAATTAAGGATTATAACGAATTTATTATGATGAATTCGAGTCATAAAATAAATTACATAAACAAAATAGTAGAGAATTAAGAAATAACCTTCGATCCTAGCTAATATGGCCTATGAACAATATCGCAATGATATTCTCCTATCAGTTGCACCCAAGATGATATGAGATATGCCTATGTTCTTTGCTAGAATCGATCCCCAATTAACTGTTAATTTTTAGGGTTTTTTTGTGTATTTTTTTATGAGAGTGTGCTAGGTTAAAATTAGGTTAAGAAATGAATCTCCTACTCTCTTATTATAACCGAAAATAAGAGAAGTCAAGGGGAGATCTTTTTTCTCCTTAATTTCGGCCAACCCAACCGAAATATAAGAAGAATTATCTTCTTATTTTCGGTTTATCCACCTACCAAAAATAATGAGATTCAATCTTCTTATTTTGGTAGTTTACAAAATGTATACAATTAGTGTATTATTTATAAATTGTCATTTATATTATTCCGTATTAACAAGTCTACACACAACAGCTTGCAGTTGATTTATTAATACGGGTCAATAATAATTTATTATGACAATATCGTATAATATATACTTTAACTATAAATATCGCATATTTATAATTTGCTGATTAAATATAACCGATTACATTTAATTACGAATTAACATATTAATTCGTGCAAGCTAACATTATATACATTAATTAAATATAACATATTATATTCAATTTACGAATTGACATTTAATTCGTCTCAGCTAATATTATTTAATCGGCATTAAATAATCGTCTCATCAACACGTTGACTAACTATTTAGTCATATAAGGCATCAATGTGATTACATTTCCATAACCACATCTCTCAAACACATCCTTTAGGTGTGACTTTTAGGGACCAGTTGATCACCGCCATCAGTATGATAATAACGTCAAACTTTCTAGCAAGCCAACCATTATTAGGTAATCGTTAATCAACTGATAAAATACGAAGTATACCCTTGTGAACCTATAAGAGATTTATAAATGTTATCACACTAATTTGTGGAGGACACAAGCTCCAACAAACTCCCACTTGTCCTCACAAGTGTATGTGCGATAACCGATTCTCATATCCTAAAATTTCTCCCACTCAATGTAAAACAATTTGCAAAATCCGTATTCACAAAGGTCGTATTTTACAAGTGATCAATATCAAGAGTGGTTTCCCCGACTAGAGAGTAACTTAACTGATAAACGAATCATCATTCGATCATGGCCATGCATTTCAGTTACAACTCCTCGAGTGGCCTGAGAAATAACTATACCTGATAAGGGTTGGATATTTTCTTCAACTCGAATCCTGCAGATGTAAGCACAGTATGAAATGACCCAGAAAAAATCTACTTAGTCTCCGATTCTGAGACCATGAGAAAGAAACCAAAGTCACCCAAAAACTGCCTTAATCTCAAGAGACAGTCGATAGTCAAAAGAATCGACTCTAGGAACACAATGGACGTCCAATCCACGACCTGGCACCGAATGTTTTTAAACATTTAGGACTCCATTATGTTGTCACCAAAAAATGTCCTACGAGGTATCGTTATAACCCGTATTTGTGATCGATCAGCCAACTGATTGACTTATGGCTCGTTGAACCCACCATCAATCGACTGCACAATATAATAGCCAGAGTTATCAGCTCATATGGGCGATTAAGGACCAAAACAAATATAATGTAATTCAGTTCACTTTGTGGAGTTCAATGTTGTCAGTACAATCCACATGAAAAACAAAATATTATATTAAAACGATGAAGTTATAAATAGTATATGAAAAAGATAATGTATCAAATCCATAATCAACTACTGCAACTCAGGAACACGTTTAATTCCCATGGAAATAAAGTGTCCTTCATGCTTATCAAAATTCAACGGTTTAGTGAGAGGATCCGCGATGTTGTCATCCGAAGCTATCTTGTCAATCACTATCTCTTCTTGCTCCACGTAATCACGGATCAGGTGAGCTTTCCGATGTACATGTCTAGATTTGTTGCTAGACTTAGGCTCCTTAGCCTGGAAGATGGCACCTCTATTGTCACAATAGATGGTGATCGGGTCATTCGAACTAGGAACTATCGTAAGTCCTTGTAAGAATTGACGCATCCATATAGCTTCCTTTGCTGCTTCCGAAGCGACATAGTACTCGGATTCAGTGGTAGAATCTGCTACAACATCCTGTTTGGAACTCTTCCAGCTGACCGCAGCACCATTAAGAGTGAAGACAAACATGGACTGAGATTTTGAATCATCTCGATCCGTTTGGAAGCTAGCATCTGCGTAACCGATTGCGTATAGCTTAGTATCTCCTCCATAAGTCAATACCCTATCCTTAGTCCTCCGTAAGTACTTAAGGATGTTTTTAACAGCTATCCAGTGTGTTTCACCTGGATTCTTTTGGTACCGACTCGTCATACTCAATGCATATGCCACGTCTGGACGTGTGCATATCATGGCATACATGATTGATCCTATTGCAGATGCATAAGGAATACGACTCATGCGCTCAATCCCTTCAGGCGTCGTGGGTGACTGAGACTTGCTCAACTGCATCCCAGACGTCATTGGAAGGTTCCCCTTCTTGTAGTTGGTCAAGCTGAGCCTTTTAAGAATCTTATCCAAATAAGACTCCTGACTTAGTGATAACGTCCGTCGTGATCTATCTCGGTAGATACGGATTCCCAATATGCGTTGTGCCTCACCCAGATCTTTCATCTGGAAATGGTTCTTCAACCATCCTTTAACCGAAGATAAGAGAGGAATGGCATTCCCAATCAAGAGTATGTCATCGACATACAATATCAAGAAAACAATCTTGCTCCCACTCGACTTGATATATAAGCATGGTTCCTCGACCAATAGAGTGAAACCATACTCTTTTATCACCTGGTCGAAACGATGATTCCAACTCCGAGAAGCTTGCTTAAGTCCATAAATGGAACGCTTAAGCTTGCACACTTTCTTAGGATTCTTAGGATCTATGAAACCTTCGGGTTGCACCATGTACAACTCCTCCTCCAAATAACCGTTTAAGAAGGCGGTTTTCACATCCATTTGCCAAATTTCATAGTCATGAAAAGCGGCAATCGCTAAGATAATCCGAATGGAACGCAGCATAACTACGGGTGCAAAAATTTCATCATAATGCAAACCGTGCACTTGAGTGAAACCTTTTGCCACTAGTCGTGCCTTATAGGTATGTGGTTGCTCGTCTACAGAATGCTTTATTTTGTAAAGCCATTTGTACTGTAGAGGTTTTACCTTATTAGGTAAATCAACTAGATCCCATACGTCATTCTCATACATGGAGTCTATCTCGGATTGCATGGCTTCGAGCCATAGCTTTGAGTCGGAACAGGTCATGGCACCTTTATAGGTAGCGGGTTCATTACTCTCTAGGAGCAAAACGTCACTCTCCTCGACCATACCAATGTATCTGTCCGGAGGATTAGAGACTCTACCCGACCTCCTAGGGTCCTCAGGAATATTAACCGTATCATCAGTTGGAGGAACAACTTCCTCCATCTGTTCCTCGGTTATTGGTTCTGGAATCTCCGACAGCTCGAAGGTTCTATTACTTGTCTTGTTCTCGAGAAATTCTTTCTCTAAGAACGTCGCACTAGCCGCAACAAAAACTCGATGTTCGGTAGGCGAATAGAAGTAATGACCAAACGTTCCTTTTGGATAACCAATAAAGTATGTCTTAACCGATCGCGGGCCGAGCTTATCCTCGTGTCTCCACTTGACATAAGCCTCGCAGCCCCAAACCCGAATAAAGGACAAGTTAGGGACCGTTCCCTTCCACATTTCATATGGAGTCTTGTCGTGACTTTAGTCGGACTTGGTTAAGTATAAGAGCAGTGTGACAAAAGAGCAAAACCCCATAATGAATCGGGTACTACCGTGTGACTCATCATGGATCGAACCATATCAAGTAATGTTCGATTTCTCCGTTCGGACACACCATTTAATTGAGGTGTTCAGGTGGAGTTAATCAAAAACGATTCCACAGTCTTTAAGGTGTTGATCAAACTCATTTGAAAGATATTCGCCACCCCGATCTGAACGGAGTGCTTTAACCTTTCTACCCAGTTGGTTTTCAACCTTGTTCTGGTATTCCTTGAATTTCTCAAAGGACTCACTTTTATGCTTCATCAAGTAGACATATCCGTATCTACTCAAATCGTCCATGAAAGTGATAAAATATCTATAGCCATCTCTAGCGGTAATTGACATAGGTCCACAAACATCAGTATGTATGAGTCCTAATAGGTCACTAGCGCGCATTCCAACACCTTTGAAAGAAATTCGAGTCATTTTGCCAATGAGACATGATTCACACGTGCCATATGTAGAAAAATCGAATGCAGGAATAGTCCCATTATCGACGAGTTTGTTTATACGTTTTTCATTTATGTGTCCCATACGACAATGCCATAGATATGTTTGATCTTTGTCACCAACCTTTAATTTCTTATTATTCACGTGTAATATGTCTGTAGTTTGATCTAAGATGTAAATTCCATTCATGGTAACTGCTTTGCCATAAATCATTTCATTAAAAGAGAAAATACAGCTATTATCCTTTATTGAAATTGCAAAATCGTCTTTATCGAGTACGGAAACAGAAATAATGTTCTTAGATAAACTGGGTACATAGTAACAGTTATATAAAAATAACTCAAAACCACTAGGGAGTTGGATTACATATGTTCCCTTCGAGACTGCAGCAACTCTAGCTCCATTCCCGACTCGCATGTCCACATCACCCTTTCCGAGAGGTGTGATGTTTTTTTGGCCCTGCAAATGATTACACAGATGAGAACCACAACCAGTATCAAGTACCCAAGTTCCGAAACTTGCATGGTTAATCTCAATCATATGAATATAAGATGACATACCAACAGGAACGACGCGGCCTACTTTTATGTCCTCACGGTACACGGGACAGTTCCTCCTCCAATGTCCAGTCTTGTGATAATGGTGGCACTCAATGTCACCGCCCTTGCTCCTTGCCTTGCCTTGTGAGCCACTAGTCTCACCAGGCCCACTCTTACCGTTTCCTGGCTTCTTGAACTTCGGCTTACCTACAGTTAGGTCGCCTGGAGCTTTGCCCTTACCTTTATTCTTGTTGGAAATCGTGAGAACATCCTGCTTCATGCTCCCACTCAATTTCATATCCTTCTCGGTCTGTACGAGAAGTGAGTGTAGCTCATGAGGACTTTTCTTCAAGTCATTCATGTAGTAGTTCGCCCTGAAAAGGGCAAAACCATCATGAAGAGAATGAAGCATTCGGTCAATGACTATGCTCTCACTGATTTTGTAATCAAGTGCCTCCAATTTCTCGACATTCTCAATCATGTTAAGAATGTGTGGGCTAACCGGTTGGCCCTTTTGGACTTTCGCATCAAAGAAGCGACAGGTATGCTCATAAGTAACGATTCTCGGTGCTTTTGAGAACTCGTTAGTGAGCATGGTGAAAATCTTGTTTGCACCTTGGGCAATGAAGCGTCTCTGCAAATTGGTTTCCATTGCAAAGATGAGTACGTTCTTTATCGCACCCGCTTCCATGACGAAGTCACTATAAGCAAGTGACTCGTTAACTCCTGCATTGGGGCCTGGGTTTACCGGTATTGGCTCGATTAAGTACTTGAGCTTACCGTCGCAATGGCAAAGCATTCCGTAGTAATCTTTGCCTCCCGATCCGCAAAGTTGGACCCATCATTCTTCAGTCGTGTGAACTGATTCATGTTCTCCATAAAAACTTTAAGCCAGGACTCGCGTCCAAGTGTGGCACTCGGCATTGGGATTTCGTTATTTCCAGCCATTTGTTGTAATAGTATTATCAAAATAAATGAATTCTACACTGCGAAAAGAAGAATAAAAATAATAAGCATATGCATCGTTATGATTTTAAGTCTTAATGCAAAACTGTTATAAGCGAAGACTCAAGCATTTATACAATTGACCTCCCTCAAGAATTATATAAATGATCCCAAGACTCAATTATCTGTAAATTGATAAACCAACCTTTTGGCTAATTCTACTGTTAGAATTCTTGGTCGATATATTTCTGTAAATTCTATCTTTAGTCCATCATAATCACGAGAAACTCTTCGGACTATAATGTTGAGATAAACTAAGTCAACACAAACTACTTACCCAACGTAGAAGGGGTCATATTATGCCTACCGACGAAGAAGGGATTCATAGTTGTTTGCCCTTATAAAGACTAGTCTCAATTTTCATTTTAGAGGAAGATCTCATCAACTTTATTTTAATTCATTTTAAGTGAACTAATATCTAGCATGCGTGAATGAATAAACTAAGGTGATGGCTTAAACTGTGTGACATCTGTATGTCTATGAAAACTAACATACAATCTATATGTGTCAATTTTCATGCATTTTAGTAGGTGGTTTGGTTTTAGGCGGAAAATGATGCACTAACTAGCATGTGAATGAAAAGCAATAAGAACGGTAAAACATAAAACAAAATAAAGTCCTAGTGTGGCCTATCTATCAAAATGAACATAAATACAACTTTGGAATCCATCCTTGGACCCGAGAAGCTTGTCTTGATGTTCCATCTTGATCCATGTAGCGGGAGTGAGCTCTAATCTCCATCTTTAGTCTTCTCAAAAATTATAATTTAAAATTACATGATAAACCTATTTACATTCTAATTTCAAAACCGTAATAAATAAAGAAAACCAAACGGAGATACGAGATCTCAAATTACATTAAAAAATTATGTTTCCATCATTACGAAAACATAATTTGACTAAGGCTACACTAGGTATTACAAATTACAACCGATTGCAAAAATACATAAATAAATCCATTCAACGATTCATTCAACTAAAAAAATGCATCAACTAAATAAATTAAACATGCAAGACATAATTCCTTAATTATGTAGATTAATTTCCAAACCACCTATTTAAATGATCAAATTAAGTGATAATTCCTCTATTACTCACATCAATTTCAATCTTAATTCACATTAAACTTGTAATATGAATTTTATCCAACATTATTTTAAACTTCTTTAAAATAATTAGGTATCTTAAAATTGTGAACTTCTTCACAACAATTAATCATACATTATAAATTTAATGTATAATCAATATTGGCCAAAACAAACAAAAAAACGAAAACAACCCTTTTTTTATTTCTGGTCTCGGCAAAACAGGAGACAAAAAAACAAATTTTTTTTTTTTTTATATTCAGCTCGGCAAAAAAACAGAAATCATTATAATTTTTTTCTTCTTTCGGTAATTCTGCAAAAACCGAATCAATCAGCCCTTTTTTTTATATATTCTCAGCATTTCAGTAAAAAAAACGAAACACAAAAAAAACAGAAACCTATTTTTTTCTTATGCACTCGGCTGAAAAAAATTGAAAACAGCCCTAAATTTTCTTTTCATTTCGGCATTATGCCCTAAAAAAAATTTAGATGAACAAATTGTTTATAGTTGCTATTAGAACAAGATTAGCATATAAATTAATGAAACATGATTAACCATATATGCCAAAAACTATATAGCAAAACAAATTTAACATCATCAACAAGACGATTTCCATTTACATTATAATTTAATCTTCATTAAATCAAACATCTACAAATTCATCATATAATTATTTTAACTTATTAAAACAACAAATGAATGAATCAAAATGGAAATATAAACATCAAAAACAGAAAAAAAAAAACTCATGCCACAAAAAAAAATTTACACGACAATTTTTTTTTTAAAAAAAAAAAACAGTCGTGACCACCTTTTTTTTTCTTCAAATTTTGTTTAAATTCAATTTATGAAAATCATCAAAATAAGATCGTGGCCTTGGCTCTGATACCACTTGTGGGAAATATCGGTATACTTCCCTTATAATTAAGGATTATAACGAATTTATTATGATGAATTCGAGTCATAAAAGAAATTACATAAACAAAATAGTAGAGAATTAAGAAATAACCTTCGGTCCTAGCTAATATGGCCTATGAACAATATCGCAATGATATTCTCCTATCAGTTGCACCCAAGATGATATGAGATATGCCTATGTTCTTTGCTAGAATCGATCCCCAATTAACTGATTAATTTTTAGGGTTTTTTTTGTGTATTTTTGATGAGAGTATGCTAGGTTAAAATTAGGTTAAGAAATGAATCTCCTACTCTCTTATTATAACCGAAAATAAGAGAAGTCAAGGGGAGATCTTTTTTCTCCTTAATTTCGGCCAACCCAACCGAAATATAAGAAGAATTATCTTCTTATTTTCGGTTTATCCACCTACCAAAAATAATGAGATTAAATCTTCTTATTTTGGTAGTTTACAAAATGTATACAATTAGTGTATTATTTATAAATTGTCATTTATATTATTCCGTATTAACAAGTCTACACACAACAGCTTGCAGTTGATTTATTAATACGGGTCAATAATAATTTATTATGACAATATCGTAAAATATATACTTTAACTATAAATATCGCATATTTATAATTTGCTGATTAAATATAACCGATTATATTTAATTACGAATTAACATATTAATTCGTCCAAGCTAACATTATATACATTAATTAAATATAACATATTATATTCAATTTACGGTGTGATTAATTGTCTCGGCTAATATTATTTAATCGGCATTAAATAATCGTCTCATCAACACGTTGACTAACTGTTTAGTCATATAAGGCATCAATGTGATTACATTTCCATAACCACATCTCTCAAACACATCCTTTAGGTGTGACTTTTAGGGACCAGTTGATCACCGCCATCAGTATGATAATAACGTCAAACTTTGTAGCAAGCCAACCTTTATTAGGTAATCGTTAATCAAATGATAAAATACGAAGTATACCCTTGTGAACCTATAAGAGATTTATAAATGTTATCACACTAATTTGTGGAGGACACAAGCTCCAACAGTCCATGTGTTCATACTTTTCGTATTGCACTTTCCTTTATATTCATGTTATCTCTCATATCATGAACCTTACCAAGTACACATTTAGGTTCCCAACCTAGGTTTAGGTTCTTTGTCTTGAAAGAACTTTCTTGTTGTTTGTCACATAACCAACGAATTGTGGTGGATGATATAACTTGCACTGGTCAAGTGTTCTACCAACTCACAATGCACTAGGTATACGTTTTGTAGGGTCTTGCAACAATTGTCAAGATGATTAGCCTAGCACTTCTCATAAGTCCTTGCATATTAGAAAATACTAGTTTTGAGTAACTTCTTACTATAACAAGTATCTTTTCAAACTTCTTATTTCTCCTTTTAGCTTGAATAGCTTAGGATTTTCATAAATCCTTACGTGTTTTCGAATTTCAATATGTGCAACTTCTTGTCACATAACAGAGTGTTCTGTCAAACACTAGAATAGCTCATTAGTTCTTCTTGAGAATTCATGACAATTCTTCTATGGCTTACCAATGAGTCATCATGCTCTTAAGCATATGATTCATTATAGGACATGTGCATGATTATTCTAATGGCGGAAACATTAGTAATTTTTAATCATTTGATCAACCATTCTTAGGTTCAATGAATGACCATGACTGCTTATGGTAATTCCATTTTCATCGATATGAATAACCTACGTTTCTCGTTGATTTGATGTGTATATCTCAATACTTATCCAACATCCCATGATGTGATTGGATTCATCACAGTCCATTTTCATCCAGAATTGAAAACTCAAATACTTCTTTGTGAAGATAGTACTAGCTCGTCATTCTCAACGAGTAACGAGTTATAAATTTTATAAGATGATTGCTCCCACTAAATTTCATGTCTTCACATGATAATTTCAAACTCCCGCTCAATTCCACATGTTTAGTAATTGACTACTCAATCGAAACATTTCAAGAATTGAAATACATTTTGCTTTGCCAAGTCATTAAGATTAAAAGCATATATGTTCCCAACATATCCTTTTAAAATACCTATTTTGAAGAGATTTCAATCTTAAACTTATGGAAAGAGATTCTAATCTCTAACTCATTCATTTTTATAATGATGCGTAGCAATGTCATTATTTAAATGTGAAATTTCATTTAATATACGTCCTTCTCAAAATACCCCTTTTTCGGAAGGAAGTTTAACCATTTCATTTTCATAATGAGGTTAAGTAATGACACTAGCGTGGTTAACAATTAACTTAGCTCTTGTAGATATCGGCATATCTTTCTTTGCAACTTTTAGTCATAAATCTCATTTATTTTCAAGGATGCAACTTTGTTTCATTTAGGCTCTTAAGTAAATATCAATATTGAAACTCTATTTATATCTAGGTCATAAGCTAGCAAAATCTCTTGTTGACACTTTTCTTTAGTCATTCTCTTTGAAAACTTTCTTTGAAAACTTCCTTTTGGTCTCCTCGTGTAGTTATCTTAAGAACATATTCTTTTGATTACTTCACTTGGTCTCTTTTGTCATGTAGATCTCATCTATTCGAGACCATAGATCTCATCTATTCGTGTATACTATCTATTTAGGTATACAAATCATTCTTTCTTTCGTAGATCTCATTTACTCAAGTATACAAATTATTCTTTGTATTCTTTGTGTCTTCATTTTTCTCTCACTCTATCTTTAGAATAAATACACTAGATATTCAAAGATAGCTTATGAGACACAAATAATGATTTTGAAGTAGAAGGAGGACTATCTCATAGATTGACTAATAGTTTTAAGATTTGATGAGTGTACTTAGTAATTGACATTCCTTTAGGAGAGTTCATGAACTCAACATCACTTTATAATTGATCATACACAAGCCTTAAGCTTGTGGACATATAATGAATCCCATCATTATAGTTGTCTTATTGGATCACTTTAAGTAGATGATCATATGTTTCTATGTTCAAGCATATAAAGACGAATTTTTTTTTAGAACAAACAAATACGATAAGAGGGGTGACTTGGGTTGCAAACCAAGCCACCATAATCCAAAATACAACCATTGTTTAGAAAGGATCAACCATTTCCATGTCGAACACGGAAATCAAAATAGTTCTAAAAATCCGAAACACAACTTAAAATAAGACAATAATAAAAGCCAAGCTTCATTGGTAGCTACTCCTAGCTCCTTGATGATTTTCTCAAGCTTGCTTTTCCTTTCCTTTGTCTTTGCTTGGAGGAGGCCCTATTTACAATAAAAAGGGGATACATTATCACAACTTTGTATCAGAATATCATAGTTGAATTAGAAACATAAAAAGAAAGGATAGTCATTTACCTACTGGAGTGATCTTTCCAGCTTTGATGTCACCAAGGTACTTGGAACAATTCCTCTTCCAATGTCCAACACCATTACAATAATGACATTTCTCAAGAGGACCCTTCTTGGTTTTGGAAGTGCTAGCTTCAAAAGTCTTAGCCTTGGTGGACATGGGAGCTTGCCTCTTACCCTTTTTCCCATTCTTTTTGAACTTCCCTTTGCTCTTAGTGCTTATATTAAGCACGTCCTTAGGTGGGTTAACATTTAACCCCATGTCTCTTTCGGCTTGCACAAATAAATTGTGCAGCTCTTCAAGAGACACGTCCTTGTCTTGCATGTTAAAATTCAGCCGGAATTGAACATACGCTTTGACTTTGGATAAGGAGTGAAGAATCCTATCAACAATGAGCTCCTTGGGGATTTCAACCTTTTGAATTTTCAATGTCTCGACTAGCTCCAACAATTTGAGCACGTGAGGGCTAACCTTTTGGCCCTCCTTGAAATCAAGATCAAAGAATGCCGAGGCCGCCTCATATTGGACGATCCTCGGTGTTTGTGAAAACATTGTCACAAGTTTGGAATAGATTTCATTAGCGGTGCCCATTGTAAAGGCTCTCCTTTGGAGATCCGCCTCCATAGCAAAAATCAACACATTTTTCATAGCGGCGGACTCTTTGTGGTAAGCCTCATATGCTTCCCTAGTAGCGGCACTCGACCTAGCATTAGGTTCGGGTGGAGAGGCCTCGGTGAGGTAACAAAGCTTGTCGTCACCTTGGGCGGCTAATTTGAGTTGGGCATCCCAATCGTTGAAATTTGACCCATTCTTTTCAAGTTTACAACGATCCATGAGGGATCGGAGCCATGAAACATTAGTGAGAGGTGCGGCGTTGGTGTTTAGTGCGGCCATTTGTTATGAGAAATAAAAGTGGTCTACAAAACAAAAATAGAAGGAATAAAACATTTGTCGTTTTCAAAATAATAATAATACTCGTAAATTTTAATTTAAACAAGTTTTATAGCATTTATCTAGTGACCTCTACCCAACTTGATAAATGATTCCAAGATCCAAATTCATATTAACTTGGGCACGGTAGGGCCGATTCATCCCTTATCAATATAACTCGGTGGATTAACGCTTTAATCGATTCTACTTTTAGAACTCTTGGTCGATAAAATTACATTAATATTTATCTTTAGCCCGGAACACATGCGACTACGGTCACGAATACTTCCGTTGAGCTCAATCCAAATTTCGAATAAATGTGTCCATGATCCAAATCCACATCAACTTGGGCACGGTAGGGCCGATTCATCCCTTATCAACATGAATTCGGTGGATAGACATTTATCACCCACTTCCCCTACGTAACCAGGTTTGTACCCCGGTAGGGCCGAGCGCACTCCCTCACGAAATAGATTTTCATGGTTTCTACTTTTTGGTAAGGCTAAGTCTCAATTGTTTATTTAAGCGAGTGGTCATGTCAATTTATTATCTATCACGTTTTAAGTGAACTAAAGCGGTGAACTACGATAATTGTAATTGACACGGTCGATAAACTCGATAAAATGATAATGCATGTTTTAGTTATGGCGATTTAGCGATGCATGCAACATATAAATAAAATGCAAAGCATAAATAAATCCTAGTATGACCTTCCTAAAATAGTAAATATAATAAACTATTACAAATTCGGAAACCAACTCCTTTGGTCCCTTGAACTTCGGTCTTGGCACGCACTTCAAGGCAACACTTTCTTTGATGGATCGCCTTCTCGAGTGGCACCGTCTTCAAGGAACTCCGGAATAAATAAATTACATAATAAATTACATAATTTCCTATTATACATTTGTAATTAAAATAAAATAAATCTATTAAATTACAAAATGGTGATACGAGATCACAAAAATTACAACCGAATCGATATTCCCATACATTTCGGGTAATATCAATTAAAACTAAGGCCATACTAAGTAAAATTACATAATTCAAAAATTACATAAAATTAAAATATGACAATCATAAATAAAATGCAGCATTATAATATGTATGAACATGCCCAATTATATGCTAAATCGCCTTTAAGGAGCCAATATCGTATATTAATCGGTTTTTACGGATTTACGTAATTTAACCTTTTAAAAAACACAATAATTACATAAAATCATATTTATGTACAAGTTAATTACCCTAATCTACTTAGGACTCAAAATTAGTCTCTACTAACATTTGACAATAATTAACCTAGATTTCTTAATATTGTTCATAAATGGACCTAAAAACAAAATTATGTCATAAACTTCAAATTAAATCATAAAAATTTCAAATAATTTCAAAATTTGAAATTTAAACTCATGAACATTCTGGAAAAATACCATGACACTCATAATGGTCAAAACTTAGGTTCAAAATTTCGAAAATTTATCGAGAAAAACAATGTTGCGGTTTATCGGATTTAATAACTATGATCCTAAAAATATGAGAAAAATTATATTCATCAATTTTTCACTTTTAGATCTGAAATATATGATAAAATTCAACATGTGAAGTTTTTCCTTAGTCATGAAGTATGTTTTAGCATTTTTACTAATTAAAGTCACTATTTATGTGATTTTTCATCAAAAATTCATAAATCATGCATAAAGACTTCATTATAGCCAAATATTTTAAACACATCTTTTAAAATTTCATGTGACAACATACTAAATTTCCATGACCAGATTCGAAATATTACTCATATTAACCTATTTAGCCATTTAAATATGATTTTAACTTGAAAAATCCATATTTCGAGCAATACAACTCATTTTATTATGAAAATTTACAGGCCATCAGTAGACAATATATGTGAAAATATATCCAAAAACCACTGAAAAAATCGAAGTTTAGCTATTTGTCGTCCAAAAATGACATTTTTATCATAAAAATCACATTTTAATGCCAATATTATATAAAATGAACAATAAAATCCATAAATAAACCAAAATATCCTAAAAATCACTTAGGACTAGAAAATTTTAACATGCAAGGTTATTTTTAGGTTTATCTTCATAAAACCAAAGTAATTAGTTTTGTATGTTAATCATATAACTCGGAAAAACTATAAACCGATTTGCATGCAAACAACCTAAGGCTCTGATACCACTTGTTAGAAATATTAATCTCATTAATTTATATATTCATATATGTGACATTTAATTTAGTCATAAAATTAAATCTAGATCTTATGCATGCAAACTTGAACAAGAGTAGAGAAGAAATCATCATACAAGCTTATGGATTTCGGTTTTTGGGCACAAGTGAGTTCTCCTACTCACTTGTTCTTGAGCTTCCTAATATTGGATGAACAAGGATTCAAGCTTAGAATCTCTCCCAAAGATTTGTACCCAAGGTGTTACTCTTAAAGATTAGTAATAATATGATCTAGTAATATTAATAATCTAGCTTGAAAATGACCCAAATATTATTTTTGTCTCTTGTCTATTCGGCCAAGAGGAAGGAAATATATGAGTATTTTTCTCTCTAAACTTCTCTAAGTTTTGGTTGTGTAAAACAATGAATCATACACTAGTGAATATCTTAGTGTATGTATCAATATAAATTGTAGAAACCCTTGGCCTTTTCTCTAGGGAAAACCGGGTATGGAGGGTGGCAAGGGCCAATGCATGGCTAAGATACTCTTCACAAAAGCAACTAGGTGTGCATGGCTATGAATTAGGTTTAATGATTATGCTTCTTATATAACATAAAACATAATACAAACTCCAACCCTCCCCATATAATTTCGGTACATATATTGTAAAATGGAAAGTCCATTTTACAATTTATTTGTCAATTTGTCACATGTAACATGTTCCATGACATTATGTGTATAAAATGTATTTTTAACAATTAAAAATCAACATATTAATAAAATATGCCACTTATAAAATTAACCTAGTAATTCATAATTACTTGTACCGCAATGGGTTTCCGAATCATAAATTACAACATTCTGTATTTATAATAATTTATTCATTCCGTTTCAATTGTTTCCGTAAACAATAATTTCATCTAAGTAATGAAACAATTTAATTACTTAGTCCGTATCTTATTTAATCGAATTACAATAAGACACGTTAATTATACTCACAAAATCGTCCGTCAATTTTAAGCAATTTAATTAACCCGCATCGACATACGATCAATTAAACAATCAATTAAGAGTGTCACCCTTTAGGTATGATCTAAGGGGATCAACTGGTCACCACCGTCGTACGACTTTAGTCAGCCAATCATTGCCGATATGTGTGGACCAGTTGACTGTAAAATCTTACTTCCCACATGTATTCTTAAATATGAGATTTAAACATGTGATCATCATGATCGACAGTTGTGATCGCATTATTGTCGGAGGACACTTAATCCAACACGAAGATGCCTCAGGTATGACTCCTTCTTATGGCTGGCGAGCCTTCGTACGTGTCTAACGGACTTTACACAACCCACACGGACGGTCGACAGACTCTAAACTGTTCCGACGACAGGTTCTTGACTCGTATCCCCGATTCGCCTTGGCGTCGCCCTTCCTGACGGCAGGTCTTTGGCCCGAACTCTTTCGAGCCGCCTCGACATCGCTCAGGTCTCCAAGTTGTAATCTTCGATCGACCTGGGGACTATACTTTGACTTTCGCCCTGTCCAAGCCTTAGTCAAAGTGGGGGCTCTGTAGATTCTCAGTATCTATCGAGTCTCCAACAAATACCCGATGATTATCGGACTACAACATGTTTAGGAATCGCAGTGTTTAATCGACAGTTTTGTACAACTATACGTCGGAAAACTTAAAACGATTTCGAAAACAAAATATTTCAAAACTTTTCAAGAGTACCTGGAGCGATTAATGCATGACGACGGGGTCGCAATGACACTAACTAGAGTCAAAACCGACACCGGACCAAAAACTGACTCAAAAATTCAAATCTCGGCTCCAACAACGAGTCAAACACAAAAAATAAAACTTTTCAAAACTTCCATGTTAAGTATTCCCGGAACGCTTCATGGTCAAGTACAAATCATGTCATCCAAAACATAGGATAGAACAAATCATGATTTCAATTGCGTGATAGTGACAAGACAGCTCGAAGACTCGCGAAATGGCTCGCGCCTCTTCGAGTAGCCCATGCGGCCACGTCGCTGAAAACGCACACAACCACCCATTTCTCTATAAATACCCACAATCATACACCACAATCCTTACGCGAGTGTCCGCCCCCTCATCTCTCCTTTAAAATTCTAGACTCGACTTCTTAAGTCACAAACCGACATGTGTTTTCGACCAACCGATCGAAAATACAAGCCTTACAGATTGTTTGGTACCGTCATCGTGCATTAAATCACTTGACCGACCATCTCGACCAACTACACCATCACTAAACTTAAAACACTCTTTTACATTGCTAAAACGGTTTTCAAACCGAGTTTCCGATCAAACAAGTTGATACACTTTCGTCGATTTCTCGTCTCAAGCCTAGCATGTAAGTATGGGGGTGTAAAAATCCTCTACTTTCATGTTTTTCATCTGTTTTATGACTATAACATGCTAAAACATGCATAACATGATTCAAATATAGGTTAGATGAGCCAAAACCGGATTTTGGCCAGAGACAGGGGTTGCTTGTATAGCAGGAGGGCTCGCGCCTCAACCCCCTCTCAGGAATTAATCCAGCCGTGTTTGATCTCGTCTTTCCTTTTTATTTTATTTCTTATTTGTAATCGGTTTTTACCATTTCAAATATTACAAATCATTTTCATGATAAACTTTTAACCATAAAACATTTTCACCTTTGGTTCCTCATACCATGACAATTTAAATCCGTGTTCCGGTGATAATACTTGGTTAATCACATTTTAAAAGGTATTTTAAAACCATTTATTTCATTTCTTTACACTTCAAAAACAAACATATTAGTCATCAATACAAAGTCATCCTTGGTTCCACATACCACGTCGGTTTTTAAACCCGAGTACGATGATAAACATTGACTAATTACAAGCAAATGAACTTAAAACAATTAGTTCATAATCATTTTTCAAAACTATTCATATCAAGCTTGCAAAATCGAACCTGACATCGAATATTGTCAATACAATGATGATTATTCAAGTCTCATTCCTTACATTAGCACAAAAGCGGTCAAAGCGGCCTTTTCAAACTAAGACGGGTTCAAACACCCTCTTTTCAAACCATTTCACAAACATTTCGGAAGACGTCCATTGGACGGTCTGCTGACTCGCGCCTAAACAGGCCAATCATTTTCCAATTTTCAAACCAGGACAGGCCTGTTTGCATCGCGTGACGGCTCGCGCCTAAATAGGCTGCCTGATGCAGACCCTGTTTCCTTTCCAGCACTTGTCTAGGACGATCCCGACTTCGGTTAACCCGAATACATGACGGATCAGATGACAAATTTGCTCTTTTACATTATATTTGCAAAACGCCTTACTAAGACAAATGGATCACGTTATGCACCATAAACCTAACTCGATAAATGGATGTTTAATTTTCATCTTGCATGGAAATCAACACTAAATCCAACTTAACATCAATTACTTGATATTTGGATAAACAACCGACATAAAAAGCTCACATGTTAGGTTCAAACTTGTGGATGCGCATTCATGCATTTACCCGTTTTATCAACTTTTGCATTTAACCAACCAAGATCGAACAGTAGAGGCCGCTACCGCGGATGGGATTGCGTGTCCGATTAAAGGGCTTCCTAATACGTACCTTCACCTCTTACTCAGAAACTTTGGATTTTGGACGACCTTATCCAGGGCGAACGAGAGTTATTCTAGAGATAGGATGCTAAGGAGGGACGATTCCTTATCTTTAGTACCTATGTCAAACACCACTTTTTGCCTTGATTGACCTAGGTATAAAGTGGATTCGAACGGGTTCCAAGCATCCCACAAATGCTTGGTGGCGACTCCGAACATCTCTTGCATCGTTTCGAGACCCTTGCCGAGATGAAACCGACCAATCTAAAACGATCCGGTTGAAAGCATTTTTACGCCGTCGAGCATGGCTTTCAAAAGACCGCTGCATGTCCACAGATTGGGTTGACATGCAGGTGGCCCGTGACTACAGACCGGTAGGTGGCCCACGCCCGCAGACCGGCATGTGGCCCATGTCCACAGATAGAATCACCTGTTTTTTTTGTTGCAGTTAAAACGAATGATCTCCGTAACTGAGACATGGTAAAGAAGTAAAATCTCTACTGTCAATGCTATGACATAGAGCTTCAGGAAGACAGGTTCAGGATTACAATGGAAAACTCATATCATTATATTGAATGCTTGTTACTACCATACTTGGGTGCAAAGGAATAATGTCGGGATGGATGTTGTACTACTAAGGCCTGAAAGGCTGAAATGGTTATGAAAATCATCAAAGAAGAAGTCAGACAAAGGCTCAAACTCAATACTGATAAAACAATGAATCATAGAGATAGAGATTAGTGAAGGAAATTGGAAATGTTCATTTTGCCTTATTCTGTTTTGTAGTAGATATATTAGCCTTGTAATTATCTCTTTGATATTTCAATATAACTCACATTTCACCAAAATAATAATAATAATAATAATAATAATTTAACTTAATAAGTTAATTAACACGTTTAATATAAGATAATCTGATGAACTGAAGAATAGGTTCTAAAGTTATCTGAACAGTAAGTCTTATGAGAGAGCGTCTCCCACTAATTTAGTGGGAGACATAATAGGGAAAAAAGAAATCCAGTGGGTTTCTCACTCCTATCATGTAAGAGGTCTCTCAATAACGCTATTGAGAAACCTTCTCTCCAAAATTTTTGTGTTATCTGAATTAACTTATAAGATCTGAATTGAGTTTACCTGAGTCAAATTTTTTTTAATTTCATAGGACATATAAACCGAACTAATGTTATTGGATCTGAACTTATCTATATCAAAACTAGAAATGACTCTAACGAAGTGATTGTAAGTTTAAAAGAACAGGTGGGCTTAGTTCATATATAACACAAACCCAGCCGAGGGTCCGAGTTTTGTAAGGTTGGAAAAAAAAGGAGGGATACCGGATAAGAGTAGATAGATAAAAATAACTGGATTAGCCGAGGAAGTCGAAACTGCTCCTTGATTGATTGCTGTTTATGGCGTCTTCAATCACTACTACTTGCCAACCCAGGTCTCTTTTATCTTTCCCTTTTTCTTTCATATCTCCATTACATTTCTAGCTATTTTATCACTTCAAGCTTCTCTCATTTTTACTAGTATGCTTTCTGGATTTTCTTTTCTTTTTTCTAATTTCTGCATTTTGAGGTCTGGGTTTTTGTGGGTATACTACTTATAGAAGGTTGGAAAGGTGAATTACTTGTGTTTTTCACATTTTGTAGCGACACGGGTTTTACGAGTTTTCTAGTTTAGGACTTTATGTGCCTGCAAATTTTGCTGAATTCTGAGTGAAGTATCCACATTCAGTATTCTGTTGAGTGAAAATTTGTGAGTGAGTTGAAACTAGGGCTACAAGCGATGACAGCTTGAATTGTAGCAGCCTATTACAACTATATGGGGTTTGGAAACAAAACAAAGCTGTTTTTGAGGAATTTATAGACAGTAATGTACAATAGAAACGAAGATATCAACATTATAATCACACTCCAGATTCAGAGTTAAATAGACACTAATGTACAATAGAAACAATGTCAGCTACCGTAAATGGTTGTGTTGAGGCCGTGAAGTGGTGGCAACGGAGTTGGTTGGGTGAGAGTGGGTCGGGTCTTACAGTTGATACAGTTTGAGGGTCAAGTTGGATTAGAACAATCTCACCCCAAAGGATCCTCTCCAACAGCCAGGAGGTCTATTACCTCACCTATGGCTAACTTTTACTCCCAAGCTCATCCAAGGCTCCATATTTTGTCATATAAAGTGTCGGAAGGATGAAAGTAAAGAGTGAAAACAAGTTATTTTCTTTCTTCCCATCATTTTACAATATAATATATTAACCCTTGGATCACATTTAGAGGTCCAATTGGCCATAGTTGAGGTAATGGACTCTCACTAGATATGATCCTTTGTACTAACTAAAAAAATGATCTTAAATGACATAAACGTTAATTTCCTATTGGAGCAAAGATGGTACTTGCTTTTGGAAAGTTAACTTGGAAGACTTCTTATACCACTTGCCGGCTTGCTGCTGTGATATTAGAGGACATCACCGCGAAGGTTTCCTTAAGAAGTTCAGCTACTTGCTTTTCTTTCGGTAAGAACAGCTTTAGCTGCCAGCTTAGGCTAGGTACGACTCTTGAGAGTTCCTCTCACTTAGAAAAGGCTTTAGTTTAAAACTGATTTCAAAGAATTAATCTCCCTAAACACTCCAAACAGGTTTACTCTCTTAAATTAAAATGAAAAAGAACTGAGCAAGGTTTTCATGGGGGCATTATCTCGTTGCCAACTTGATGACATAGTTTTTTGGAACCAGTTTTTGAAAAACTCCGAATAAAAGCAGTGGGAGACTGTGAATGAATATATGGCTAGTGATTGATAATTGATCAGAAGTATAGTACTTTGGCATATAGTGGATATGGTTTTAGTTTTTTTTTTCCCTTCAATCATGATATCTATTAATATTAATTTGAGAATTGCAAGGTTGGTACTTGTTTATATTTTATAAGTTCAATGAGCTACCATAACTTTGCATGCATCAAGGAAAATTTTCTTTTAAAAAGAGTCCATGTGTTTTATTTCAACTTCCTTATAAATATTAGTATTTTAATTTCTCTTTATCATGCGAATGCGAATATTTGTTTTGGTAATTTATAGTCTTTTAATATATTTGATTATGAGGTCGGTGTACTTTTCTGATTCGCATCAAAGTTCCAGAACTAGTGAAACATATTCAAACTGCCATCTCTGTTGGTTAACTTTCTTGGTCATGTTGCCATTGTGAATTAAGTGGATATATGATGTCATTTGCTCTGCGCATCTGCCTACTTCATGTGAGTTTTTGAATCTGAAATCTTCTGTTCATTAACTGTACTTTTTTTTTTGCTGTTTCTTAGCCCCTTGAGATCTTCATTTTTTGGCGAGAAGAAGGGGTTTTTGGCGAGTAGTCCTGTCACTCATATAGGTTTCTGGAGGAAGAATGTGGAATGTAAAGAATCACGAATAGGAAAGCAGCCTATTGCTGTGCCAGCCAATGTTTCAGTTACCATGGATGGGCAGGATCTGAATGTGAAAGGTCCTCTTGGCCAACTATCAATAACTTATCCACGCGAAGTAATACTTCAGAGGGAAGAATCTGGATCTCTGAGGGTCAGAAAGGCAGTGGAATCTAGAAGAGCTAATCAAATGCATGGACTTTTCAGGTTGGTTAATTGTTTGATATGCATCGTAATGAATGAATACCTGTAGGATGTAGTATAGGTCTATATTAGTCAGACTCGGGTTTGCATAGATTCAAGTGTTGAACTAGCGATGACTCAAATTTTGCGACGTGGGATAAAGATTTGGGTACGGAGATACTTCTTCAAAACAGAATATTAAATAAAATACAAAATACTTGGACTCGAAAAAAACGTGCACTATATTCAAGCCTAACTTTCTATCTTTGTTAATAGTGCGGAGAAGTGTCATGTTTCTAGAGTATCATGTTGAGCATGGACCCCAGAACTGAACACACGAAATGACAGCAATACATGTCATAATGGACCTGGTAGCTCATGCATTTCACATGGGTTGTATCTAATTGCTTGTCTGAACTTAACGACGTTTTTCAGGACCCTAACTGACAACATGGTGGTCGGTGTATCTAAAGGCTTCGATAAGAGACTTCAGCTGGTGGGGGTTGGGTACCGTGCAACTGTGGAAGGGAGAGACCTGGTACTGAATCTCGGGTTTTCCCATCCAGTGAGGATGCCAATCCCAGCTGATCTGAATGTGAAAGTTGAAGAAAACACCAGAGTAATAGTAAGTGGATATGACAAGTCTTCTGTTGGTCAATTTGCGGCATCAATCAGGAGCTGGAGACCCCCAGAGCCTTACAAGGGTAAGGGTATCAAATATGCTGATGAAATTATCCGTCGAAAAGAAGGTAAAGCAGGGAAGAAGAAATGAAAAGATGTGTTCCTTGTGGCTTATCTTTTGCATTTATTCTCTTTCTGGAAAGTAAAATTCTGTAATGTTCCCAGAAAAATAGCAGCTTTTTCGCCTCTGCGTCGTTTTATTTTTTCTCTTCCTGTAAGTTAGTGGCGTTTTGCTTGATGTTGGGATGATTCTGTGCGTTTTGTTGCACCTTTTGCAATGCCTGTAGAAATGTATTAATTGTTGACGTCAAAGAAAAGGATAATGAACTAAGCCTCAACAACTCCGATGGTCTTCAACCTGAATGGCGTTTACACACTAATCACAAATTCACAATTGGGTTATGATCGCAGTTATTCGCAGATGGTTTTTAAACACAAATTGATATGTGGATTTTGTGACCCTGAAACCATGTTTGTTTTGGTATGTCTTGGTCTTTTGCTTAAGTAAGGAGGTTACGGGGACGTAATCCTTCTTTTAGGGGGGTGGGAAGCAAAAACCTTGTGTTTGGGACGTTTTGGTGACATTTAGGATGATCGATGATAGTAAGAAGGAGCTTTGTTAAGTTTGCTTGTTTAATTGGACTAATGGACCGTTTTAGGAAGGTTGGGGCGGCGTGGCATTTGTTGTCATTAACTCCTCGAGTGGCTTTGAGATATAGTTACCCAACGTGGGTGGACAATTCCTATATGCCCTATCTATCTTTGCCCAATACAGCCCATCATAACTCAGAAAATGTCCTTTTGGCCTCCTTTCACGGCACGACCTAGGACAAAAACCGAAGTCACTCAGAAACTGCATTGACTTGGATAATAGTCTCCAGTCAAAAGAATCGACTCATAGGAACGTCTTAGAGATCCCTGCCACGACCAGGCGTCTATTATAGAACTTAGGGACTCTCTAAATGGTCACTGTCCGGCAAAGTGTCATACACTCTGCCTATGTAATCGACTAGTCATCACGTATGACCTTATGGTGTTGAACAACCATCAATCGACTTACAATCTAGTCACTCCGAGATGTCACATCATTAAGTGACTAGGGACAAAATACAATGTTCATCTTGTTCACTTGAATAGTGTTCAACATTGTCTCCACAACTTATTCAGATAAATAAGGTATTCATGTTTTCAGTCAAACTGAATAATTGAGTTCTTAAGAGACTCAAACAATGAATGCGATCATCACTTATGTAAATATCAATACTCTATCCAATATTTACATAACGATCTTCAGCAATTAAGGTATACTGCTCAATCACATTTAGATGACATAAACATCATGTCTACCTTATTCCAACAGCTTTGGTTAGAGGATTAGCAACAGTTGCATCACTCTAATTTCTATTGCTATTTTCCTTTGTTCTATGCAATCTTTTCATCACATAGAGCCTTTCTAAGTACATGTCTAAATAAGTTTTAGACTCGGTTCTAAAGCGATCAAACACTCCCACTGTTTTCACAGTCTCTTGGGATACGATATTCGGCAACGTAACTACTCTAGTCCCATTAAATTCCGGTTATCAACTATCTCTCTTACAACATCGGATGTTGTAATGTACTTAGCTTTCGTTCATGATTTGTACGTATAACACTTATACATACACATCCTTCATATGACATCTTTTATGTATGACTCCTCATAATGTTTGCTTTATACATGTATACCTTCTTATACACATATGTATATCTTCTTATACATATTATTCTTTATGCACATTCCAGTCTTACATGCTAACCATTCCTTACCGAGGCCCATAACATCTTATAAGCATAGAAATGTTTCCGTGTAATCCTTGTACACGAAATTCATAGATTCCTCCAAACTACAAGAGTAAATCCTCAGTGCTTCTCAAGTACTCAAGGTTGCTCTTGATAATCATCTAGTGACACTTACTAGGAAATGATTGGTAATGACTTCTCATATTCTCAATATGATAAGTCCCGACGAGAGCAGCTTTTAGCATATTTAATAGATCCCTGCGGAATGAAGCAAAAGAGATCATATTTGCGTTCAACAACTTGAACGAGTCAAGAATCTTATCACATAAGTCTCTTGACTAAAATGCTAGTAACCATGGAGATCTATCTCATTAGATCCGGATATTTAAGATGCACCATGCTACTCTCAAGTATTCACCCGAGAATATTTCAAGTCGCTAATATGTCACACACATATTTAGACTAAGAAACATCACCTTAGCTACATTTCTAGTCACTAATATATCAAGCACATATTTAGACTAAGAAACTCACTTTAGCTCCCACTAAACTCCATGTATCAGTATGGTACCTCGACAACTCAAGTAATACCATAATGATTAATGACATGATTTAACCCAATGTTGCAACTCTTTGACATATATAGATCACAAAGGGGATCTTTCAAGCATGCTAGGCTTCTTAACATTGACAAGATCAACAAAACTTCTCCCAATGAGAATGTTTCGTTATTCTTTTACCGAATCTCATCCTCATGAGAGGATATATTGCTAAGAATATACGAATTGATAAAGGCATTTGGGTTGTCACAAACTCTCTATAACCAACCCAAATTTTAAACATCTTATGTAACCTTTACGACAAGATCAAGGTAACCTACCAAAGTATTCACCTTAAATCAAGTCTCGAAAACATCTCGTGTTTCCTTCCTTATCACATCTTGTGTAAGGAGACCAATCCGAATTGCATGGTGACACGCTATCACATAGAGTTCATACTATCGAAAAGCCTTTGATGAGGGTTTAAGATTCGTCACTTTTGAAAAGTAACGCAATATTATCGCAATATTATCTCCTTATAACCACTGAGCCACAATAAAGAACGTCTTCTTG
The DNA here is from genome assembly GCF_048544455.1 of Silene latifolia. NCBI lineage: Eukaryota > Viridiplantae > Streptophyta > Magnoliopsida > Caryophyllales > Caryophyllaceae > Silene > Silene latifolia. Next base: position 242,807,758 of record NC_133537.1, read on the forward strand.
CATTATACTCATTTTGTGGGTCTTGGACTTCCGTAAGTTCAAAATTTCTCACACTCTGTCTTCCAGAAAATGAAAATCTTTCTGGAAAGACAGTATTATGAACCACAAACTCTTTGTTCTCGTTTTGGAGGAGTAAAAACCAAGTGGTTCAATTTTGGATAACCCTCACAAATACACAAATTGGTTCTGAACATAAACATTTATGATCCCAAATGTATAAAAAGACAAGTTAGGGACTCTCCTTATCCATATCTCATATGGAGTCATTTAGGCTATTATAGTCGGGTTTTAAACTTTTAGTGAGAAAATAGCTTACAAAATTGCGAAAAACCTCAAACTATATCTCATAAAGTTCGGTTTATATACTTGACTACACCATACTCTATGGTGTCCCAAGGAGAAGGTATTATGTGAACTGGTTCACAATCTTCTTAGTGATCATCAAGGTCATTACTTGATATTACCCATTTGATCTTCAAAGTCATTACTTTGAAACTTCCGATCAACATCTTGATCTTGGCGTGCTTTTGGTTTACTACTTCATTTTGAAAATATTCCACGTTTCAAAAATCACTTTTATGTCTTATTAAATAGATACGAGGTTTTCATATCTACTTAACATTACGGTAAAAGTAACGAAGTATATATATATAACCAACTATCGGCCTTAAGCATCCGTATGTATATGGTCAATCACCTCACTATTGTGTTTCTTTTCTGCAAAAGAAAAACATAATACATGCACACATACCAGAAGACTCACAATCAAATGGTTGTTCAATGTGCTTTTCGTTTACTCGTTTGAAACGAATTTACTTGAGGTTTGATCAATTGGGTTCACCAGATTAAAGACTTTAAAATATACAAGATAGTATAACATTTAGTTTTCGTGAAGAATGTAAAATTTCTCTAACTTAAGTGGTCTAAACCAATCACCAAGTTATCATAGGAGTAGGTACAACATTTTGTTTTAAATCACATGAGTGATGCCTTCTATGTATAAACATAGATAATTACATTCTTTTATAACCAAATTTAGGTACATTTGTCCTTATCGAAATCATTGCTACTCTAGCTCTATTTCGATACAAAAATGTCCTATGCTAGACGTCTTACGTTTTGTCAATTCATGTAAACTTCTTTACAAAGAAATGACTCATACTTTGTATCTCATACCAAGATAGTGGAACTAGCCTATCCTTTGAGTAGATGTCTCCTTCAACTTTGTCCTATCGCATACATCTAGGATTGCATCTTTTTAACTCCCACTCACTTTCACATTCCTTTTTGCTTCAACAAGCAAAAATGCATCTTATGAAGAGCTCTCTTCAAGTCATTCGTGATATTTTATACACTTAGTAAGAGTGAATTACTATAAAGTGAGTGCAACATGTGGCAAATCTCAACTTCTTGCGAAATTTGACTACCTAACCGTTCAATTGTTATCATATGCCTAAACTCTTTAGCGCATAAACAATCGATTTGACCTTTCTCGAATTGAGCCATTTGACGGTATCATATTGGAATATTCTTTGTGTTTTTGAAAACTCTTTTCGCAAACTTTTGAATTACTCATGAGTAATTAAAACTAATATGTCATCTTCATGACAGAGGTGTCACTTTCGAAATCAAGACTCTCTTGATAAAATGTGACTCCCTTTTAAACTCGTAATAAGAGTTTGCAACATGAAAACCCTTTTTAAATATGTATGGATGTTAAGTTGTATAATAATCGCAATAATTGTTGTAAGCTTATGTAGGTGAATTAGTAAATCATGTTACCAATCATTGCTACTGAATTCCTTCAAAGAAACTGCTTCCTATGAAAGAACGAAACGAGTATAATAATAAATAGAGAAAGGAGGATGAAGTGCGCGATGTCATACATTTATGAGAATGAACGAAAAAAAAGGAAAAATTAACATTCAATGTTTTAATTTTACTTGTGAAACATCTTTAACAAGTTTTAACATTTATATAATGATCTCCCACTAAATTATATAAATGATTCCAAGACCCAAATATTAAACAAAAATGAGCATCGCTTGGGCGAAACATCCCATAATTGTGTAAATTCGGTAAGTCACGTTGACTAATTCTACCTCTAGAACTCTTGGTCGACGAATTTCCTTAAATTCATCTACTAGCCCCGGAATACAAGACTGTCTTATACTCCGTTGAGTCCAACCAATTTTGGCGCGTGATAACCGTTTACCACCCTACTTACCCAAGGTAAAAACAGAACACCCCGCTTGGGTGAGCGTGGCTCTAATGAACAAGGGATTCATAGGTGTTACTAATTGGTAAGGCTAATCTCAATTTCAGTTATGTGAGAGATCTTGTCAATTTAGTCATAAATTCCCTATAACTGAACTAATTCGGTGAATGTAAATGATATGAATTGACAAACGCGAAAAATAAAATGCATGTGAATGGCGATTTTGGCATGCGCGAAAATAAAAAACAAGCAAACAAGTAAGCATATGAAAAATCCTAGTATGGCCACCTAGTTAATAAAAACTAGACTATTACATATCGGAAACCAACTCCTTGGTCCCTTGCCTCTTCATTCTATAAGTGGCTCCTTCTTGTGGGATTTGGAACACCTACCAAAAATAGACTCCGTCTCGATGTAATCCGTCTTTTGGAAACGCCGGTAAGAACAACTATTACAATTGAATTACATAGCTATTCCTATTATACATTAATTAATAAAATAAATAAAAATATTAATTAATTACAAACCGACGATACGAGATCGTATTTAATTACAAACAAATCGCTATTCCCATTCATTTCGGGTAATAACGGTTAAAATAAACTAGGCCATATTAGGTACAACAAGATAAATACTTTAAATAAATGACAATCATTCATTCAACTTAAAAAAATATGCTTACAATGCTGTAAAAAGATGCCAAAATCGCCCTATCTATCAATCGTTGGTATCCATCTCGGGTTTTGTGGATTTAATTCAATTTTTAAACTTGTGAAAATCAATAATCAACTCATAAATCTCATTTAAGTCCAAACTAATTATCCAACTGTTTTGGTCCTCAAAATTAGTCCTCACTAATTTTATGATGAAGAATTAGTTTGATTTGGTGATATTTTGCTAATTTAATCGGTAAAATCATAATTTTTAAGTAAAAATCCAAAATAATTTAAAAATTACCCAAAAATTGAAACAAAAATTTTGAGTATTCTGGAACACTCCCAAGAACACCAAAATATCAGAAAAATTTCCCCAAAAATTCGGATAAAATTTAGGAAGAAAAAGATCGATATTTATCGGTTTTTAACCACTAAAACCAATAAACATCAAAACAAGATGAAACCACATTTTAAATTTCACTTTTAACTTTTAAATAATATTTTAAAATGTACATAAATTTATCAAGGGCAGAATCAAACGTTTCGAAATTATGATTAATTTATTTCACTTTTATCGACTTTTATCTCATAAAATCAATAAATATGCAAAACTTCAAACAAACCTTCAACATTTTGCATACAATTATTAGAAAACATGAATGAAACACAATAAAAATTCCATGACCCGAATCAACTTTTAACTATTTTTAGTCAATCAATAACTAAAATACGGCATTTTGACTCGGTTTTCTACCAAAAACCCATTAAAAATAACAAAATAACTTCATAAATCACCAAATTTTACCACAAACCTTTTAAGATCATTAGGTATGCATGCCCCAAAAATTTCGTGCTAAAACCTCTTCTAACACACTTTTTGAGTTTTTATAAATTATCTCATAATTTATTAATATGCTTAAAATCAACATGCAAATTACAAGCCAAAGCTCTGATACCACTTGAAAGATCATAGATCCATATTAGACTCTCTAATAAAAATTAAATTATCTCATAATTTATCATTTTAGTGATCTATGTAACATGCATGCAAATATAAAAGCATAAAAATGAAGGTTAAGGAAAAAACAATTTCCTTACATTGATTTTTGTGGTAATATGGGCACAAACTAGATCACCTATCTAGTTTGTTCTTGAGCTAAAAACAAATGGATGATCCTCCTTGAAAAACTTTCAAAAAGAAAGTCTCCTTCAAGTTGCACCCAAGAACAACACCCAAAATAATCTTACAAGTATTAACTAGATACTTGTAAAATTAACACTTGATAATATTTGTAATATTACTAACACTCTTAGTAATAATATTTTTGATTACTAACTTCTTAGTAAATGATGTATAATAATTTTAGAGAGATAAGCAATTTTTGTTCACATGCAAAATGAAGTAGTGTACAAAAATGAACAACAAAATTGGAGTATATAAGAGGAAGTGGCGGGTGGAGTAGTGAGTAGTGGAGTGTTGAAATTGTCTTATATTTGTCAATCTTACATCACATGTAAAATATAATTATAAGATAACTTGTGGAAGTATCACAAGTAAAGTGAAATGATTGTGTTTATAATCATCCACTATACTCCATTTACACGGTCCAATGTCCCATTAACGGGTTCATTTTGATTCTTATATTTGTCGCACAAATACGTGTAAATTTTATTTAAACATCGTTTCATGTTTAAATGCTTCCAATTAATTTCGTCCAAATCACTCCGTAAATATACGTGTACCGCTACACATATTATTTACGTACTAATATTAATCACATTAATCAATTAGTACAATGTAGTGAATTAACAATTAATTAATTAAAACCCGTCTCCCATAATTTATTATTCAATTATAGCATAATGAAATAATAACTGTCGTGCCTCGAGTTTGCAACTCGAAATCTCTCTAAAATAATCGACTAACCTCTTAGTCTATAAATCAAGGGACTAAATAAATTGTATCTCATACAATTAATTAGTTATCAATTGGGGTTCGTTCCTATAGGTGTGACCGAAAGGGGTCAGTTGAATACCGCCGTCTCACGACAATAATGTCAAACTCTAGTCAGCCAACCGTTATCGATTTACGTTAATCAACTGACGAGGATCAAATAATTAAATATCTGATGATATTTCATTAATGAGATTTATTATGTAAACGCACTACTATGGAAGACACTAACTCCAACACTTATGTCTTACAATTCCTAGGGAGACTTAGTTCTCGGAGCCGAGTTGATCAAAACTTTACAACACCTAAATCGACTTAGTTCTCCCTATTCAACTATATGCATGGTCTAACAAGCCTTGAGTTTGCTTATATCTTACAAGTCTTGTTGAAAAGATAAGAGAGTCATGCTAGATTGTCAATCAAGCATTTCATTAAACATAACATGTGCATAAGTTAAAAGTATAATAAGCAAGCATTCATGTGGACTCATTAAGCATAGATTTATTCCATAATTACTCCCCTAGTCCCCCACTAACCCTAGCTAGAAGGCTACTCACTACACATCGTAATTGATATGCTAGAAATGGTTTCAAACATCACAACACAAATGAACATGATGATTAAGCAAGGTAATAAAACAAGAGAATAACAACTAAATAAAGAGGGATTATGTAGATACCTCATTTCTGCACCTCCCGCCAGCCATCCAGTGATGATTGGGCCGCATGTTTGGTACACGGAACAATTTATGAGAGTTCGTAAGTTTATCGTCAAGTGATAGCTCAAATACTTGTGTCTACCCCTTGGTCGTCATCTACGCGCCAATACGGTCGTTTTGACAGTAATTAGAGTTCATTTGGAGTCTGGTTCAAAAACCGCTTCATTTTCTAAGAAACCGTTCAAAATGCCGAGTCGGAATATTCCAGATATTTATTCCATAAATTAAGATTATATCTTTTGGTAAAATATATCCCGAAAATATTATTTTAAAGAATAAGGAAGAAGAGATCCACCGCAATTCCATAAAAGAAACGCGGAATTCTTTCTTCAGCAGGAGGAAACATTTGGGGAAATGACGCAGCACATGCTGCGTCTCTTCGAAGGATCGCAGCAGCTGTTGCGCCTATTCCCCAGCCCTTTTCTGCGTATTTTCAGATTTTTCTGTGATTTATTTCCAAAGTTTGAGTCATTCCATAACTCTCCATATTTTTTAGTATAAATAGGGACCTTCGTTCCACATATTTTTCACGCGAGTGTCCGCCCTTCTCTTCTCCCTTTACATTCTAAGACTGTGCTCTAAGCTTTCGACGCCTACGTGCTTGATCAATCGACCACGTAAGCTCAGATCATTCTGAGTTCCAGTCACGTTGCATGACCGACCAATTTGACCACTACACATCAATCAATTTAATCTAAATCCTCTGACGAGGGCACTTTCTACATACATTCGAGTTGAGCGATCACTATACGTTAACTTAGTTAATCTCGTTTCGTCAAACATGTAAGTCTGAGGGTGTAAATCCAATCTTTTTATTGTATTTTATTGATTGTACTAATTAATGTAAGATTTACGTCGAAAGCATGCTTAAAACCGATTTCTAAAACCCTTTCATTAAACTGTTTTTACGGATTAACAGTCGGCAGACGTCGAGAAGAAACGCAGCAACTGCTGCGCCTCTTCGAAGAGTCGCAGCATCTGTTGCGCCTCTTCCAGAGGCTGCCGCAGTTCCTGCTTTTCTTCTTCTTCCTCGGTTCTCTGTTAGTTCGTCCCTTTTGTTTCCTTTTTTTGTTTTCTTCCTTTTTCTCCATACATAATAATCTTTTAACATATTCTTAATAATTATCGTGTTTTATTTACGGTTTAAATCCCTTATAATCAATATTTGCGGGTTTTCGCCATTAAATCAAACCCGGATTTTTAGGGACTCGATTTGTTCATATCAAGTTTTTGGGATTCGCCTTTGTACATATTTTTACCGTTTATTTCCAGTTTGTCACGCCTTTCGATTCGTTTCCGTCTTCATAATTTAACCTTGTTTGACATAATTCTTTATAATTCGTTTTAAATTCGTTTTAACTGGTTTTAATTCGTTTTATTGCTTTTATGACGGTTTCGCATGTTAATAATACGCTAAAACACCTTCACTTGAGTAGAATATCATTAATCTACCATTAAAATTGCCAACGAACATTAACACCCGCAGTTCTGACTTCACAGCCAGAACTCACCTCATGAACAGACACAGTGACCACTGCGCCTCTTCCAAGGGACGCAGCAATGCTGTGCCTGTTCTTGGGTGATTTCTATCCATGAACTTCCATTCTTGCTTTGACCTTAAATCCCTTAATTGTATAATTAATCGACTATTAGCAGTAATATCACCTTTAATCTATCTATATCTTATTTTCCTTTCATTTTCTCAAATTGTCCGTCTTAAGTATATTTTTGACGTAAATCAATCGGATCATTGTAATTTATTGTAATTTTCATAATCATTATTTACTTATTTATTTTATTTTATCATGGATGATTTATTTACTTGTTTTCACATGTAATTAATTTCTAAACCCTAATTCGACATTAATAAATGCTAATTATTTGTTCATCGACTTAGTTAATTTTCACATGTTAGGATCAAAACGTTGGATGTTGTATTGCATGCATATAATTGACGACATATCAAGTATGAATAACTTCCCTAAACATTAGTAGAGGCCTCTATCGAGGCGGGCGGGATTAGGTGTTCAGTAAAAGGACTTCCTAATACGTACCCTCATCCCTTACTCCAGAACTCTGTGAAAATCCGTGTTCATTGGCATCCACGAGAGTCATTCTAGACATAGAATGCTAAGGGTAATGAGTTCTTAGTTTCTATGTCATTACTTTGTGTCTTGACATGACACGAGGTATTCGAACAGTTCCAATTTCCCATAAAAATTGGTGGCGACTCCACAAATATAAACGCTTGTTCCCAAGTGCCCCCGTGGCCCCGTGTCCACAGTTTGGCGACTCCGCTAGGGAAAACACATTTATGTGTTGCCAAGGGTGAAACTTGAGCAAGGTTAGGGAATAGTTTATACGAGATAGTTGTCGGTTTTCATTACTCGACCTTCTTAGGTCGTTTTACTCGGCCTTCCTAGGCCCAACCCAACCCATTCGACCAATGGTCCCGTCTAGACAGTCCAAATTCTTATCTGGGCCTAAGGATAGATATCGATTGACATAAACCATACCGTGGTGCATACTCCTGTTTGTATCAAGGGTTTTCACCACTCGAGGAAATGGACTAGGAATCGGCCTTACTCATGTTTGGCACGGACCTCTCCACAGACCCGGGTTTGATTGCTTGGTATGACAACCCACCTTTTAAGCCAAAAATCTTTTTAAATGCACTCAGCATACCGTTTTAATACATGTATGAATTCTTGTATCATATGTGATCACCATTTTGTAAACAAAACCATGACGAAATTTTGTAAAATAAAAATCCTTCTTCAAAATGTAAATACTTCCAAAAATGGCCGAAATTAGCGCAAAAATGAGTCGAAACTCTGTCCAAAACTCCAGTCAAAATTCGGGCCTCAAAACCCATTTCAAAACCTCACTTCGAGTCATCACTCCTACAACTACACTACAGTTGCCTAGGACAAACATTTCAAGACTTTGTCATTTTCAAACCTCACTTAACACAGTGGCACACTCCCACTTCACAAGTTGAGTCTTTTCTTTGAGTAAGTGTGCTAGAATGGTCGATCGCGTTTTGATTCGTTGTCAATCTCTTATCCAGTTTCCAAGATGCCTGGAACTAGTACCACAAGTGTTAGTGGTCTACCCCAAAATGGTAATGATCAAATCCTAGCTGTGCTCATCCGTCCCCAAACAAGCCAAGATCAAGCTTATGATCGCCTCAACGCTATTGAAGGCCGAATTGTTGCTGTATAAACTAGGCTCCCTCCTGCAGATAACGATATTCCTAGCGATATCGTGCATGATAACCTTCCACCCTTTGTTGGAAAACAAGAAACCAACCCCCCACTAGGTCCTACTGAAGCTGAAAAGCGACTCCAATACTTGGAGGAGCAACTAATGTACCTTAAGGGAGACGACATCTACAGGGAGAATAACCGCAAGTATGAGGCCGTGAATGCTCAATTGCCAACCAACTTCCACATGACTGACATCCCGAAGTTCAAGGTGTTGGAATAAGTGTCCTCCGACAATAATGCGATCACAACTGTTGATCATGATGATCACATGTTTAAATCTCATATTTAAGAATACATGTGGGAAGTAACATTTAACAGTCAACTGGTCCACACATATCGATAATGATTGGCTGACTAGAGTTTGACATTACTGTCGTACGAGAGTGGTGATCAGTTGATCCCATAAGGTCATACCTATAGGATGATACTCTTAATTGAATATTTAATTGATTGTATGACGATACGAGTTAATTAAATTACTTAAAATTGACGGACGATTTTGGAAGTAATATTTACGTGTCTCATTGTAATTTGATTAAATAAGATACGGTCTAAGTGATCGAATTTTTTATTACTTAGATGAAATTATTGTTTACAGAAATAATTGAATCAGAATGAATAAATTATTATAAATACAGAATGTTGTAATTTATGATTCGGAAACCCATTATGGTACAAGTAATTATGAATTACTAGGTTAAATTTATAAGTGACATATTTTATTAATATGTTGATTTTTAATTGTTAAAAATACATTTTATACACATAATGTCATGGAACATGTTACATGTGACAAATTGACAAATAAATTGTAAAATGGACTTTCCATTTTACAATATATGTACCGAAAGAATGGGGTGGGTTGGGGTTTGTATTATGTTTTATATTGTATAAGAAGCATAATCATTAAACCTAATTGATAGCCATGCATACCTAGTTGCTTTTGTGAAGAGCATCTTGGTCATGCATTGGCCATTGCCACCCCCCATATACCCGGTTTTCCTAGAGCAAAGGCAAATGGTTTTTACAATTTACATTGTGATATACACTAAGACATTCTCTAGTGTATTATTCATTCTTTTCACAACCAAAAACTTAGAGAAGTTTAGAGAAATAAAAACTCCAAAATGCTTCCTCTCTATACCGAAATAATAGAGATCAAAACAATAGTTTTGGGCCATTTTAGTAAGATTATAATTATTCTAGATCAAATAATAATAGTCTTTTAAGAGGTCATCTTGAGTATATGCTTTAAGGAGGGATTCTATCTTTGAATCCTTGTTCTTCCATTTGTAAGGAAAGCTCAAGAACAAGTGAGAAGGAGAACTCACTTGTGCCTTAAATCCGAAACTACTATAGTAAGAATGACGATTTCTTCTCTTGACTATTTTAGTTTGCATGCATAAGATCTAGATTTAATTTTATGACTAAATTAAATTGTAACATATATGAATATGTCAAATAATGAGATTAATAATTTCTAACAAGTGGTATCAGAGCCTTAGGTTGTTTGCATGCAAATCGGTTATTGTTTTTCCGAGTTATAAGATTAACAAACAAAACTTATAAATTTGTGTTTATTATTAAATATCACGAAATTTATTTCCGTGTTAAAGTTTATGGTCCTAAAATGTATTTAGGATTTTTTGGTTTATTTATGGATTTTTTATTGTTCATTTTATATAATAATGGCATTAAAATGTGATTTTATGATAAAAATTTCATTTTTGGACTAAAAGTAGCTAAACTTCGATTTTTTCAGTGGTTTTTTGATATGTTTTCACATATATTATCTACTGATGGCCTGTCAGTTTTCATAATAAAATGAGTTGTTATGCTCAAAATATGGATTTTTCAAGTTAAAATCGTATTTAAATGGGAAAATAGGTTAATATGAGTTATATTTCGAATCTGGTCATAGAAATTTAGTATGTTGTCACATGAAGATTTACAAGATGTGTGTAAAATATTTGGCTATAATGAAGTCTTTATGCATGATTTGTGAATTTTTGATGAAACATCACATAAATAGTGACTTTAATTAGTAAAAATGCTAAAACATACTTCATGACTAAGGAAAAACGTCACATGTTGTATTTTATCATATATTTCAGATCTAAAAGTGAAAATTTAATAAAAAGAATTTTTATCATATTTTTATGGTAATAATTGATAAATCCGATAAACCGCAACATTGTTTTTCTCGATACATTTTCGAAATTTTAGCCTAAGTTTTGAACATTATGAGTGTCATGGTATTTTTCCAGAATGTTCATGAGTTTAAATTTCAAATTTTGAATTTATTCGAAATTTTTATGATTTAATTTGAAGTTTATGATATAATTTTGTATTTTAAGTCCATTCATGAACAATATTAAGAAATATAGGTTAATTATTGTCAATATGTTAGTGAAGACTAATTTTAATTCCTAAGTTGGTTAGGGTAATTAACTTTTACATAAATATGAATTTATGTAATTATTGTGATTTTAAAAGGTTAAATCACATAAAAATTACCCTAACCAACTTATGAACCTTTTGTGAGTAGGTTGGCTCCGATTGCTGAATGTGAATCTGAAGGAAGTGACTGCTCTAAGCCTATCCTGAAGTTAACTGTTGATGACGTGAAGGATGAAATTGCTTATTGGAAATTGGCCATTTATGGTTATGTTATGGGTGCGAATCCGCCACGAGAGGTTCTAGAAGGGTATTTCAGACGTATTTGGGCTGCCTATGCATTAGCTCAGATTTCCTTTCTCCCAAATGGCCTCTTTGTGGTAAGATTTGCTAAACCTGAGCACCATAAGTTAGTTTTAGCTAATGGAATGTTCTTATTTGATGGTAAGCCCATTATATTGAAGCCTTGGGACCCTTCTATAAGAATCTCTAAGATTTCTGTTAAGAAAGTGCCAATCTGGGTTAAATTGGTGGGTTTAGACCTGAAATTTTGGGGAGCTAAATGTTTGGAGAAATTAGCTGGTTTTGTTGGACGGTTTATACGTATAGATGATTCTACTCTTGAGAAATCTCTCCTGGGTTTTGCTAGAATTATGGTAGAGGTTGAGCTTGACCAGAAATTCCCACATCGTATAATTTTTGAGGATGAATTAGGGGCTGAGGTGAATGTTCCTGTTGAGTATGATTGGCTCCCTATTACATGTCAAAAGTGTAAAGGGATAGGCCATCAAAGAAATGCTTGTAGGAAGAGAGTCATTGGACCAAACAGGGTTGTTCCTCAGAAGCATGTTCGACAAGTTTGGAAGCCAAAACTGGCTGGTACTGAAGCTAATGTTGATCCAAAGGAGTTTCCTCCTCTAGTCTCTACTCAGGTAGTGCCTACTGCTTCAGGACCCAGTGTAGAGACTGTCCCCCGTACTCCCTCTATTGTTACCCCGGCTCCTGCTACTCATGGTCCTGTTTTCACCCCTGCTCGTGTGATTATCAGAATGAATAGGCATGAGTCTCGGGTAGTGGAAGGTAGGGAAGGAGGGTTTACTGTTAATTTTAATGCTGAGTTAGCTGAAGCTTCTAATGTCTCTGGATTGGTTGATAAAGGAGGTGGAGGGGGGAGGATATGCCCTCCCAATGATTAGATTTGGAGTGTGGAATGTGAGGGGCCTAAATAGTGATAGTAAACAGAAAGATGTTAAGTGGTTCTTACACCAAAATGGTGTGGACCTATTTGGGCTCCTTGAGACAAAGGTTAAGCCTTCGTCTCTAAATAAATTTGTTAGTAAAGTTTTTTCGAATTGGAGTTATGTCACTAATACCTCTTTGCACTCTGGGGGTAGAGTTTGGATTATGTGGAATGAGAATAAGATCATCCTTGACATTGTTGAGATGGATGCTCAGTATATTCATGTTAGAATAAAGGATAATTGTACTGGACAGGTTTTTATGGCTACTTTTGTTTATGCTTATAATAAAATTGAGGAAAGGGTCCCTCTCTGGAATGCTCTTATGAGACTTAATGTGGCTAGTCCTTGGGTTGTGCTTGGTGACTTTAACAATGTCATGTTTGCTAATGAGAGATTAGGGAAGCTTGTTAAGGATGATGAAATGTTGCCTTTTAAATCAACTGTGAATGCTTGTGATCTGCAGGATATGCATACTACTGGCTCTTTTTTCACTTGGAATAATAAGCAACCAAGTGAGACTAGAGTTTTTAGTTGCATTGATAGGGTTTTGGTCAATGGTGATTGGCTGAATCTCTGGCCTGATTGGAATGCCCACTATCAACCAGAGGGTTATTTTGATCACTGCCCATGTATTATATCCTGTGGTGTGAGGGATGAAGGGAAGAAGAAACCTTTTAAATTTTTTAATATGTGGACCAAAGTTAATGATTTCCAGCTCTGTGTGAGTAAGGCTTGGCACTCTCAGGTCAGTGGTACACCTATGTTCAAGGTAGTGAGGAAACTAAAATGTCTGAAACCTGCTCTAAAAGGACTCAACAAAGAGCTCTTTTCTGATGTTGAGAGGAATGCAGATGTGGCTCAGAGTTTGCTTACTGATTGTTAGCTGCAGCTTCAAGCTGATCCTACTAATGTTCTGTTGATGGATAAGGAGAGGCAAGTTAGAGAATCTTACCTTCTTTTGGCTTCAGCAAGGGAGGACTATCTGCAACAGAAAGCTAAGTGTGAATGGGCTAAAGAAGGAGATGCAAATACTCATATTTTTCATTAGGCTATTAGACAAAGACAGATTCACAATAAAGTTCTCCAGATTTAGAATAGTGCTGGTGTGGAGTGTACTGACCCAAGTGAGATTCTCCAAGCGTTTGTGGAATTTTATGAAACCTTGCTTGGCACCCAAGCCCATACCTCTGATTTTTATAGACATATTGTTGCTCAGGGGCCCAAAATAGATAAGAATGATTGGGATCAGATGTGTGCTATCCCTACTGAGGAGGAGATTAGGAAGACAGTTTTCTCTATTCCAGATGATAAGAGTCCTGGCCCTGATGGGTACACTAGTTGTTTCTTTAAGGCTAGTTGGGACATTATAAAGGGGGATATTTGTCTTGCTGTTAAGGATTTTTTTGAGCATGGGAGACTACTCAAGCAACTGAATAGTACTACCCTTGTCCTTATTCCTAAGGTGGATAATCCAAGATCTGTTAAAGAGTTCAGACCAATTGCCTGTTGTAATACACTTTACAAGGTTATTTCAAAACTTCTTTGTCAAAGAATTAGTGGTAGTCTTCCTCAGATAATTAACCCTGCTCAGTGTGCGTTTATTCAAGGAAGGAGTATACTTGGTAACATTTTGATTAGCCAGGATTTAGTTAGATTGTATACCAGGAAGAGTGTTTCTCCTTGATGTCTGATAAAGGTTGACCTAAGGAAAGCATAGGACTCTATTGAATGGGTTTTTACTGAACAAATGCTGAATGGATTGAATTTCCCTCCCAAGTTGATTCATCTGATTTTGCAATGTGTGACAACCACTAGCTTCTCAATAGGTTTGAATGGACAAGTGCATGGTTACTTTAATGGTTGTAGAGGATTGTGACAAGGGGATCCAATGACTCCTTTGCTATTTACTATCTGTATGGAATATTTGAGCAGATTACTGTCTGTTGCTGGGGACCTGCCAGGTTTTCACTTTCACCCCTTCTATAAAAATCACAAGCTTAATCATCTTATGTTTGCAGATGATTTGTTGTTATTTTGCAAAGGGGATGTCAGGTCTATTTGTATTATTATGGAGGTCTTTAAGAGGTTTTCCATTGCTTCTGGACTGCATATAAACTCAGATAAGTCTGACTTCTACTGCAATGTAATGGCTCCTGCAACAGTTCAGAAAGTCCTCCAGGGTACTGGCTTAAGAAACGCGAGCTTCCTTTTAAGTATTTGGGGGTAACAATTTCTCATAAGAGACTGACTAAGATTGATTGTAATGTTTTGGTTGATAGGATGCTTAAGAGAATTAGAGGTTGGAACAACAAGAAAATCTCTTATGCCGGAAGGCTTATCTTAGTTAAAGCTGTTTTATCCACTATTCATACTTATTGGTCTCAAATTTTTGTTTTACCAATGGGTGTTGACACGTCTGTCGCGTACCTGTCAAAAATAAACCAACTGGTTCCAACTAACTAATATAGCTAGGGAAGTCGGGTCGAATCCACAGAGAGGTAGGAATTTGCTTGCTAAACTAGGTTCGTCCAAGTAACCGATTTTGGGGGTTTTAGTTGTAAATTCTAAACTAACAGAGTAAGAAAAAGAGAAATAAGGAAGAGGGTTGTGATAAAGGAGAAACTTGCTAAGACAAACGGTTCACCACAATCGTCCGGTTGAGTAATCTAGATCCCAGGTCAAAGCAGCACAGTCTAAGGGGTAGTGAACGTCACCTTTCGGTCCTTAATTCACCCTAAAGCGTAAACAGTTTAACTTTCGCCCTCGCTGCAATACTCTATTGTTTGCTACTAGTCTCCCTCTTCCAACCTTTCGGTCCAGGTCAAGGTCCACTAAGAATAAGGGTCTAATTGCGTCGACTCAATTAGGCAATTACAGTTATATGTAGCAATTTAACAACAAAGACAGTACCGGTATTAACTTAGTGATTCGATTACTCTCCCTTCAAATCATGGGTCCCCTATAGTCTTAGCATAGGGATTTAGCTACTCATAATTATCAATTCAACAATAACAATAGCCAAGCAATTGAAACTAAACATAGTGAAGAATCTAATTGATTGAACAATAACGAATTAAAGAGGGAAAAAGGATTAAAAGAATAAAAACGAAAGAGAAGTAAATTAATTAATGATACCGAATTTGAGTGGCAAAGTAAAGAATAAAATTCCAAGAACAGTCAAGAGTAACAGAAGAATTGTGCGTGGTAGTCGAGAGAGGAGTAACGTAGTGTTCTCCTCAGTCTTATACTGTAGAAAATGTTTTAAAACCTAATCTATGGACTGATTAACAAAGCCCATAAAAGATTAGGCGGAAGAAGACTAAAAGCACACGAAAACCTCTCGATCGAGTAAAGATATCACTCGATCGAGCTCCAAGCAACTCGATCGAGCTATGACAACCTCTCGATCGAGCACTGCTCGCTGGTCCTCCTCGATCGACTCCTTCAGCTGGTCGATCGACCAGCTTTGAGTATGGAAAGCATTCGATCGAGCATCAAAGTACTCTATCGAGCTATATAGGCGCACCAGGACTTGAACAACTTCCTTGACTCAGCTCATACGTCCTCCAAATGCAAGATTCGAGCTCGGCTCCTCAATTCCCGTAAATGCGTACAGATAGGACAATTAGGGCCCGATTTAGCTCCTCCTCGGTCAATTCCTGCAAATTACAATAAATAGACCAAAGTAGAACATTCGGGGGTATTTGTAGCCAGATGCTACACAAAAAGCACAGAAATGCGTGTAAAAACGAGGTGAAAACCTTATATAAAAGACACGCATCAAATCTCCCCAAACCAAACCTTTGCTTGTCCCCAAGCAAATATGAATGCAACTAAGGGTGAACAAAAGAACGGGACCAACGCATCAGCTACAAATCATCCATCAGAACCAATTTAATGCAACAAAATGACAAAGTGGCAACTGAAAAGTGCAAACGAGTTAAATTAATGTTTCAAACTTACTGAACCGTCGACCTTGCAAGATTCAAAGATGTCGGACTCTCACGGATCGCTCGTCACTCAAAGTCAGGTACAAAGTGAGTATATATGTGAAAGATAGGAAGAAGTAAGACGCTCACCTAACTCGACCCATAAGAACATGCATGCAATTAACATGAGTAAAGTCTCTACAACCGTACATATGCATTCCAACCATACTAGTGACCAAGACACGTGCCGAGGACTTACATTTGGGTTAGTGAGGTATGGGTAAGAAGGGGCTAAAATGAATTTGGAAATGTGGGGTTAATAGCTAGGCTAGCAACAACGGATCCAAATATAGACTGCATCCCAACTTCGTACTCATAACAGCAAGATGAAACGGTGCAAAATTATGCACTAAACTCACCAAACACCACAAGTCGTCAACTCCCCATAAAATATAAATAAGGCATGGGAGTGTGAAACAATGTGCACCTCTTATTCTTTCTCATTCCTCTCTTTTTTTTTTTTTCATTTTTGAAATATATTTTTTCTGTCTCTTTTTCGTTTTTTTTTTTTTTTATTTTCACATTCCAACACATTTTCCTTCTTTCTTTCCCTTCAATTCTTCCACCATATTCCGAAATCAGACGAAACAACCATATTGCAATAACATATTCCAAGAACTACTCGTTACTAGCTCAGCTAGGGTAGGAAATATTATAGAAAGTAGTTGATGGGCAAAAAGGCAATTTGGCTATGTGAGGCTCATGGGTAGAATGAAATAAGGGGGATTGCCTCTCCTAACACGTGTCACCATCCACAGACCGAATGCATACAGGTATTAAGAAGACTAGACTCATGCTTATGCAAATTGATGTTACATGTCTTAAAGAGAGTACTACTCACATTCTAAACGAAACCGGTCATGAATGTCACCAGTTTAATAAGCTCTAACCTCAGAATGTTATTGTAGCTTGCCGACATAAAGAATCAAGTCTATTCGTTCAGATAAGAGAGAAACAAAAACTCGTGGATTATGCACATAGTCATGCCAACTAAAAGTCAAGAATATGCAAGGCTCAAGTAAGGATGCAAAGTAGCGTCAGTGTTCAAACGTTCCGACTCAATTTAAAACATGAAAATATGGAAAATTTTTTGAATTTTATGATTTTTGGAATTAATTAAAAAAAAAACAATGCAAGCGGAAATAAATAAATTAAAACAAGCAATGCAAGAAACATGCGAGACACGAGAGATGGATGCATACCTCCCCAAACCAAACCGTACAATGCCCTCATTGTACCAAAAATAGGGGAGAAACGCAAACTGAGACGGGAAAAGAGAAGCGGAATTGGAAAACTTACAAAACGTCATATAGCGGGACCTCCCCAAACCGACCATGAACATGGGAGGTCAAAGGAAGTCAAACTGTAGCTTTGCAGGCGTAAAAACGGCGGCTGGGGATCAATACCCGTCGATCGAGCACTTGGGACAGCTCGATCGACTGTTACACAGCAGGGGTGGACTCGATCGAGAACAGATTCACTCGATCGAGTATACATGGGTAGGGATCGGGTCGATCGAAGACATGACCCCTCGATCGAGTGACTGCCGCATCAGAAAGTGCTCGATCGAGCATAAAAACCCTTCGATCGAGTACTTTTAGCCTGCAAGGGACGAATGAAAGCAAGGAAAGTACAGAAATTGTTCAAAAGCAGCGTCTAATGTTAACTTAAGGTTTAAAGAAAAACAATTAAAGCAAATAGTTCAACAAAAGCATAAATAAAACTAAAAATCATTTGCCTCCGGAGAGCGCTGGTTTAAGAGGTCCCGCACGACCTTTCTGGTATCAGGTTACTGGCGCGTCGAGCTCGTCGAAGTGCAGGACTTCAACGGGATTGTCCACTTCACTCGCCTCATAGTAATGCTTCACGTATTGGCCGTTCACCTTGAATCTGTGGCCCTCGGAGTCTTCAAGTTCTACGGATCCAAATTTGGTGACGGCCGTCACCGTGTATGGACCAGTCCATCTGGACTTCAGCTTGCCAGGAAACAGTCTCAACCGGGCATTAAACAGCAACACCTTCTGCCCCACATGAAACTCCCGAGGTAAGATTCTCTTGTCATGCCATCTCTTCGTCTTTTCCTTGTAAATGCGTGAGTCATCATAGGCATTAAGCCCGAACTCCTCTAATTCATCAAGCTGCAAAAGACGATTCGACCACACGGTTTAGGATCATAATTAAGCTCACGAATTGCCCACCAGGCCTTACATTCCACTCAACGGGTAAGTGACACGATTTCCCATAAACTAACCTATAAGGCGATGCACCAATTGGTGTCTTAAAGGCAGTTCTATAAGCCCATAACGTGTCATCTAGCTTAAGACTCCAGTCTTTCCGTGATTTAGAAACTACTTTAGACAAGATCTCTTTCAGTTCACGATTAGAGACCTCTACCTGACCACTAGTTTGGGGATGATACCCCAAACCACGCCGGTGTTGGACACCAACTCTAGACAGTATGGTAGTGAGTTTCTTTTCCTTAAAATGCATCCCCCCATCACTAATGACGACCCTAGGGACACCAAAACGGGGAAATATGATCTTTTTGAACATCTTTATCACGGTCTTACCGTCACAATGAGGTGAAGCAATTGCCTCAACCCACTTTGACACATAGTCTCTGACTACTAAAATGTACTGTTACCTTTCTTGGATGGGAACGGTCCTTGGAAATCGATGCCCGGACATCGAAAACCTCAACCTCTAGGATGCCGTTTTGTGGCATCTCATGTCTCTTCGAAATGTTCCCTGATCGTTGGCATGCATCACAAGCTGAAACAAAAGACTTGGCGTCAGCAAACAAAGAAGGCCAGTAAAAACCAGACTGAAGTACCTTAGCCACGGTGCGCGATGGACCGTGGTGACCACCATACGAAGAGGAGTGACAGCCTGCCAGGACTATTTTGGTCTCCCACTGCGGAATACACCGTCTGTAGAGACCGTCTGCACATTCCTTAAACAAGTAAGGGTCGTCCCGTAAATCTTGTTTAGCGTTATAAAGAAAACGCTTCTTTTTTTTGATGAGAAAGATCGGGCGCAGCTTGCCACGCGACGACGAAGTTAGCTATATCTGCATACCAAGGTTCCTGGTCAACAATAGACGACACAAAAGCAATTAGACTATCGTCAGGAAAAGAATCATCAATGGGTAGAGAATCTTCCCCTTCTTGTCGCATCAGCCGCGACAAGTGATCGCCTACAACGTTCTCGGCTCCTTTCTTATCCTTGATCTCCGCAAATCAAACTCCTGGAGGAGGAGTATCCACCTCGAGCGCGGTTTTGCCTCCTTCTTAGCAAGGAGATGCCTTAGAGCTGCATGGTCAAGTAAAAACGGTAACTTCCGACCCAACTAAATAAGTACGAAACTTTTCTAAGGCATAAACTACAGCTAACAGCTCCTTCTCAGTGGTAGTGTACTTCACTTGAGCCTCATCCAGAGTTCGGCTCGCATAGTAAATAGCATTCAAGGCTTTGTCCTTCCTTTGGCCCAAAGACGCTCCTAGTGCGTAGTCACTCGCGTCACACATGATCTCGAACGGCAAGTCCCAGTTGGGAGGCTGTATGATTGGCGCGGAGACTAAGGCCTGCTTTAACCTGTTAAAAGCAGAAAGACAAGCGTCAGTAAACACAAAAGGGGCATCTTTAAGCAATAGCTGTGTAAGTGGTTTAGCAATTTTGGAGAAATCCTTGATGAACCGGCGATAAAAGCCAGCGTGACCAAGGAAGCTCCTCACCCCCTTAACATTAACAGGAGGTGGTAATTGCTGAATCACTTCCACCTTTGCTTTGTCAACTTCTATTCCCCTATCAGAAACCAAGTGCCCTAAGACAACTCCCTCGTTGACCATAAAGTGGCACTTCTCCCAGTTCAGCACAAGGTTAACCTCAATACAGCGCTGCAACACTTTCTCAAGGTTAGACAGACAGTTAGAAAAATCACTTCCATATACGCTAAAGTCATCCATAAAAACTTCCATGATAGACTCAATATACTCTGAAAATATCCCCATCATACACCTTTGGAAGGTGGCAGGGGCATTGCACAAACCAAAAGGCATTCTGCGGTACGCAAAAACGCCCTTGGGACAGGTAAATGTAGTCTTGGCTTGGTCATCTGGGTGGATAGGGATCTGAAAGAACCCTGAATACCCATCTAAATAGCAGAAAAATTTGTGGGAAGCTAACCTTTCTACCATTTGATCAATAAAAGGAAGGGGAAAGTGATCTTTCTTGGTGGCGGCATTTAGCTGTCTGTAATCTATGCACATCCGCCAACCAGTTACTATTCGAGTAGGTATTAATTCATTCTTCTCATTCTTAACTACAGTTGTCCCTCCTTTCTTCGGGACTACCTGTACGGGGCTTACCCATCTAGAATTGCCTACCGAATAGATAATACCTGCATCCAGCAGCTTCATTACCTCAGCCGTCACAACATCCTCCATCTTCTGGTTCAGCCGGCGCTGACCCTGTCTGCAAGGTTTGTGATCCTCCTCCAGCTCTATCCTGTGCATACAAATATCGGGACTAATACCCGTGATATCATCCAGTGAATACCCCATCGCTTTCCTGTTTTTCTTAAGTACAGCTAATAAAGAAGTTAGCTGATCATCACTAAGTTTGGCACTAACAATGACAGGATACTGCTCTGTGTCATCTAGAAAAGCATATTTAAGATGAGAAGGAAGAGGCTTACGTTCCGGTACCTTTACCTCAATGGAGCAAAGAGTGCTGATCATTTGTTCCACTTGCTCTCCCTCATGCTCATCCAAATCATCGACAAGCAAATCCAATGCAGCGTCATCGTCCTCTGGGCTATCTGCACACTCATCAAAAAGCATGAGAGCTTCCAGTGGGTCCTTCATAAAAGAACCCGACCAGAAATCATAAATAGACTCATCAATGATATCGACCGAATAACAGGTGTCCTCTATCATTGGGTGGGCTAAAGTATTGGGCAGACTAAAGGTGATAGCGTCATCCCCTACTGCAAGAGTCAGACGCCCTTGTCTGACATCAATAACGGCCCCAGCTGTACAAAGGAACGGTCTTCCTAAAATAATCTGGGTCCGGGTGTCCTCAGCTATGTCCAAAACAACGAAATCTACTGGGATGTAAAGCTTGCCTATTTTCACAGGCACATCCTCCAAGACACCTAAAGGTCTCCTAACAGATCTATCACCATCTCGTAGGGTAATGTTAGTCACCTTGAAGTGACTCAGTTTCAATTTCTTGCAGACAGGAAGGGGCATGACACTAACACTGGCACCTAAGTCGCAAAGGGCCTTATCAATAATCAAATCACCTATGATACAGGTAATAGAAAAGCTGCCCGGGTCTTTCATTTTTGGAGGGGCCTTATTTAACAGTAGGTTACTAGACTCTTCCATAAATGAAATCGTCTCAAATTCGCTCAAGTTTCTCTTACGCGTTATAATATCCTTCATAAACTTAGCGTAAGTAGGAACCACGAGTGACAAGGTCGAGAAAGGGACGATTACACTGAAGGTTCTTCACGATGTCCACGAACTTACCGTACTGTTGCTCGATCCTCGCGTCCTTTAGACGACTCGGAAAAGGTACCCTGGTAGCTGTGAGTGGTCCTGCGACCTTTCCTTTACCCTTATCAATTCGCGACGTCTCCACAGCAGGGGAAGATGACACGGTGGTGGTACTGGGTAGTAAATTGGAATTTCCGCCACTCACAGCACTGGATCGAACACTTTCACTGGTCGATCGACCAGTTTCTTCTTCAACATCACTCGATCGACCTCTCTTGTCACTCGATCGAGTGTGTCCTTCAGCTGAGGTCCTCGATCGAGTAACTATCTCACTCGATCGACCACCTGGGAACTCTACACTTCTCGATCGACTGCCACGGTCACTCGATTGAGTGATTTGGATGATCGAGCCGCTCGATCGAGTGGATGAGTTGCTCGATCGAGTGGTGACTTCACACGCAGCAAGCATTTCTGGCAGGAACTCGTCTAAATCATCGTCGAATCATCATTAGCTGCCAATATATTGTCCTCTTCATGATGGAAGTTCATTGCCATTTGGGTCACGAATTGAAAAAACTTGGCTTGATCCGTGGCCTGTGTCAACTGTGCGACTTGTTCCTTCAATTCTGAGATGACTGAATCAGATTTCTGTGACATACTCAGCATAATGGACTTCAACTCGGCAATTTCTTCTCTTGAAGAGGGAGAAGCCGGTCGTGATACTGGCGTAGGAGGAGCAGCAACGCTCTTTATCTCTTCATATAGCTGGGAGAAAGGAACTCCCTGCTTGAACTTCTTATATGCAAGAGCGCGCTCCACATCTGCCGTGCATTCAAAAAGGTCGTGCCCTTCCTCGCCGCATCTACCACATGGCTCTGTGTGCTCTGTAATCGTAGGCATTTTGGCAAATAACTACTGACCTGCAAAACTGATCAAAGCTTCGCAAAGAAAATGAGATCAATCTCAAGGAATGAATTCCTTGAGACGAGAGACAAACTTAATTAAAGCAACAAATATGCGCCACCTCCCCGGCAACGGCGCCAAAATTGTGGTAAGTATTCCCGCCTGTCACGCGGGTGACCCGGGTTCGATCCCCGGCAACGGCGCCAAAATTTGACACGTCTGTCGCGTACCTGTCAAAAATAAACCAACTGGTTCCAACTAACTAATATAGCTAGGGAAGTCGGGTCGAATCCACAGAGAGGTAGGAATTTGCTTGCTAAACTAGGTTCGTCCAAGTAACCGATTTTGGGGGTTTTAGTTGTAAATTCTAAACTAACAGAGTAAGAAAAAGAGAAATAAGGAAGAGGGTTGACAGATAAAGGAGAACAGCTAAGACAAACGGTTCACCACAATCGTCCGGTTGAGTAATCTAGATCCCAGGTCAAAGCAGCACAGTCTAAGGGGTAGTGAACGTCACCTTTCGGTCCTTAATTCACCCTAAAGCGTAAACAGTTTAACTTTCGCCCTCGCTGCAATACTCTATTGTTTGCTACTAGTCTCCCTCTTCCAACCTTTCGGTCCAGGTCAAGGTCCACTAAGAATAAGGGTCTAATTGCGTCGACTCAATTAGGCAATTACAGTTATATGTAGCAATTTAACAACAAAGACAGTACCGGTATTAACTTAGTGATTCGATTACTCTCCCTTCAAATCATGGGTCCCCTATAGTCTTAGCATAGGGATTTAGCTACTCATAATTATCAATTCAACAATAACAATAGCCAAGCAATTGAAACTAAACATAGTGAAGAATCTAATTGATTGAACAATAACGAATTAAAGAGGGAAAAAGGATTAAAAGAATAAAAACGAAAGAGAAGTAAATTAATTAATGATACCGAATTTGAGTGGCAAAGTAAAGAATAAAATTCCAAGAACAGTCAAGAGTAACAGAAGAATTGTGCGTGGTAGTCGAGAGAGGAGTAACGTAGTGTTCTCCTCAGTCTTATACTGTAGAAAATGTTTTAAAACCTAATCTATGGACTGATTAACAAAGCCCATAAAAGATTAGGCGGAAGAAGACTAAAAGCACACGAAAACCTCTCGATCGAGTAAAGATAAACCAACTGGTTCCAACTAACTAATATAGCTAGGGAAGTCGGGTCGAATCCACAGAGAGGTAGGAATTTGCTTGCTAAACTAGGTTCGTCCAAGTAACCGATTTTGGGGGTTTTAGTTGTAAATTCTAAACTAACAGAGTAAGAAAAAGAGAAATAAGGAAGAGGGTTGACTGATAAAGGAGAACAGCTAAGACAAACGGTTCACCACAATCGTCCGGTTGAGTAATCTAGATCCCAGGTCAAAGCAGCACAGTCTAAGGGGTAGTGAACGTCACCTTTCGGTCCTTAATTCACCCTAAAGCGTAAACAGTTTAACTTTCGCCCTCGCTGCAATACTCTATTGTTTGCTACTAGTCTCCCTCTTCCAACCTTTCGGTCCAGGTCAAGGTCCACTAAGAATAAGGGTCTAATTGCGTCGACTCAATTAGGCAATTACAGTTATATGTAGCAATTTAACAACAAAGACAGTACCGGTATTAACTTAGTGATTCGATTACTCTCCCTTCAAATCATGGGTCCCCTATAGTCTTAGCATAGGGATTTAGCTACTCATAATTATCAATTCAACAATAACAATAGCCAAGCAATTGAAACTAAACATAGTGAAGAATCTAATTGATTGAACAATAACGAATTAAAGAGGGAAAAAGGATTAAAAGAATAAAAACGAAAGAGAAGTAAATTAATTAATGATACCGAATTTGAGTGGCAAAGTAAAGAATAAAATTCCAAGAACAATCAAGAGTAACAGAAGAAATGTGCGTGGTAGTCGAGATAGGAGTCACGTAGTGTTCTCCTCGATCTTATCTTGTAGAAAATGTTTTAAAACCTAATCTATGGACTGATTAACAAAGCCCATAAAAGATTAGGCGGAAGAAGACTAAAAGCACACGAAAACCTCTCGATCGAGTAAAGATATCACTCGATCGAGCTCCAAGCAACTCGATCGAGCTATGACAACCTCTCGATCGAAACGCTCGCTGGTCCTCCTCGATCGACTCCTTCAGCTGGTCGATCGACCAGCTTTGAGTATGGAAAGCATTCGATCGAGCATCAAAGTACTCTATCGAGCTATATAGGCGCACCAGGACTTGAACAACTTCCTTGACTCAGCTCATACGTCCTCCAAATGCAAGATTCCTGAGCTCCGGCTCCTCAATTCCCGTAAATGCGTACAGATAGGACAATTAGGGCCCGATTTAGCTCCTCCTCGGTCAATTCCTGCAAATTACAATAAATAGACCAAAGTAGAACATTCGGGGGTATTTGTAGCCAGATGCTACACAAAAAGCACAGAAATGCGTGTAAAAACGAGGTGAAAACCTTATATAAAAGACACGCATCAGGTGTCATGGACAGAATCCAAGCTCTCTGTAGGAACTTCCTTTGGGATGGTGATGATAAGTACTCTAAAGCCCCCCTGGTTGCTTGGACTGTTTTATGCAAAGGTAAAAAACAAGGTGGATTGGGTATAATTGACAGTAGAATTTGGAATACAGCAGCTATAGGTAAACTTGTCTGGTGGATTGCTTCTAAACAGGACCACTTGTGGATTAGATGGATTTATAACATCTATTTAAAAGGCACTCCGTGGTTATCTTATGATCCTACTAGTTACAGTTCCCGGGCCTGGCGAAAGATCTGTGAGGTGAAGAACACACTTAAAAATGGCTACATAAATGGCAGATGGAGAGGTACTGATACTTACTCTATAGCTGATGGATATGAATGGTTAATGGCTGCTCCAAGTTCAAAAGTTCCCTAATATAATGTAGTATGGAACAGGTATAATCTCCCTAAATGGGAATTTATCATGTGGTTGGTTCAGCACCAACGATTACTCACTCTTGACAGGCTGACAAAAATGGGGATGGATGTGCCTGAAGAGTGTTTTCTATGTGGCTCATATTCTGAAAGTCACGTACACCTGTTTCAGGAATGCTCTTTCACTCAGAAATGTTTACAGCTGGTTGCAGACTGGCTCAGGTCCCTATTCATAATCTTTCCAACTGTGTAAGCTTGATGAAACTTAGAGGATCCTCTGTGCTCACTCGTCAACTCACTGTTGCTGCTGTGGTTAGGGTCTACTACTGGATTTGGCGGTGTAGGAATGTCTGCAGGTTAGAGAGTTATGTAATGCAACCGGGTCATCTGGTTAAGCATGTTCGTATTGAATGCAGGAGGAGGTTTCAGAGCATGTTTCAAGGTCAATTAAGTAGTAAGGATAGTATATGGTGTAGAGCTGCTGGTTTGGTTTGATTATGTTGTTTATATCTTAGTAGCTGTAGCCTAGTAAGTTGTTCAAAATGGTTGTAAGGATGTCAAGGTTGTATCACTTGGTTGTTTGATAATTAATATTACTAACATTCCACCAAAAAAAAAAGGTTAAATCACGCAAATCCTTAAAAACTAATTAATATACGATATTGGCTCCTTAAAGGCGATTTAGCATAAATTTGGGCATGTTCATACATATTATAATGCTGCATTTTATTTATGATTGTCATATTTTAATTTTATGTAATTTTGAATTGTGTAATTTTACTTAGTATGGCCTTAGTTTTTAATTGATATTACCCGAAATGTATGGGAATATCGATTCGGTTGTAATTTATTGTGATCTCGTATCACCGTTTTGTAATTTAATAGATTTATTTTTATTTTTAATTACAAATGTATAATAGGAAATTATGTAATTTATTTATTCCGGAGTTCCTTGAAGACGGTGCCACTCGAGAAGGCGATCCATTAAAGAAAGTGTTGCCTTGAAATGCGTGCCAAGACCAAAGTTCAAGGGAGCAAAGGAGTTGGTTTCCGAGTTTGTAATAGTTTATTAGATTTACTATTCTAGGAAGGCCATACTAGGATTTTATTTATGCTTTGCATTTTATTTATATGTTGCATGCATCGCTAAATCGCCATAACTAAACATGCATTTTAATCGAGTTTATCAACCGTGTCAATTACAATTATCGTAGTTCACCGCTTTAGTTCACTTAAAACGTGATAGATAATAAATTGACATGACCTCTCGCTAAAATAAACAATTGCGACTTAGCCTTACCAAAAAGTAGAAACCATGAAAACCTATTTCGTGAGGGAGTGCGCTCGACCACACCGGGGTACAAACCTTGTTACGTAGGGGAAGTGGGTGATAAATGTCTATCCACCGAATTCATGTTGATATGGGATGAATCGGCTACCCCGTGCCCAAGTTAATGTGAATTTGGATCATGGACACATCTATTTGAAATTTGGATTGAGCTCAACGGAAGTATTCGTGACCGTAGTCGCATGTGTTCCGGGCTATAGATAAATATTAGAGTAATTTTATAGACCAAGAGTTCTAAAAGTAGAATCGATTAAAGAGTTAATCCACCGAGTTATATTGATAAGGGATGAATCGGCTACCCCGTGCCCAAGTTAATATGAATTTGGGTCTCGGAATCATTTATTAAGTTGGGTAGACGTCACTAGATAAATGCAATAAAACTTGTTTAAATTAAAATTTGACGAGTATTATTATTATTTTAAAATGACAAATGTTTTATTCCTTCTATTTTGTTTTGTAGACCACTTTTATTTCTCATAACAAATGGCCGCACCAAACACCAACGCCGCACCTCTCACCAATGTTTCATGGCTCCGATCCTTCATGGATCGTTGTAAACTTGAAAAGAATGGGTCAAATTTCTCCGATTGGGATGCCCAACTCAAATTAGCCGCCCAAGGTGACGACAAGCTTCGTTACCTCACTGAGGCCTCTCCACTCGAACCTAATGCTAGGTCGAGTGCCGCCACTAGGGAAGCATATGAGGCTTACCACAAAGAGTCCGTCGCAATGAAAAATGTGTAGATTTTTGCTATGGAGGCGGATCTCCAAAGGAGAGCCTTTAAAATGGGCACCGTTAATGAAATCTATTCCAAACTTGTGACAATGTTTTCACAAACACCGAGGATCATCCAATATGAGGCGGCCTCGGCATTCTTTGATCTCGATTTCAAGGAGGGCCAAAAGGTTAGCCCTCACGTGCTCAAATTGTTGGAGCTAGTCGAGACTTTGAAGATTCAAAAAGTTGAAATCCCCAAAGAGCTCATTGTAGATAGGATTCTACACTCCTTATCCAAAGTCAAAGCATATGTTCAATTCAGGGTGAATTTTAACATGCAAGACAAGGACGTGTCTCTTGAAGAGTTGCATAAGTTACTTGTGCAAGCCGAAAGAGACATGGGGTTAAATGTTAACCCACCTAAGGATGTGCTTAATATAAGCACCAAGAGCAAGGGGAAGTTTAAGAAGAATGGGAAAAAGGGTAAGAGGCAAGCTCCCATGTCCACCAAGGCTAAGACTTTTGAAGCTAGCACTTCCAAGACCAAGAAGGGTCCTCTTGACAAATGCCATTATTGTAATGGTGTTGGATATTGGAAAAGGAATTGTTCCAAGTATCTTGGTGACATCAAAACTGGAAAAATCACTCCAGTAGGTAAATGACTATCCTTTCTTTTATGTTTATAATTCAACTATGGTATTTTGATACAAAGTTGTGATAATGTATCCCCTTTTATTGTAAATAGGGCCTCCTCCAAGAAAAGACAAGGGAAAGGAAAAGCAAGACTGAGAAATCATCAAGGAGCTAGGAGTAGCTAACAATGAAGCTTGGCTTTTTATTATTGTCTTATTTTAAGTTGTGTTACGGATTTTTAGAACTATTTTAATTTCCGTGTTCGACATGGAAATGGTTGATCCTTTCTAAGCAAAAGTTGTATTTTGGATTATGGTGGCTTGGTTTGCAACCCAAGTCACCCCTTTTATCGTATTTGTTTGTTCTAAAAATTCGTCTTTATATGCTTGTACATAGAAACATAAGATCATCTACTTAAAGTGATCCAATAGATAACTATAATGATGAGATTCATTATATGTCCACAAGCTTAAAGCTTGTGTATGATCAATTATAAAGTGATGTTGAGTTGATGAACTCTTCTAAAGGAATGTCAATTACCAAGTACACTCATCAAAAACTATTAGCCAATCTATGACATAGTCCTCCTTATACTTCAAAATCATTAGTTGTGTCTCATAAGCCATCTTTGAATATCTAGTGTATTTATTCTAAAGATAGAGTGGGAGAAAAATGAAGACACAAAGAATACAAAGAATAATTTGTATACATGAGTAAATAAGATCTATGAAAGAAAGAATGATTTGTATACCTAAATATATAGTATACACGAATAGATGAGATCTATGGTTTCGAATAGATGAGATCTACATGACAAAGAGACCAAGTGAAGTAATCAAAAGAATATGTTCTTAAGATAACTACACGAGGAGACCAAAAGAAAGTTTTGAAAGGAAATGACTAAAGAAAAGTCTTAACAAGAGATTTGGTTAGTTTATGAACAACATATGAAATAGAGTTTCAATATTGATATTTACTTAAGAGCCTAAATGAAACAAAGTTGCATCCTTGAAAATAAATGAGATTTATGATTAAAAGTTGCAAAGGAAGATATGTCGATATCTACAAAAGCTAAGTTAATTGTTAACCACGCTAGTGTCATTACTTAACCTCATTATGAAAATGAAATGGTTAAACCTCCTTCCGTAAAAGGGTATTTTAAGAAGGACGTGTATTAAATGGAATTTCACATTTAAATAATGCATCATTATAAAAATGAATGAGTTAGAGATTAAAATCTCTTTCCATAAGTTTAAGATTGAAATCTCTTCAAAATAGGTATTTTGAAAGGATATGTTGAGAACATATATGCTTTTAATCTTAATGACTTGGCAAAGCAAAATGTATTTCAATTCTTGAAATGTTTCAATTGAGTAGTCAATTGCGAAAGATGTGGAATTAAGTGGGAGTTTGAAATTATCATGTGAAGACATGAAATTTAGTGGGAGCAATCATCTTGTAAAATTTATAACTCATTACTCATTGAGAATGACGAGCTAGTACTATCTTTTACAAAGAAGTATTTGTGTTTTCAATTCTGGATGAAAATGGACTATGATGAATCCAAACACATCATAGATGTTGGATAGGTATTGAGATATACACATCAAATTAACGAGAAACGTAGGTTATTCATGTCAATAAAATTGGAATTACCATAAGCAGTCATGGTCATTCATTGAACCTAAGAATGGTTGATCACATGATTAAAAATTACTAATGTTTCCACCATTAGAGTAATCATGAACATGTCCAATAATGAATCATATGCTTAAAAGCATGATGACTCATTGGTAAGCCATAGAAGAATCGTCATGAATTCTCGAGGAGAACTAATGAGCTATTCTAGTGTTTGGCATAACACTTTGTTATGAGACAAGAAGTTGCACATATTGAAATTCGTAAATATGTAAGGATTTATGAAAGTCCTAAGCTATTCAAGCTAAAAGGAGAAATAAGAAGTTTGAAAAGATACTTGTCATAGTAAGAAGTTACTCAAAACTAGTATTTTCTAATATGCTAAGACTTATGAGAAGTGCTAGGCTAATCATCTTGACAATTGTTGCAAGACCCTACAAAACGTATACCTAGTGCTTTGCGAGTTGGTAGAACACTTGACCAGTGCAAGTTATATTATCCACCACAATTTGTTGGTTATGTGATAAACAACAAGAAAGTTCTTTCAAGATAAAGAACCTTAACCTAGGTTGGGAACCTAGATGTGTACTTGGTAAGGTTCATGCTATGAGAGATAACATGAATGTAAAGGAAAGTGCAATATAAGAAGTATGAACACATGGACACATGGTATGTTAAATTTTATTGCAATCGACTAGTGTTTACACACTTACAATATACATCACAAGAGTGTAATATGGTATTGACTACCCAAATGTGATGTCGACATTCGTCATTTGAGTTATTATTAACTCACCTTATACTTTGTTACATCCAAACGGGTTGTAGAGACAATTGAACCCCTTTAAAGTGATCGAATTGTTTTATTACTTAGATGAAATTATTGTTTACAGAAACAATTGAATCAGAATCAATAAATTATTATAAATACAGAATGTTGTAATTTATGATTCGGAAACCCATTATGGTACAAGTAATTATGAATTACTAGGTTAAATTTATAAGTGACATATTTTATTAATATGTTGATTTTTAATTGTTAAAAATACATTTTATACACATAATGTCATGGAACATGTGACAAATTGACAAATAAATTGTAAAATGGACTTTCCATTTTACAATATATGTACCGAAATAATGGGGTGGGTTGGGGTGTGTATTATGTTTTATATTGTATAAGAAGCATAATCATTAAACCTAATTGATAGCCATGCACACCTAGTTGCTTTTGTGAAGAGCATCTTGGTCATGCATTGGCCATTGCCACCCCTATACCCGGTTATCCTAGAGCAAAGGCAAAGGGTTTTTACAATTTATATTGTGATATACACTAAGACATTCTCTAGTGTATTATTCATTCTTTTCACAATCAAAAACTTAGAGAAGTTTAGAGAAATAAAAACTCCAAAATCCTTCCTCTCTATACCGAAATAATAGAGATCAAAACAATAGTTTTGGGTCATTTTAGTAAGATTATAATTATTCTAGATCAAATAATAATAGTCTTTTAAGAGGTCATCTTGGGTATATGCTTTAAGGAGGGATTCTATCTTTGAATCCTTGTTCTTCCATTTGTAAGAAAAGCTCAAGAACAAGTGAGAAGCAGAACTCACTTGTGCCCTAAATCTGAAACTACTATAGTAAGAATGACGATTTCTTCTCTTGACTATTTTAGTTTGCATCCATAAGATCTAGATTTAATTTTATGACTAAATTAAATTGTAACATATATGAATATGTCAAATAATGAGATTAATAATTTCTAACATAAGGGCCATGAAAACCCTTTGAACCACATTCGTGCTTTCAAAGACTACATGTCTATCAAAGGCATAAAACCTGAGATGTTCCTAAGGATCTTTCCTTCATCTCTCGACACCATTCCTAAGCAATGGTTCTACTCTTTGGAGCACAAGAAGATTGCCACTTGGGATGATGCTGGAATTGAGTTCGCTAAACAATACGCGGATAATGCTGAAATCCAAGTCAACATGCGTACTCTAGAGATTCTTACCCAAAATGAAAAATAAGGCTTCACCGACTTCCTAAGTAGGTGGAGGAAGAGTAGCACACAACTTGTTGAACGTCCAGATGAAGCTACTCTTATGGAAAATTTCGTGGATAACTTGAGGCCCATTTATACAAACCATTTGAGGTACCAAAACATAAAGTCCTTCAAATATTTTACTGTACTAGGGACAAGAATTGGAGATGACATCCGTAAAGGACTCTTGTCCAAAACGGTAGGTCGTGGATATCAAGGCTCGATGAGTCGTTCTTATAGCTCTACTAGCAAGACTGATGAGGTCAACCTTGTCGAATAATCTAAGAAGAATAACCCACAGAGGAAGTTCACAAACATTGGAGATTCATACTCCAACGCTATGAAGAGATTGATGAAACAAGGTAAGCTCCAACCCATAGGACCTACACCTGACCCAGAAAAGAGATCTAAATTCTGGGACAAAAATGCATACTGCGAATATCATAAAGGCAAGGGACACGATACAGAGAAACGCTTCAACTGAAACATGTCCTTCAGGATATGATCGAAGACGGTCGCTTACCTATACCTTCTGGAGGTAAGCCTAACAATACTCAGAATCCTCTTGGAGTTCTAATGATTACAAATGAAGAATCCACCTTGGATTATTCACATCATATTTCTCTAATCGAAGATGAAATTCATGCTCTAGAAGAAGAAGAGAGATATTCCACCATTTCTCCTACCATCGCCGATTTCATCGCATTGGAAAAGAGTGTGAGTAGGCAAGTTGCCGAGTTGGAAGTTGTGGTAGCATCTCTACGTAATGCCGACACTATAAATAAGGAAAACGCGTCACTAACCCCAAGTCTATATCAAGGGTCCACAATGCAAGAGGTAATCACAGTAGTTGACAACCTAGTTAAGCAAATAATTAGTCTGGAAGCCGAAATCATCAGATTGAGAGAGCTTAATATCGTCAATGGAATATGGGCCGACGACGATGAAGATGCCTCACAGAACACTACCTAGTCAAAGCTAGTGAGGATATTGTCAAGGCTAGCGAAGATCAAGATATAAACCACCTTACTCGTTCAGGGGGTCCATATCAGAATGTCTCCCAGAAAGGTCCTACGACTAATGGTCCAGTTACTAATGCCAATGTTGTCACCCCAAATGATGGCGAAGATACATCTACTGACAACCTGCTAAAAAAATTGCAGAAGACAAAGGCTGATCTTTCAGTCTGGCAACTAGTTGCGAGTTCATTTCCCTATTGTCAGGCTTTACTGCAAGCATTGGCTAAATTGAATGTAGCGCACAACTCTACGCTTGATGACGTAATCAACTTGGTCTTCTAAGATTCAGTTAAATTAAATAACCCAGTTACTTTTTCAGATGAGGATTTGCCTCCCTTCGGCGCCAGTCATAACCTCGCTCTATACATTACAGTCACATGCTTAAAGAATAACGTACCAATGACTTTGGTGGATGATGGCTCTGCAGTCAATGACATACCACTAAAGACGTATATAAGCTAGGCATGAAAGAATCAGATTGGACTCCTACCAACCAAGGTGTTCGAGCATACGATGGAACGCGACGTAAAGTAGTAAGGCTAACCAACCTCACTATAGCCACATGGCCAATTGAGCGAAAGGTTAATTTTCAAATAGTGGATATCGAAGCATCATTCAATATACTTCTGGGAATTTCTTGGATTCACGCTTCCAAAGCAGTAACATCCACCTTGCACTAGAAGATTAAGATTCCGCTAGACGGCAAAATAGTGACGATTACTTCGTCACCTATCAAGGCTGTAATAGAAAAACTGTCGAGCAACCAAGTAGTCACAGATCCAGTATATGAGCTTGAGGGCTTTTAGAGCATAAACCTTGTAGAGAGCGAATTTACACCTCTATACTTCAACCCTTACACCAATTTAGTGGTCAACCACATACTCAAATCCCAGGGATACTTCCCGGGAATGCCATTGAATTCTGCCAAGAAAAATACCTTTGCACCGTACAAAGAGGGGAACTCTCAGAGGATACCATTAGGATTGGGATACAAACCCACAAAAGAAGCAGCCTTGGAAATGCTCACTCAATACCAGAACCGTAAGAACAAAGGAATCCAAATGCGATCTTACCTCCCTACCCTAAATGGATATTTCGTCAGAGAAGGGAGTCAGGAGTACTTTCACGGGTTTCCTGAACCATGGTACTACAAGGGAATGTAACTAGCTGGAATCGAGGTCTTCCACGATTGCTACTTCATCCCTCCATAAACGGTTCCTACCGTCAAAACTCGCCAAACACCTTGTTTAGACGAACAGGCTCTTAGCCTTCTGTTTGGAGAGGACCGATTTGTCAGAGCTGCACAGGATGAGATCATTACCATGATAATTCAAGATGAGCACTTCAACCGCACAACATTGATCACCGAAACCAGTTCAAATCAGCAGAAAGGATGGAGGAAGTCTATCAAATGGACTAACAACTGTTTAGGTATTTTTTACCGAATTGGTTGTTTAGGGTCAATGCGGTCTTACTCGTTGGTTGATCGTATGATTGTTCGTATGTTGATACGTAAATAAAGAAACTAAGTGCGAAATATTAATTAACACGTGATATTTGGTGACGCGGAATACCCAATGTGGGATCAACCGCGGGAGGGACGGTACCCTTCCAAATATTGCACTATACTTGAATAGGAGGATGATTACAATAGTGACGTAGTGCTAATCTTGCTGGCACGAGGTATCAGGCCTGAAAGACCTTGGGCAGATGTATTTGTGAGTATGAGAATATGCCGAGGTCTTCACGTCAATGTGTGAATATGTGGATGTGTTTAATGTCCTTCTTGATTTGCTTTCTTGGCTATTTATAGGGTGAGAATCCTAGACATATCCTACCTTGACTATTGAAAGGGAATATAATTTCCATAAGAACTCTTTCCATATTCAGCCGTCTTCCCCAATTCTCCCTGATCTCCTTGACTTCTCCCTAACTTCTTCCTGACTTTTCTTTCCTTAGTCTGGACGTCTCCTTTGATGGGCCTCTGGTCTTCTTTCCATATACGCCAGCTCGTTCCCCCCTTCTCTAATTACGGGCTTCCTTCCTCCTTATCACTCCTCCCATAGCCTTTTATTTTATCAAGTGGGCCTCCCCTTTATTGTGCTATTTTTAGCTCAAACAGTTTGCCCAAAATTTCTTGTGAAGTATGCTTCGAGGTGTCGAGCAAGGAATTTACTTAATCGAATGCTAAAACCCTAAGCCGTCATTTGTACTTTTTTTCATGCAGCTCCATCACGTCAGCCGCCCCACTCCTCTTTTCTCGCACCCTACTCCCTCTCTCCTCTTTATAACCCTAATCCCCACTTTGTACTTCCATTTAATCCAAATCATTTCAAAAACTCTCCCTCTCTCTAAACCCTCAACCTTTCTCTTCTCTTACCTCGCCGGCTTCACTATTCCGCTTTCCATCGTTACTCTCATCAGGTATTCTTCCCCTTTTCCTTCTTTGATCTTCATTTTCTCTTTTCCACCATGGGTAAAACCCGATCAACCTCTGCACCCGCTGACCGCAATCTTGACCCAACCTTTCCTTCTCGGGGACTCTTTAAGTATCCCCACGACTACGATTCTGCTTTGACTGCTGCTGACATTCCCATGATTAAGGGTTTTCTTAGTCTTGGTGATGGGGTTGATATTGCCATCCCTGAACCGGGTCAGAAAGCCGACGTCCTTCGTCCCGGATGGGTTTGTTTTTATTTGTACCCGTTTAAATATGGCCTCCGTTTTCCTTTTCCCAAACTCATCCAAGATTTCATTTTTACAAATAATTTTGCCATGGCAAAAATTTCCGTTGCCATTTGGAGGGTTCTTCTTTACTCTCTGGCCGCCGGTCAAAACACTGGTAATTCTATCACCTTGATTGATCTAGCCCATATGTACAACATCAGGTCCCTGGGTAGGGGTCAATTCTCATTCCGGGGTCGTGGAGAGGCTCCCTTCAGGCATGTGTCTAAATCCCGTGATGAGAAATGGTTTTAGGACTTCTTCTTTGTGAGGAAGGACTCCATCCAGCCTCCTGCCGATTACATCTTCGAGAAATGGGTTATAGCTTCGAGTAAGTAGCCTTCCCGTCACCTGATTTATTTATCTCGCTGCTTACTAGCTTACTTCATCGTCTTCGTGCATGCCCCTGTGACCTGACTCGCATTGGTGCCAAGATCCCTGCCTGCAGCAAATTGTTCAGTATCTCTGATCTCAGAGAAAGTTCCCAGACCTGCTCCCCGGTTTTTCACCTGCTTCCTCTTCCAACCCTCTTCAATCAGCTCACATCATATCTTCTGGTGAGCTTACCACAATCGTTTCAGTTTGCATCTTTTATTAATGCTTTAGTTATCCTGACGCCTGAGACTACATCTGCTTGTAGGCTCAAAAGTTGATCCTTTAGAAATCATCCTCCAAACCGCCAAAAGAAAGAGACCTTACGCGATCCGACGTGGCATACGCCTCCAAGAGGAGTGCTCTGCCGCTTCCTTCCGAGACTCCTCCTACGTATTCCGATTCTGCTGTTCCCGAGCCCTTAGAGGTTGACCCGTTGTCTCGCCATCCGCCTACTCCTCCCGTCGGTCCTCGTACTTCATCTAGCGAGAGGTATTCGCTCATTTCCCGGAGGGTTTTGGGAATGTGGATAAGGTACCATCTTGGCCGGAGATCGACTAGCTTGCTCTTCCCTCCTCGAAGGAGACATTCTCGAGTTCTCCCTGTGAGGAGATGGCTGAGAATGATGTGCACAACGCCTTCATGGTGAATGCCCTTCATCTTCTACCTGTTTATTTGCTTTTATTTAGATTCTGCCCTTCGACTTCCCTTGCTGACATCTGACTTTCTTGCCCCAGACCCTCCAGTCTGGAGTCTATAATAGGAAGATGATCAACATAGTGCAGACCACCAGTCGTGCCACCAACGCCAAAAACCAGGAGCTGAAGGGGACAATTGCCGATTTGGCGCAATAGCGGTCTGATCTGAAGGAGCGTGTGGTGGAGTTGAAGACTGAGATTGCTGTCACCAAGAAGAAGCTGAAGGAAGGGGCTGATCAGCTGGCTCGCACTCAAGAGGTGTGCAGCACTTTCTATGACTCCCTCAAGCGCTCTGATGAGAAGATCGGGAGTGATCTCCCTAGCCACCAATGTTGTTGCCTATGCTACGGGCGGGGAAAAATCGGCGGGATGCGTCTTTGCTCTTGAGGAGGCTCTCACCCACAAGCTATAGAAGATGAGGAGAAACTTGTTTGGAGATGCTCTATCCCACCCAACCCGATCGAGTGCGCTGATGCCCGAAGTTGG
Organism: Silene latifolia; assembly: GCF_048544455.1. NCBI lineage: Eukaryota > Viridiplantae > Streptophyta > Magnoliopsida > Caryophyllales > Caryophyllaceae > Silene > Silene latifolia. The sequence continues at coordinate 242,845,211 of NC_133537.1, forward strand.
TGAGGTGAATTCTCTGCATTGGCCGAGCAAGTCTTTGGGGGTGATGTTGGAATGTCCCGAGGATCTGATGTGGAGCTCGGAAGCTATGGCGGTGAGGATATGCAAGCTGGTGCAACACGAAACAAGAGGTCGGAAAGGCGGAGGAGGTGCTAGAGGTGGAGGTCATTAATGTGACCGATAATTAAGTTGTTATTGTTTTTTTTAACGAACGTTTTGGCAGTCTGGCCCAGAGGTGGCCGTGTCAGCCTGATGGCTGATTTGGGCATATGCCGCAATGTAAGGAGGAGTGGCCGTGTCAACCTGAGGCTGATTTAGACCAGTCTTGTCATCCTGAAGAGGCTGATCAAGACTAAGCTAGCTGTCGTGTCAGCTTGATGGCTGATTTAGGCGTATGCCGCAGTTTTATATTACTTAACCTTGTTCATGACGCAAGGTGTGTTCATCACGTTTAAAGCCAACAGCGGCGTAATTTAGGCAAGTTTATCGTCATTCTTGGACCAATGGGACGCTGCAGGATTCTGGTAGCGCAGAGATCCATACGTTCCATGTTCGTGTGCATGCATGCTGGGGCCCTGATTAATTGCGATTAGTGCGAGCTATGTCCATGGGGTGGTATCAGGGGTAGCTGGGTAAGCGTGTTTAGCTGTCAACCAGACTCCTTTCGTATGTTCCTGATCACTTTGGTGAGGGTGCTCCTTGTGGAGAAAATAGGTTAGGCATGTTGGAGTGCCATGTGCCTTGTCACCCCGCATTGGCGGTTGACAGATCTGCTAGATATCCTTTCAAAGTACCATAGACACCGAGATTGAGTGATGTACCTAGAGAAGTCTGAAAATAGAAAAATCTACTAAAATGGTGTGAAGTACCTGTCGCCATCTCATGTGGTACCAGAGCAATTGTGGTCCCAGGACGCTGCCAGACCACACCATCTAGCAGTAATTTAAAATTTGAAATAGTTAGAGATACCAGAAATAGGAGTGAAATTGGCAGTATGCCTACTACCGAGTTTGTATTTTAATTTTGAAATGTTTTAGCTTTTTATAGTACATCATTCTGAAGGCTAAAGTCTACTTATTATTAAAAGTAATATCTCTTCAGGTGAAGTATGTTCCATGGGCGTTGTATGATTTGACCGTCCATAGTCATCAGTCTGTATGCACCATGGCCAACAACTCCTTCTACCTGGTATGGTCCTTCCCATTTGTAGGCGAATTTGCCTGGTTTTCGATTCCTAGTGTTTTGAAACACCTCTCGGAGAAGCAGGTCTCCTACCTCCAGGAGCCTGACTTTCACATTCTTGTTATAACTCCTGGCCACTGACTGTTTGTAGGCAGCCAGACGTATTTTTGCGCTTTCTCTTAGCTCGTCAATTGTGTCCAGGCTTCTGACCATCTTTGCATTTTTCAGTTCCCCTGTCATATTTTCATACCTGTAAGTGGGAACTAGAACCTCTGATGGAATGACTGCTTCTGTGCCAAACACCAGGCTGAAGGGTGTTTGACCTGTTGCTACTTTTGGTGTCGTTCTGTCTGACCACTATACAAGTGGCAATTCATCTGCCCATTTTCCTCCTAACTCCTGTAACCTCCTTCTTAGATTATCCATGATGATTTTGTTGCTGGACTGAGCTTGCTCGTTGGACTTTGGAGTCTTGGGTGCTTACTTTTTTAGGGTGATGTTCCATCTGGCACAGTATCCCTCGGTGTCGTTGGAAATGAATTGTGAGCCCTTGTCACATATGATTTCTGATGAGATACCAAACCTGCTAATGATGTTTCGTTTTATAAACGAAATGACTTGTTTGTCCTTTATTTCTGTGAATGCTTCTGCCTCTATCCATTTGGAGAATTAATCTGTCATTGCCAGCATCCAGGTTCTGTTTCCGGTAGCTTATGGCAGAGGTCCTACTATGTCCATGCCCCATGCCATGAATGACCAGGGAGAAATGATAGAGTGCAAGGGTTCTGCCGACTGATGAATCATTGGTGCTGAGCGCTGGCTGGCGTCACATTTGCGTGCGTACTCTGCCACATCTGCCTTCATTGTAGGCCAGTAGTATCCCTGCCTGAGGGCTTTATTTGCCAGACTCCTGCCCCCTGCATGGTTTCCATATTCACCACTGTGGAGAGCATGCAACACAGTTTGTGCTTCTTCCTTTTCCAGGCACTGTAAGTAGGGTCCTGCCAGTGATTTTCTGAATAATGTATCGTCAATAAGTATGAACCTGGATGCCTTTACTCTGAAAGCTTTCACTTCTTTCTTGTCATCTGGTACCTTGCTATGACGCAGCCAGTCTAGATAAGGTGTACGCCAATCCCAGTCACTTGCATGTTCTACATTTTTATCAGTGGTGGTCAGGTCCGGTTGGCCGAGAGTTCTCGCCTTCCTTCAGAATCGCCTGGACTCCTTCCCGTTCGCGTGAATCCTCCAGTTCTCCCTTATCTATTTCATCTCGCCATACGGATGGAAGGCTCTAGCATGTGTGCTATTGGAATGCTGGATAGTTCTGTTGGCTTGAACGTTGCCCCCAGAGTTGCTAAGGCATCTGCTTCCACGTTCTGATCTCTAGGGATCTGCTTAAGCTTGCAAGTTTCGAATTTTTGTTTTAATTCCTTCGCTATCTTCAGGTACGCAATCATATTTGAGTCCCTAGCTATAAACCCGTCATTCACGTGATTAACTATTAGTAGAGAGTCACTGGATATGCGCAGGTGTCTAACTCCTAATTCTAGAGCTAGCTTCATTCCTAATATCAAGGCCTCGTACTCTGTTTCATTGTTGGTTGCCTTGAATTCACATCTTACTGCTTGTGCTATCAGGTCTCCCTGTGGTGATCGCAGGATTAATCCCACACCTCCCCCCTTTAGTTGGAGGCTCCGTCAATGTGCATCTGCCAGACCTCTGTCTCCTTGCTCCCCTTTAAGGTGAGGATTTCCTGTTTTGCCCGGATTCGGATGGTGGGTCAAGTCCGACACGAAGTCGGCTAGTGCTTGTGATTTGATTCTTTGTTCGGGGTCATATCGTATATCGTATCCACCGAGGTGCATGAGACCATTTTGACATTCTCGCACGATAGTTCAGGCTTCCTCATGATAGATTTCAGCGGGTAATTGGTCACAACATGTCTGGTGTGGGACTCAAAATAGGGGCGCAGTTTGCGAGATGCTACTACCAGTGCTAATACTAACTTTTCAAGAGATGTGTACATGGTCTCTGCCAGCAGCAGAGACTTGCTCACGTAGTACACTGGTTTTGCTCCTTTTCCTGCTCTCTGACCAGAACAACGCTCACTGCCACCTATGTGACGGCCAGGTATAGGAATAATGGTTCTCCTGGCTCCGGCTTCAACAGCAGTGGCGGACTGCTGAGGTAGTGTTTCAGCTCCCTGAAGGCTTGCTCGTGATCCGCGGTCCATTAAAACTTTTTGACTTTTCCTTAGTACGTCCTAAAACAGCCTGCATTTATCTGAAGATCTTGAAATGAACCTGCTCAGGGCTGCTACCTTTCCAGCTAGTCTTTGAACATCTTTAGGCTTCTTAGGTGACTCTAGTTGTAAGACGGCTTTGATCTGCTCGATGCTGGCCTCGATCCCTCTTTGAGTTGCAATATAGCCTAAGAATTTGCCAGAAGATACTCTGAAGGTGCATTTAGATGGGTTTAGCTTCATTTTGTATTCCCTGAGGGTGCTGAATGTTTCTGCCACGTGCTGCATGTGATCTTGGGCTTTTTCTGATTTCACCAGCATGTCATCAATATACACCTCCATAGTTCTTCCTATCTGCTCTTTGAACATGCAGTTAACCAGCCGTTGATATGTGGAGCCTGCGTTCTTTAGGCCGAATGGCATGACGTTGTAGCAATATATTCCTCTTACGGACATGAATGTCGTCGTCTCCTGATCTGCAGGATGCATCTTAATCTGATTGTATCCACTCCAATCGTCCATGAATGTTAACATCTCATGTCCAACTGTCGCATCTACCATTGTGTCAATATGAGGCAGTGGGAAGGGATCTTTAGGGCACGTCTTGTTGAGGTCGGTGAAGTCCACACATACTCTCCACTTCCCATTCTTCTTAGGCACCACCACTACGTTAGACATCCATTCTGGATATTTTACTTCTCTTATTTTCTTTGTTGCCAGCAGACTATCTACCTCTTGGTTGATCACCTTGTTTCTTTCCGCTGCAAACTTTCTTCTTCTCTGCTGGATGGGTTTACACCTTGGGTCCACACTAAGCTTATGCGTTATGATGGACGGATCTATTCCTATCATGTCATCGTGTGATCATGCAAAACAATCCATGTTATCCTGTAAGAACTTGATTAGTTGCTGTCTCAAGCCTCCTGTGCATCCTGCTCCAATGAGCACAGTTCTTTCTGGGTGCAGCTTGTCCAGGTTGATTTGATCCAGCTCTTCTGCTGGGGGTTCGATGTATTCGTCCTGGACAGGCTGCTTCTGTAATTTCTATGCGGGTGGACTGGCAGTACACTTAAGTGCCTTCTTATAGCAGCCTCTAGCTTCCTCCTGATCTCCTCTTATTGTCTCTACTCCCCATGGTGTGGGGAACTTTATGCACTGGTGATATGTTGAGGGGACTACTTTCATCTGGTGTAGCCACGATCTTCCCAAGATGACATTGTAGGTGGACGGGCCGTCTATAACCAGATACCTGACTTGCTTGTTGACTCCTCCTACATAGGTTGGGATGACTATTTCTCCCAACGAGTTAGCTGTTTCCCCACTGAAGCCTACTAGCGCAATAGTCTTCTTCTGCAGATCCTTCTCGCTGAATCCCTTATTCTCTATGGTCTTCAACATGATCAGGTTGACCGAGTTACCTGTATCTACCAAGACCTTCTTAACTGTGCAATTGGCCATTGATAAGGTGATAATAAGTGCGTCATGATGTTCTCGTTCGTCGTACGTATCTCCTTCATCAAAGCTGACAGCTGGTAAGTCGCTGTGAGATATTCTGCAAGAATTTGCTGGCCTATCTCCTTTGGTCTCGGTAGCACGTCTCTTGGCTGCTGAGTATGTCAGCCCACTTAGGTCTGAGTCGCCTGTTATCACGTTTATGATTTTGGTGCATGTGGGTGGGTTTGCAGGCTTGGCAGAGCCTACCTTATCCTGGTTCTTGCCCCCACGTGGTAATAGGTGGCTCAGCTTCCTTGTTCATACAGGCGCTTGATCTCTCTTCATAATGTGTAGCAATCGTCAGTGTTGTGCCCAATATCACGGTGGAACTCACACTTCTTTTTGCTATCCTTTCTCCATGCTTGCTCTCCTACTGGTGGGTTGGGCCACCTGACTCCATCTCCCATCTCCCTGAGTGCCTTCAAGATTCCTCCGATACGTCTAGTGAATCCATATTCTGCCAGAGTAGGGAGTTGCTGATTTTCCTTGATTCTGTTGACTCCCCTTCCATATGGTTTGTACCTCTCGTCTTTCTTGCTGGTGGTTTGCTTTCTTCCTGATTTCTCCACTACGAGGTACTAGAAATACTTGGCGTGCTAAGTAAGCTGGCTCTGGCTAGGATATCTTCCTCCAATCTGATTGCGGCAGCTGGCTTCTCTTGCACCGCCTCGAAACTATGGCAGGGATGCATAGTTAGCTGCTTGTATAGGTCGGAGTCGTGGTGGAGGCCTCTTTCGAAGGCTTCTACTCATTGTCGAAATGTCGCACTCCCATCGCTACCTTCTCATTGTTGAATCTAGTATTGTATTCTCCAATGGTCTCTTCTCGCCCTTGGACGATCTGTACGGATCTCTTGCGTGCTTCGTGGTTTTACGCTTGCAAATGTTGAGTAAACGCGTTCACCAATTCAGCAAATGTAGATATCGACCTGTTGGGCAGGCTAACAAACCATCGAAGTGCCGGCCCTGCTAGGGTGGATCCAAATCCTTTGCACATGCAAGCCTCCTTGACTTGCCCTATAGCTGTTATTGTCATCATCTTCTGCTTGTACTGGCTTATATGATCAAAGGGATCTGCTATGCCGTCAAAGAGGGGCATATTTGGATTTGTGAATCCCTTTGGCATGGCTGTGATGGATATGGTGTCCACGAATGGTGAGTCGGCATAACTGTCTAGTGCTGCTTTCTCGAGTGGGGGTGGCAACCCTGGGACCCTACTCAGTATTGCTTTTAACTCCAAGTACTGCTGATTTGTTATGCTGCCTGAGTCTGGGGTTCGTCTGTCAGGTGCCTGCTGATTCAATTTACTGCCTCCTGATCCGGGCTCATGAAGGTGCTGATATGTTCTAGCTGCTAGAGGAGTTGTTGTAACGACTGTCCCCTGCTGCCAGTTCATTTGTTGGTTCGACTCGGATCCTGCTCCAGTTGTCTGATCGATCGTTGCGGGGCTGCTGACTGGGATGCCACCTGCTCGTGCTTCCACGCGGTGGCGCGCAGCAGATTACCGGCGTGAGGTATCCCAGCCCTTGCGGGGTTATCCTCCCATCTGATGGTATTTTGGACAGATCCAACATGGTTACCAGTTCAGTCGGTATCTGTCGAAGTGGATTCCTGCTGCCTAATGCTCCTTGCGTCAGATCTACTAATGGAGACCTTCCCATGTCTGCCCTGCCCGCTGGGGTGGCAGATTGCTGCTTCAGGATGTCTATCTGCGCCTAGAGCTCTCTGTCCCTCTCTCTTGCTTCAGCTTCAGCTTTTTTTTGGTCTTCTCTTATGTTTTCCATGGCTTTCTGAAGATTTTCTACGCCAGTGAGCAAGATTTGTGTGGGGCTAGGTGGCAGGGTGTGGCCTGAACATGCCGCTCCCTTATCTGATCTGGTCTGGGTCGCGACAGCAGGAGTCCTAGGAGCCTGTGTTGCCACTGTTGATGTTGGATTCTGAGTAGAGGGCGGTGGTGGCGATGGTTGTCTGCTCCCTGACACGGCGTTCGATGCTTGCTTATCCATTGTATATTTAGAGTATCAACGATTGACGACCACAATGCCCCACAGTGGGCGCCAAACTGTTTAGGTATTTTTTTACCGAATTGTTTGTTTAGGGTCAATGCGGTCTTACTCGTTGGTTGATCGTATGATTGTTCGTATGTTGATACGTATATAAAAAAAACTAAGTGAGAAATATTAATTAACACGTGAGATTTGGTGACGCGGAAAACCCAATGTGGGAACAACCGCGGGAGGGACGGTACCCTTCCAAATATTGCACTATACTTGAATAGGAAGATGATTACAATAGTGACGTAGTACTAATCTTGCTGGCACGAGGTATCAGGCCTGCAAGACCTTGGGCGGATGTATATGTGAGTATGAGAATATGCTGAGGTCTTCACGTCAATGTGTGAATATGTTGATGTGTTTAATATCCTTCTTGATTTGCTTCCTTGCCTATTTATAGGGTGAGTACCCTAGACATATCCTACCTTGACTATGGAAAGGGAATATAATTTCTATAAGAACTCTTTCCATATTCGGTCGTCTTCCCCAATTCTCCCTGATCTCCCAGACTTCTCCCTAACTTCTCCCTGACTTTTCTTTCCTTAGTCTGGACATCTCCTTTGATGGGCCCCTGGTCTTCTTTCCGCATACGCCAGCCCGTTCCCCTTTTCTAATTACGGGCTTCCTTCCTCCTTATCACTCCTCCCATAGCCTTTTATTTTATCAAGTGGGCCTCCCCTTTATTGTGCTATTTTTAGCCCAAACAACAACCAAGGAAAGCTATTCAAAGTCACCACTGGAGAAGGAGAGATGTTCAAAGGAGAACCTGAAGACAACGAATTCGAGTCAGAGTGGGAGTCGGAGTCGGAATCAGAGTCTGAGTCTAGAGAAGTCGCTAGGGAGTCTTCTTTTGTCGTCACTCCCAATCCCCTTGTTTCTCCTAGCCTAGTAGTAACAGTAGCTGGGGAAATGTCCCGGCAGCTGTCCCTTTACCGCCATGGACTACTTAACAGATGGCTTCTTTGTTTCAACTCTTTTCAAAATTTAATATGAATAAATCAGATTCTGCTTACTCTTTCTGTTATTCTTAATGCAATTCTATTTACGATGATGATGAGGATGATCCTGACCCAGACTCAGTCGAACTACCACCCTATATGGTTAAAGAGATATTACAAGAGAGGGAAGGAGCACCAGTTATAAAGAACACCGAACCCATCAACGTAGGAACCGAACTAGAACCCTAAGAACTTCGCAAGTTCTTAGGAACCCTTTACCGCCATTGATAATCTTCGCGAGTTCTTCCTAAGGCTGCGCAAATACAACATGAGACTCAATCCTCGGAAATGTGCATTTGGGGTAACGTCATGCAAACTCCTAGGATACGTCATTAGTCAAAGAGGAATAGAAATTGATCCATCCAAGATCAAGGCTCTAATCGAAATGCCGCAACCCCAAACCGAGAAAGTGGTTAGAGGATTTATGGGTAAAGTGCAGTATATAAGCCGACTCATATCGAAGCTTACTATGATCTGCGAACCAATTTTCATGAAGCTCAAGACAACAGATCACACCATATGGGATGATGACTGTCAAAAGGCATTTGATAGGATTAAAGAGATACTGGCTAAGCCACCGGTGCTAATGGCTCCCCAACGAGATCAACCTCTTGGTTTATATCTCACAGTAACCGATACAACCATAGGGGCTATGCTCGCGCAAACTGTTGGAAAAGAAGAAAGAGCTATCTACTACCTTAGTAAGAAGTTCTTAGAATATGAATGTAAGTACACACATCTCGAAAACACATACCTCACTCTTGTGTGGGCAATAAAGAAGCTACACCACTACATGCTTAGCTACTCTGTCAAAGTATATTCCAAAATGAATCCCGTCAAGTACCTCTTCGAGAAATCCATTCTGAATGGTTGATTGGCGAGGTAGACCTTAATCCTTTCAGAGTTCGATCTCAAATACGTACCTCTGAAGGTTATAAAGGGACGTGTCGTTGCCGAATTCTTCGCAGACAATCCTATCAACGACACTCAAGCAATAAACATGTGGTTGTTCCCAGACGAGGACATACTACAAACTAGTGTAGACTCCTGGGACCTTTATTTTGAAGGAGCATCAAATTTAAGAGGATTTGAGATAGGAGTGTTGCTCATTTCTCCTGAAGGTGAGCATACACCACTTTCTGTCAAGCTCGACTTTGAGGTGACAAATAACACAGCAGAATATAAAGCTTGTCTCATTGGTCAACAAGCAGCAGTAAGTTCAGGCATCAAGAACCTTAGAGTCCACGGAGATTCATCCATGATCATCAACCAAATAACGGGATCTTGGAAAATTAGAAGTGAAAGTCTAGCACCGTATCAGGATAGGATAGATCAAGTCACCCAGTTCTTCGATCAGGTCTCTTATCTACACCTACCTCGTGAAGAGAATCAATTTGCAGACGCTCTTGCAAAACTTGCATCTTTGATTAATATGCCAGACAACATGGTAGAAATGCCTTTATGCATCGAACGGTGGTCAGAATCAGCCTATGTACACCAAATTACAGATGAAGAAGAAAGTCCAGAGGAACCTTGGTTCCAAGCCATTTTGAACGTCAAGCTCAACGGCAGATATCCACCAGATACGGATAAGAGGGGACAATGCGCCTTACGCCTACTAGCCTCTCAATAACTCTTCATGCAAGGAGAATTATACAAAAGAACACCTCTTGGTGTAGTCCTGCGTTGCCTTGATCATTCACAAGCACAAAGAGTGATGGAAGAAATCCACGATGGAGAATGCGGTCCTCACATGAGTGGACATATGATGGCAAAGAAAATCACACGTCTAGGATACTTTTGGACCATGATGGAGTCGGATTGTATCAAGTACGTCAGGCATTGCCATAATTGTCAAATCTTCGCGAACGTGCAACATGTCCCTCCTTCACTGCTTTACACCATGACATCTCCTTGACCATTTTCTGCTTGGGAAATCGACATCATTGGGAAGATCACCACAGCCAGAAAAGGAGGTCACTGTTTCATTTTGGTAGCTATCGACTATTTTACCAAATGGGTTGAAGCGGCATCTTACACTAGTCTCACCGCCGAAAACGTGGCAAAGTTAAGACAAACCTATATCATCTGTCGATGTGGTTGCCCACATGAGATCATCAGTGATAATGGATCACATTTCCAGGCTGAGACTGAGCAATTGCTAGCCAAATACAAAATCAAGCACCACCATTCCTCGCCTCATAGACCTCAAACTAATGGCGTAGTAGAGGCAGCTAACAAAAATGTCGTCACCATCCTCGAGAAAATGATCGACAATTATCGCGATTGGCCTAGCAAAATACCATTGGCATTATGGGGTTATCGCACATCAGTTAGGACGCCCACTGGGGCCACTCCTTTCTTTCTAACCTATGGCATGGAAGCTGTGCAACCAGTTCAGCTAGAAATTCTATCCCTACGCATTCTGCTCAAAAGTCAAATTCCAGAAGCTGAATGGAATAGGGATAGGTATGAAGAACTCATCCTCTTGGATGAACGAAGACAGCGCGCATTACATAATGTGTAAACATATCAAGCACGTATCAAACGAGCCTTCAATAAACGAGTTAAGCCCAGAAACATCAAAGAAGGAGACTTGGTGCTCAAATCAGTCAGAGCTCTCCTACCTATCGATCCACGTAGAATGTTTAAACCTAATTGGGCCGGCCCTTTTTTAGTCCATACTCTCACGGGGTGCGGTTAGGATTACAGACCTAGATGGGAATGAATTTGCTAACCCCACTAACCTCGACCAACTAAAACGATACTACCCTTAGCATCGGATAGGAACCGCGCCTCGCGTAACACCTACGTGCCGCTCGTACGACACGAAATAAAAATGGCCCTCGGCCAACTGAAAGAAAGCTTATGTCACTATGCTCTTGCGTTTTGACATTTCGACATCCTCACATCATCAAATAAATTGAATTGTATTTTAGGAGTAAGTAAAGCTCATGCTTATTTTCTAGTTCACTACAAGCACTTGCTTCGAACAATTATTCTTTTACATTTATTCGAACTATGCACAGGGTTTCATTTCATTTTAAATAAATATGTAGGCAGTCCTTCACATGACACAACCCCTTATTTTAAAATGTTAATAGAAGGACATTTGCATTTGAAATTCGACAAGAATAATAAAAGAAAATCACAACGGTTTCTTAACTAATAAATCTTTTATTCATTTGTTCCATAAATAATAATAGTATGCCAAATAATATAAATGCTGAAATAAATGCTAGACTAGGATTCTAACAACCGCGCCGTTTATTATAAATAATAATAATAATAAATAGTACTTCGACTAAGGCTACTCTTCCATCTTCCCTTTCCCTTTGTCATTTTTATCATACTTCTTGTCTCGACCGCGAGCCGGGCGCTCTTGTGCTATCTCCGACCTAATAACCAAAGGTCTCTCTCGCGGGCTAGACTTGCCATTTCGATCCACCACCATTTATACGGCAGGAGCGGTTTTCGGTTTCTTCGACGGATGAACGACTCGGAATCCGACCTCTTCTTCCTCCTAGGTCAAGAACTTCTGGTTCTCCTTTTCTACCTCACAAATATTGTAGTCAACATGCTCGTGCTTCCTCAATTTATCACGCTCTTCAAGAGTAGCTGCCTTCCTCTACTGCAAGTATTAGTCAGATACACACAAGGAGCCAATCGGAGTAGGTATGAACCACATATTCCTCTGTCGTATGTGCCGCTGCAGTCTGAGGAACAGTATCGAGCTTCGGGATCTTCTGCCAAAGGCCAACTTGCCTCATCGATCTCTCAGGAAAAATGCAAATCATGAATTCCAAGCCAGGGATGCGAACTGACAGAGTAGGATCTAAAGATGACACTCCGGTGACCGACCTGAGATGCCACCATGGCACAATCCACCGGATTTGGGGTCCTCCTTCACTCTTCAGTTTATTTTCCCAGTAATTGAAAACCCGAGCGAAGTCCACCATGTAGAGTCTTGTTCGCATTGCAATTGATCGAGTGATGTGACTCATATTTGAGCACATTTAGTCCCCGAATTAACCTCGTTCCTATGCTTTATATCACTTATTTGGGTTATTTACTATCTTTAGTTTCCCATTTTGCATATTCTTTGAGGTTTTGTCTCCTTAGTAGGAAAGAATTGTAAACCTTGCATTTACATGGCGAAATGGAGCTAAATTGATCGCATCTAATGACCAAGCATCAAAGAGAAGACATTACTAGAAGGCCTATGTAGATAATAAAGTGAAATGGGCAATGATGAAAGGATCCTTGCATCCTCAACACGATCCTTGTGGATTGTTAAGGAGCAAAAAAAGAAGAGAAGCTGTCTGTCCCAGGATCCGAGGAGGTTGTCCACAATACGGGCGTCTCCCAACACCACAATCCGGGCGTCTTGTGCCCAGGACGAGCGTCCCACATAAGCTCAAGACGAGCGTCTCCTCCGTGATCCGCTCGGATTACAAGTCAGTACCAACCGTGCCTCAGCACAGGACGGGCATATTGTCACGGGACTAGCAAGAGGGATATGCTTATTTCCTTCAAGAGGAGCATTTCCTCAACTTTTTTTAAGGTCTTAATAGTCATTTAAGCACTTAGTAACCCTAATCTTTAGTATAAATACCCCTTTGTACTACCTAGATTAGTACCACCTCCTAATTAGATCTTAATCATCTCTTAATGAACCTTTTATGCTCTCTTAAACAAGTTGTAATCATCCTTTAATCTAGTAGTAATCTTGTAATCAACTCTTAATCAAGTTTTAATACAATTCTCAATATTAATCTTTCCTTAATTTCTCTATTGTTCTTCATTTATTTTGGGTAATTAGAAGATTATTTGGGTTTATTTGGAGGATTGACAAACTTCCATCAATCATCAAGTACTTCTATTATTCTTAGCTTTATTATTTGGAATCTCCATAGGTATAATTTTCTTAACCCTTGTTTTAATTATTGTTAATTACTTTCATTTGTTCATCACGTTTAGCCTTGTTAGTTTGATTGACAGTCTTATTAGCATGTTGAATTTGGTAATGAGTGAGTAGTCTCCTAGATAGGGTTAATGGGGAATGATTCCTGCTTAATCTAATATGTTTTTATAATTAATTTACCTACTTGTTGTGATTTCAACTTATGCACATGTTATGTTTGATGAAATGCGAGCCTATGAATTCTTGCATTTTTTACCCATCATGTCGAGTCGATCAGGCTCGATTCTTTTCCCGGCTATCTTTTCAGTGAGACTTGTAAGCTTATACACCAACTCGAGTCTCATTAGACAGTGCATATAGTTGAATAGGAAGGATTAAGTCGAGTTGTAGGGATTGTACAATCTAATCGATTCGGCTCCGGGACCCAAACCTTCCTAGGGATTGTAAGCTTATACACCAACTCGATCCCGTCACAACAATAAGTGCTTGCATCTAGTAGAGAACATGTTTGTATGATCAACTCCAATGAATACCCTATGAACCCATGACACCCTAATGCTTTTAATCAATTGTTTACATCTCTTTTTAATCATCTTGCTTGTTTTTATTACTTTACTTTTATATTGTTGATTAGTTTACTTGATCTCCTATCTCAACCCAAATTGTGACACCCTAAGACACAACCACTTACAATTGAAAATCCTACATCAATACCCATCTCTTGGGATCCGACCTTTACTTGCCTCTTTGCTAAGAGTAGTTTATGAAGTTATAAATATTGTTTTGGTTGGTAGCTTTTGACGACGATTTTTAAACCGAGCCAAAAATGGCGTTGTTGCCAGGGACGGTGTTAACTTGATTTGATTCATTGTTTTTAGTTGTGTCTCTCTTCACCTTAGAGAAGTCAATCTCCTCAAGGTTGTTCTAATTGTTTTCGAGTTGTTTGATATTTTGCCTGTCTAGGAGATCACAAGGTAACTTATTACCCATTGATCTTGAAATTGAAAGAACCTTAACCAACAATATAAGACTTGCTAGAGGTACTTTGAGAGCTATTGTAGAGATTGTGGACATTCAACTAAATAACATTGAGTTTACCAACCCTTTTGCAAGAGAAGGAGAGGACAACCCAATACAAAACCCACCACAAAATCAACCCACAATGCCTAAATTCTCATCACATTCCGTACCAACCGAGGACAACCTACAAAATGGTACTCCTACACCACAACATTTAACCGGTAATTTCATTGCCAAATCCGCATTCATACAACTAGTTGAGAGAAGTCAATTTGGAGGGATTCCTAGTGAAGACCCTCATTCACATATGGAGACTTTTTGTGACTATTGTGATGCAATTTCTCAAGCCGGAGTTACTCAAGACCAAATCTGATGGGTCTTATTTCCTTTTTCTTTGATTGGTACTGCAAAGTAGTGGTTGAAAAGTCTAGACAAGGCTACCCTTGGTATTGACTCATGGAAGAAGTTAGCACTTGCTTTCTACAAGAAATTATATCCTCCGGAGAAGACCAATATGTTGAGAGCACACATCACCGGGTTCAAGCAAAGGGATGAGGAATCATTGTATGAGGCATGGGAGAGATTTAAGGACACTTGTCGTTCTTGTTCACACCATGGACTTAGCGAGTGGTTCCTTGTACAACAATTTTGGAATAGTCTATATGAAGACTCCCGAAACATTCTCAATATGGGATCCAATGGTATGTTTACTGAAGTTGATGACAATCAAACATGGGCCAAAATTGAAGAAATGGCGGTTCATTATTCGCAATATAGTAGGCCTCAGAAGGCTACTAGAGGAGGAAAGCATGGGGTAGATTCCATCACTCAATTGGGTGCTCAACTAAGTGCTCATATTGACACCATCAATTTGAAGTTTGAGAAGGCCATGGCTAAACTTGAAGAGGCCTCCAAATCACCCAAACAACATGTTAATGCTATGGTGGCATCATTCTCAATTCCAAGTAAAGTATGTGAGAGTTGTGGAACTTTGGGACATGACCAAAGTGAATGTAGGGGAACAAGTGAACAAGTGAATGCTTTCCAAGCATACAAGAGTGGCACCCCTTATTCAAACTATTACAATGAGAACACCAAATTCCATCCCAATCTTTCATACATGAGCCAAAATGTTCAAAACCCTCAACCAACATACACCCCACCTCCAATGAGAAATCAAGCTCAAAGACCCTTTTATAACCAAAGCCAAAGTTATCAAAACCAACCTACATACAATCAACCAAATGACCAAGGATTTGATGTTCAAAAAGCGGTCCTCCAAATGCAAAAGAATCAACAAGAATTTTTCACTCAAATGCAAAAAGATAGCCACGCCAAAGACATCACCATCAACAACATACTAGCCCACACAAAGATGTTGGAAACCCAAATGACTCAATTAGCATCTTCTAGCTCTTAAAGACAAAAGGGGCAATTACCACCTCAAGGTAATCCCCCAAGACATGAGTCGGTTAGTGCCATCCATTTGAGGAGTGGTACAAGGTATGAAGGACCAAAGAAGCCAATTGATGAAGAAGTTGTGGAGGCTAGCGACAAGCAAAGAGTTGAGAACTCTAAGGAAGAAGAACCCACCATCCAATAAGTTTTAAAGAAGAGAAATGAAGAGAAGGCTAAAAAAAAAGAGCCTATTGTAATTACATTTCCATTTCCAAGTCGTCAAGCTAAGCCTAAGTTTGATGAACAGCTTGGAAAGTTCATGGAGATTGTGAAGAACTTAGAAGTCTCAATCCCATTCACGGAATTGATAAGTCATGTTCTGGCCTATGCAAAGTACATGAAAGACATTCTTACAAAGAAGAAATCCATCCGGAAGCTAGAGACTACTGCATTCGCTAAGGTGAGTAGTGCTATTCTACAAGGAAGTTCACCTCAAAAACTCAAAGATCCGGGAAGCTTCTCTATTCCATGCACCATTGGCGACACTACAGTCAACAAAGCTTTATGTGACCTTGGAGCAAGCGTAACTGTCATGCCATACTCGGTGTGCAAAAGGCTAGGAATGGGAGAACTCAAGTGCACCAATATTACGCTTCAAATGGTGGATCGATCAACGAAGACACCTTTATGGATATGGGAGGATGTGCCCGTAAGAATGGGCAAATTCTTCATCCCGGTGGACTTTGTTATTGTTGACATGGCGGAAGATTCCAACATTCGTATCATTTTAGGAAGACTATCACATTTAATCTTGATAAGACAATGAGAGCTCCCCAACTACATGAGCCATGTTTCAAGATTATTCATTATAGCCGAGAAAGTGATAGGAAGAAGTTGGCATCTCAATGCAAAGATCAAGCCATGGGTAAAGAATCACCACCCATATAGAAGAAGAAAGTGGATAACCTTCAAGATGCTCCATCCAAAGAGCAAGGAAATTTTCAAAACAATGAGAGCTTGGATATTTCACCACCAATCATGTCAAGTAAGGAAGAAGGCCTCATTGGCCATGACAACAAGAAAGAGGAGTTGCTCTTATCAACTCATGACATCACTGGGGAGAAAGCTAGTGAAGTATGTGGTCTATGGGATGACGAATTTGAAGGATTAGTCAACCCGTACATTGGCAATGCTATGACCTTAGACCAAGGCTTTGCCGATCCTTGTCATCACCTTGACATGGGTGACCACCATGAAGAACACAATGTGCAAAGCTCTATTGAAGATCTTTATAATGAAAATGAACAAGCCTTCGACGGCTTCTACAAGATGTTGAGCAACATCAACAACACCTTGGTTATGCCCCCTTGACATCTCATACAAGGATGAGAGTTTGGTGGAGTCCTCCCTAAACCACCATTTGTAAATATTCTAACCCCTTAACTTGCATTTTACTTCTTGTATTGCATTCTAGTCAATTTTGGATTTACATTCTTATGTTTTGATCAAGATTATCATTATAAGAGAAAGTGAGGGAGGTATTTTAATGTTTCTTGATGTGTAGTGTTTGGATTAGTGTGGGGATAGCAATTGCCTAGGATATCCGAGTCTTCGTAGTGCACCCGCAATGAAGACCAAAGGAATGAGGAAGAAATGACACGTGAAATGAAGAATCCCCGTGGGTGGAACTGAACACGAGGGTACATGAGAAGATCCGAGCGTCCTAGAGGGAACTCGCTCGTCTTGGGCATAATCCGAGCGTCCTGGCACTTAGCCACTCGTATTAGGAGACCTGGGAATCGAAGAATCCATACTGACTATGTATCCGAGCGTCCCCAGGTGAAGTCGCTCGTATAAGTCTGAAGACGCTCGTCTCAGTGGAAATATGCGCGTCTTGACTGTTTCAAAAATTGAAGTTTCACACTATCTTACAATACGAGCGTCTTCAAGGGAATCCGCTCGTCTTCTGCTGAAAGGCGCTCGTCTCCTGAAGAATCCGCGCGTCTCAGCACGGGCTAGAAATTCCCAAGCCAGCTGTTTAACAATTCTAACGTCTCCTGAGGAATCCGCTCGTCTCCTGCTGCTGAAGCCAAAACACGGGAATTAAAACCCCTTTTCCCCAATTAATTTCATTCTTTCAAAACACAAACGCACATTCAGAACCCTCATCCATAAAACATAATTTCCTCAACCAAATTCACCCAAATAAAATCCAAACTTCCTCAAAACACAATCAAATTACTCCTTCATCAACAAAAAGCCAACAAAACATCAAAATCCTCAAAAATTAAATCTATTTTCTAGGGTTTCAAGGCAAAATTCGAAAACCCCAAATCGATTAGGGATTCATTGAAGCTTGAGGATACTAGAAGTATTCAAGCAAAACTTTGGTTGTTGATACATTCTTAACAAGGAGAAGAACAATGGCAAGGACTAAAGATGGAAACAAGTCACCCACAAAATCAGATCTTCCAAAGAGGCAACAAGCTCTTCAAGTCTCAAAGGCTATGGTGGTACAACAAGAAAGAGTGGAAATTCAAGAGGTTCCTACTCCTATGTTGGAAGCTACTACTCCTATTCTGGTTATTGAGCAATTACAAGAATATCCGGAGGTAACTTTCACAACCGATTCTCATAGGAAAGCTTTTATATCTCTTGCTAAGAAAACCATTTTGCCCACCAAGTTTATTTGTCAAGATGCTTTAGCCAAATTTGGTTTTCTTTAGAGGACCAAGATCTTTTTCGAGTATATGAAATTGCTTACCATCTTTGCGATGCAAGAATCGACTTACCCCTCCCTTACTATAGAGTTTATAAGCTCATTGAAGGTAACTAATGTCTTGAACTTGAAAAGTGTTGAATTTCTCCTAGAAAATAGGGATAGAAAGACGACTTTGGAAGAGTTTGGGAAAGTGTTTGGTCTTGAAGAGCATTCCCATTATGATAAGAAACCCTTGAAATATGATCCCGCACCATTATGGAAAGCAATCACCGGAATAAAATTTGAGTCTTACTATGAGTGTCGTGCCCTTTATGTCCACCATCGGGGTATAAGAGAGTGGCATAAGGTTGTTGGAAACACTTTGATTGCAAAAAAGGGTACTAATCATTTCACCCAACTCGACTTCATCTACGTTGAATCAACCATGAATGTCAATAAGAAGTTCACCAAAGAATACAACATCCTTCAACTCCTAATCGAACGGTGGCTTACAATTGACCATGGTAAAGAAGGAGTGACTTTTATCGTTAATGGAGGCTTGGTTACATGATTAGCAAAACACTTCAACCTGGAGTTTACCAAGGAAAAGACTTATAAACCGGTTAGAGGTGGCAACCTTATTGATTTAGCCACTATGATCAAGAAATTTCATTGGGTCAAGAATGATAATCTTGACAACAAATTTGAGTGGCTCACCAAAGATGCTAAGTCCTTCATTCTACCAAACAAGATTTTGCCGACTCAATGTCCCAAGCCCGAATTATCTTCTTCCACTCTCTGATGAAGCCGAGTTCATTATGCAACAACATAGGAAAACTATTGCCTAGCCCTCCTCCTCCTCCATTGTGACTCCACCCTATCCGTTTACCTACCAAGAATTCCGACCCAAAGAGGTTGAGGTAGGTAACGATTACTTGACCAAATTGACGCAACGTATGCATAAGGAAGCTTATGAGGACCGGGTCAATGCTTACCGGGCCCAATATCCGCCCCTCCTACACCTAGCTAGGCAAGGACTCCTTGATCCATCATGTCCTTTGCCTAGTTGGGCGGATAGGGAAGTGTTCTTTCCTAATGCTCCTAGAGATGCTAGCATGGGTGGTGAGGTTACCAAAGGGAAGGAGATTATTGTTGAGAATGCGGAAGACGAAGAAGAGGAAGATGAGGAAGATGAAATGGAAAGCTCAAATGATGAAGATGATGGTGAAACCTCTGGGTCCATGGAGGTAGATGATGATGATGATAGTGAGGAAAATGTTGATGATGACGATGGAAGTGATGAGATGTCGCCATGAGCGACAATTGAGGATTAGCAAGCTTTTTTGAGGATGCCACATATCCATTGTGAGTCTCCTACACCTCCTTTAGCTTTGTTCATTTCTCTTGTTTTCAATTATTTTAATCATGATCATTGGTTTTGAGTCCTAGCAACAACTAGAGAACTCCCACCTCGGTCTCATTGAGGTGTCTTATATTGTTCCCACCTTGTACAATCCAAAATGACAATTTAGTTTCATGCATAGCATACTTGTGCATGAACTCCCCCAATTTCTACACTAGCAATAATGTCATATTTGGTTTGGGGAAGTTCAAGCATAAGAAATGGGAGTTAATTCAATTATGCTCTCGTACCAAACAAAAATTCATGCATTATATAGTATGGTTTAGAATGCATTCACTTGTTTATATATGTCGTATAGTTTGCATTTAGTGTAGAATTCATGCATTCTCATATAGCTTGCATAATTTCCCATCGTATTGGTCATTGAAGACAATGCCCATACTAGTGTGGGGATGGGGAATTCTAACTCGACCTTTAAATAAAAAAATGATAAAAATTGAATTTTTTTGAAAAATACAAAAATATGTTCTTTAGTTCCATAAAAATCAAAAACCCAAAAAATTTGAAAAATTGAAAAAATCAAAAACATGTTCTTTACTTTATAGTGTAGTATAGTATATATTGTATATATTTGTTTGTTTGTTTGTCTATCCTTTTTCACATTGATCGACTACGCCACATCCGAAACATGAGGATCATGAAGACCGCATGGCATGATCTTTCCAATCTCCTTTCTCCTCTTTATGTTAATGACTATGTGGCTTTATTTTGGTTGATGCGGTATGAAACAATGTGATTATAGGAATTGTATTTAGATTATTTGGCATACTAGTTGGTAGAAGCATATATATTAGGTTGTATATATGATAGTTGCATCATGGCATGTAGTTGCACTTAGGAAAATATTTGTGAAAGCATCTATTTGGGAAGCTTGACAAGTGTATATAAGGCCCTTGTAGATACTTTTTCTTTTTGAGACTTTGCTCATTAAAATGCTTGTAAAACACCATATGATGTGTCATGCTAGTATCCTTTGACCCATGGATTAAGGCCTAGTCAAGAGTACCTTGTGGTGTGATCCTTGGCTATCGTTTATTCCAAGGTGACCCTTGAGGCCATGCAACCATCTTCAACATTCTACCACATTTTGTCAACAAAAGCGAATGGGCGCAAAATTTTTTCAAATTTGAGTTCAAGCAATGAAAAGAAATGAAAAAGTTTGCAATTTGCATCAAAAGAAAAGAGGAGCACAAAAATAAAAACTCCTATGCTTCAAATATAAGGCACCCTCGTTACTAATTGGGATGACTTTGAAAATGTTCAAAAGAATGCAAAAAGATGAAAGTTGTTAAGTATTGAAATGCCAAACATCAAAAGAAATGGCGAAAATAAATTGTTCTCAAAAATGTCAAATGCCACAAGAAATTGGGGGGAATAACAACAACAAAAGCAAACTCCCACATGAAACTCAAAAATCTATTGATCCCTTTTCCATCGAATCCACTTTTGTGCATGGTAGAGAGGGGACGACCCTTCTTCTTGTCTAGGCAAGGAGGGGAATTCCGCGATCCTCCAGTGTTTCTAACACCATAGGGAGTCTACTCTTGACGAAAGCATTTAACAATTGAGGACAAAGGTACCCTAGCTTGACACAACTTGGAGGTGATTTATTGGTATCCTTCTAGGCTTAGTAGTTTGAAGAAACCATATCTATGATGGAGTGTGTACCCTTAGATTGCTTCCATTGTAGATAATTTCCGCCACTTAGATGAGGAAAATGGCTATTCATTTTTGTAGATGCATCCATTACTTGTTTTCTGTGCTTTAATGCTTGGATGCATCGCCATTTTGGCAAGCCCCACCTTGCCTTGCAAGAAGACATCCTACCTCATGGTTGTCTTGTTGTGAGTTGAAGGGGCGGAGTGCGACCCGCTAATTGTCTCATATCGGCTATATTAGTCGGTTAGTTTCAATAAAGGTCCTAGTTTTAGTCACCTATTTACCCGGGACGAGCAAAGGTTCGGTATGGGGATTTTTGATGTGACTCATATTTGAGCACCTTTAGTCCCCGAATTAACCTTGTTCCTATGCTTTATAGCACTTATTTGGGTCATTTACTATCTTTAGTTTCCCATTTTGCATATTTTTTGAGGTTTTGTCTCCTTGGTAGGAAAGGATTGCTAACCTTGCATTTACATGGCGAAATGGAGCTAAATTGATCGCATCTAATGACCAAGCATCAAAGAGAAGACATTACTAGAAGGCCTATATAGATAATAAAGTGAAATGGGCAATGATGAAAGGATCCTTGCATCCTCAACACGATCCTTGCAGATTGTTAAGGAGCAAAAAAGAAGAGAAGCTGTCTGTCCCAGGATCCGAGCGGGTTGTCCACAATCCGGGCGTCTTGTGCCCAGGACGAGCGTCCCACAGCAGCTCAAGATGAGCGTCTCCTCCGTGATCTGCTCGGATCACAAGTCAGTACCAACCATGCCTCAACGCGGGACGAGCATATTGTCACGGGACTAGCAAGAGGGATATGCTCATTTCTTCGAGAGGAGCATTTCCTCAACTTTTCTTAAGGTTTTAATAGTCATTTAAGCCCTTAGTATCCCTAATATTTATACCTAATCTTTAGTATAAATACCCCTTTGTACTACCTAGATTAGTACCACCTCTTAATTAGATCTTAATCATCTCTTAATGAACCTTTTATGCTCTCTTAATCAAGTTGTTATCATCCTTTAATCTAGTAGTAATCTTGTAATACACTCTTAATCAAGTTTTAATACAATTCTCAATAATAATCTTTCCTTAATTTATCTATTGTTCTTCATTTATTTTGGGTAATTAGAAGATTATTTGGGTTTATTTGGAGGATTGACAACCTTCCATCAATCATGAAGTACTTCTATTATTCTTAGCTTTATTATTTGGAATCTCCATAGGTATAATTCTCTTAACCCTTGTTTTAATTATTGTTAATTACTTTCATTTGTTCATCATGTTTAGCCTTGTTAGTTTGATTGACAATCTTATTAGCATGTTGAATTTTGTAATGAGTGCGTAGTCTCCTAGCTAGGGTTAATGGGGAATTAGGGGAAATCAACACGGGGAATGATTCATGCTTAATCTAATATGTTTTCATAATTAATTTGCTTGCTTGCTATGATTTCAACTTATGCACATGTTATGTTTGGTGAAATGCGAGCCTATGAATCCTTATATTTTTTACCCATCACCTATCTTTTCAATGAGACTTGTAAGCTTATACATCAACTCGAGTCTCATTAGACCATGCATATAGTTGAATAGGAAGGATTAAGTCGACTTGTAGGTGATGTACAATCTAATCGATTCGGCTCCGGGACCCAAACCTTCCTAGGGTTTGTAAGCTTACACCAACTCGATCCCATCACAACAATAAGTGCTTGCATCTAGTAGAGAACATGTTTGTATGACCAACTCCCATGAATCCCCTATGAACCCATGATACCCTAGTGCTTTTAATCAGTTGTTTACATCTCTTTTTAATCATCTTGCTTGTTTTTATTACTTTACTTTTATATTGTTGATTAGTTTAGTTGATCTCCTATCTCAACCCAAATTATGACACCCTAAGACACAACCACTTACAATTGAAAATCCTACATCAATACCCGTCCCTTGGGATCCGACCTTTACTTGCCTCTTTGCCAAGAGTAGTTTGTAAAGTTATAAATATTTTTTTGGTTGGTAGCTTTTGACGACGTGTTTTAAACCGAGCCATCAAGCATGGTATCCTGGCACATTAACTGGGGGCTCGATCAACATCACCCTTTCCATCAGCCAAACCTAAAAAGAAGACGGGAATTAGTGTTCATGTTTCAACCCAAGAAAAAAAAACGAATGAAAACAAAGGAAAAACGGTTGAAAATGAAAGAAGCGGGTTCTTACCTGCAAGATGATGGGACTTCCCAAATAAGGAAGCTCGCGGTTGGCCTTTCTGTTGTCTAAACCAAGAATGATCTCTCCTAAGCAAAGGCATGTTGGGCTCTTGCGCAGCTCCATTTGTTCTACTAGGCTCAGAAAACGAGGATCCCCTCTCATCTCTTTGTCGGCGTGCCTTTGAAGGACATAGCAGTGAAGTAGACAAAACCCGAACGCCCTGCGTCTCGCAACATAAGAAATGGAAGGGTCTTCCCTATTTATAAATCGGTCAATAAAGTCAAACATACGGACCTCTTTCGAGTTCACAAGACGGTCCACTTCAGCCTTGGTCAATCCGAGTAAGTCTCTGAATTTACTCTTATACCCTTGAGAGCTAAGAGGTACAACGAGTGCATTCTCCGGGTCCCATCCTCGAATAGCAGCTATTTCTTCAGGGAAAGGACAAATACGTGGAAATTTGGGTCCCAATATTCAAGATAAGCATCCAAGAAAGGCTTCACAATCTTCACTAATTTGAGACTCAAGATTGATCCCAAATTAAAAGCACCCATGTCATGTTTCTCAACCTTTGTGAACTCGTTCGTCCATTCCTTGAGATGGTTTTCGAAAGCATCCATGATTTTGAATTTTTTAGAAGATATGAGAGCTTTTATATGATAGACGGAATAAAGATGAAGGAATTGTGTGAATAAAAGCTTCCCCGAAGTCTCTATTTATACTAAACGCAATTTCCTAATTTCGGTTAAGGTCTGACCAACTGGGGAAATGGCGCAGCATCTGCTGCGCCTCTTCCTGAGGCTAATTTCCGTGAAATTCAGATTTAGATCTTTCCTTATTTGTTTTTGGCTATAATTTCCTATTCCTATAGGATATTATTTTGGTAATTCCGACAAATTCCCATATTTATGTTTCCTAATTTCTCGGGCATGCTTTTCGAGGCAAACTCGATATTTTCGCCAGTCGAGCACACTTATTCATTTCTTTTTATTCTTTTTTTAGGGGGAATTATTTCACTCCTCATTGTCACTATATTTCACACTAATACATTTCTTTTAATGTTTTTTTAGGGGGTAGATCTCCCTACCGTCTGGTCATTTCAGGCATTTTTTTTCTCGTCTCTGCCATTTGTTTTGCATTTTTTTGCTCATTTTCGGGCACTTTTTTACTTTTTTCTCGTTTTTCGCTGATCTAAGCCACCCATATGTTATGTGTTCTATGGGTAAATTCTATGTAAATTTCGTCAGCATGACGGCGTAAACCGTCATCTAGCAAACCTGTTTTTAAGCTAACCTTCACGGACAACAAACAACCAGCAACGAAGGCACTCAGGCCATTCTACCTATACAACAAAAATGTGATATGTACATCAAACTGGGGGCTCTCACCCAAAACAGGTCTGAAAAGTCCGAAAATGAAATCAACATGTACAACGTACATACAAAACAACAACAAAAAAGAAGGGCAGCTACTCCCGGTCATCGCCCAGCTCAGCTACGGTCGCCTCGAGGGCAGCGATCTCAGTGTCTCTAACCTCCAACTCCCTCAACAGATGAGCGGTCTCATCTCGGGACTGCGCAAGCTCGCGCTCCAGGTCTCGCTCTCTCTGCAAATGGTAAAGAAATGCCTCATTCCAATCATTTCAAGACAAGTACAAAAATTGCAACAAAATTTGAAATGAAATAAAGAGAATGAAAAGATCATACCAGTCGTCCTCGACCGCCTACAAGTGCCTCAATGGCCGTGGCCCGCAGCCGGTTGGCCATCCTTCACAACGCCACGTGCTGAGACGTCGCCACCTACATTTGAATGATAAAAAGGGTTTTCAGAAAGAACAAATGTATTCCTATATGATAAAAACAACGTGAGACAGTCGAAGCTAGGGGCTTACCCTCCTCACTAAGTACTGCCACTCTCCAGGCCAGCATCCGTCACCTCCTCGCCGAAGTCACGAATCTACGAGATCGTCGTCATCCCCGCCGCGTCAGTGTACTCCTGCGAAGTTCAAAAGAATTCTTCATTCGACGATCATTCGTCAGTTTGTCAAATCAATTCAAAAGTAAGATACTTACCACGATCGGCCAGTACGCCAGCCTCTGGCGAACAAACAGAGAGTACTCCTCACTACGAAGGAGGGGGGTGTCACCACTAGCATCCGCCAAGTCAGCCTCTCTCTCAGCGTCGGAAGGCTCCCTAAACATCGTCCGTGGAGGGTAGATGGGAACCGTAAAGGTGTCACGAGAGCACTGACGAGTCAAACGGTCACCCAAGTACCATACTGGTCCCATGGACGTCCTCAACAGCAACCGACTTGAGCTCCTAGGTCGAAGGACCTCAGCCACGAAGGCCTTAGCGTCGGGGTAGTCCACCCAGGGTCTAGGCACCTACTAAAACAAGCAAACGAAAGGTCATTCCTATGATCGGCTCTAAACGGTAAAGGGGGTCATTCCTACGATTGCTCCTAACTAAAATAACAATGAAGAAAAGTAATTAAAGGCACTTATGTCTCTCAACTTCAGGGCATTCATGCCCTGTTGACAAACGACGTATGAAGAGCGCTGGCTCTTCCTATGACACACCACCCAGTCCCTCACGATAGGGTACGCCCTCGGCTCAGGCTCCGTCCTCTTGGGCGTGAAGCCAGGAAAGTAGGAGTACACCCACGCCTGCAAAACAAGACAATCGATGATGATCTTTCACAATTCGATAGAAATGGAAATAAAAGAAGAAATAATGAATGTTCATACCTCCAACAAGAGTCCAGGACCGACGATAGTAGGAGAAGTCCCCTTCTCCATCAGCTCGGGACGAACGATGGCCCTCATGTAGCGAGCGAGGACCACAAAGACAGGAGTAACCCAGTACCACCGACCTAGGTCACTCAAGTCAGAAAGGAACGAAAGAAGCTTCGTCGACAGCCTATCCCCCTTTTCTCCGAGGTAAAGCGAAGATAAGAACCACTAGAGCCACAAACGAGCCCTCTGCTCCACAGTAAATACAAGAGGAGCCATCCTCCTCCCATCCATCAGCACCGCTGCCGGGGTCCTACCCGCAAAGTAGTCCCTGACGTAAGAACTCGGCACCAACCCAGGAACGGTAACAACACCCTCCGCCAGGTTCCAGGCGATCAGCCTCCTTGCCTCGGCTGAGTCCACCCTCATGGCCATCAACGGCCACACCATAGTCTCCTCTCCACACGGCAGACCAAAGATCATGTCGTAGTCCTCCAGAGTGACCCCGACCTCTCCAAAAGGCATATGGAAAGTCGACGTCGTGTCCCAGTACCGATCATAGAAAGCTCGAATCAGGCAAAGGTTAGCCCGAATCTTCCTTTCCCTGATCGCAGTCCACGCTCCCACCAAAGCTCTGAACGCTCCCAACTCGACGATGGCCTTCTCCTCCTCGGACAGTCTCTCGTAGGCATCCATCATCGTCGAGTAACCCGAGAAGGACCTCATGTTCCCAGCATCCTATATCAATTCGAGCAAAGCTATCTTTAGCACAAAGCAAATGAGAAATAAAACGACAAACAAAAAGAAGGAAGGTAATAAGAAGTGACAAGTTCGAAATTTACCAAGCTCCTCGCCCTCCTGTAGGACAGATGGCTCTCTGCTGCCCAAATGAGATATCTGCCATCCCATTTCTCAGCCCACTTGGGTGCCCCCACTAGCTGACGACCCCCTCGTCCAACGTTGGCCTGCCTCGGGACCTCCCCAGCCTCCTCATGTACCACCTCCTCTCTCTCATCCCCTACAAGAGCGAGAGAAGGGTCGAAGTCCACCTCCATGGGAGCCCTCGCCGACATAGAAGGAATGTCTCCTGCAAAATAAAGGTAGAATAGGCCGCGTCAAGCCGCGACGAGCCTTGATAAGGTCGATTCAAGCATTTTCAAGCCCTAAAAATGGCCTTTTATTGCCATCTTTGGCCGTTTCTTTCGAAACCCGACCGCTCATGTGGTAAATTGGGTCAAGTCAAGTCTAAGTCCAACCTAGTCACAGGTTTAAGTCGAAAATTCGGCAGCATTTCGCTATAATAGCAATTATGCCATAGAAAAGTGTCCTAAAAACGCTGTTGCACATCAAAAATCCGACATGGTAGGAAGTTTACCCATTACACGAGGGTTCTAGAAAATCAAATTTCATCAAAAATGGGCAATCTTAAAGCCACTTTCGAAGCGATTTTAGAAACAGCCAGTTTCGAAACAGCTCTTCCTGCGCCTCTTCCCCAGATCCCACCAGCTAAATTTTGAAAAGTTCATCGTAAGTTGGTTGCTTGTGGGCCCATCTTTGGTGCGCCTCTTCTCCAACACAACATATCATATACTCGGTCTATTGGGCATTTTTTTTTCCGGACCTGTATTTTTAAGCAGACTGTGAACCGTCGCAGTATTTTATCTTCAAGCAGATTGCGAACCGTCGCAGTATTTTATCTCCCAGCAAGGACTTCGCTTGGAGCAACAAGCGGATTTCGGGCAGTGTTTCGACACACCTTTGTCAATGTCTTTTTATTCACCGAGAGTTCATGACAGCCGATTGTACTTCTCGAGAGATGGAGTTTGTTTGGAAGCCGACACAAGTAGATTCCCAGAAATAATTCAATCCGGACAGAATCATCAATATATTCCCCAACGAGAGTTCGCTTGAGACCGACGCGAGCAGATTTCCCCCCAGCAGTTTCTACCGACGTCCTGTTGTCCTCAATATTATTCGTTTCGAGAAAGAAGTCTCAGGTATGGTTTCTTCTTATGGCTGGCGAGCCCCCTTACGTAGTCTAATGGACTTTAATTGACCCTCCCCGGAAGTCGACAGACTCTAAAATGTTCCCGACGACAGGTCCTTGGCTCAGACCCCTTGAGCCGCCTCGCGTCGCCATAGTCGTCAGGTTGTAATCTTCGATTGACCTGATGGCAATAATTTAACTTTGCCTTGTCCAAGCCTCAGTCAAAGTGGGCGCTCTGTAGATACCTCATTTCTGCACCTCCCGCCAGCCACCCGGTGATGATTGGGCCGGATGTTTGGTACGCGGAACGATTTATGATGGTTCGTAAGTTTATCATTAAGTGATAGCTCAAATACTTGTGTCTACTTCTTGGTCGTCATCTACGCGCCAATATGGTCGTTTTGACAGTAATTAGAGTTCATTTGGAGTCCGGGTCAAAAACCGCTTCATTTTCTAATAAACCGTTCAAAATGCCGAGTCGGAATATTCCGGACATTTATTCCATAAATTAAGATTATATCTTTTGGTAAAATATATCCCTAAAATCTTATTTTAAAGAATAAGGAAGAAGAGATCCACCGCAATTCCATAAAAGAAACGCGGAATTCTTTCTTCTGCAGGAGGAAACCTCTGGGGAAATGACGCAGCAGATGCTGTGCCTCTTCAAAGGATCGCAGTAGCTGTTGCGCCTCTTCCCCGGACCTTTTCTGCGTATTTTCAGATTTTTCCATGTTTTGTTTCCAAAGTTTGAGTCATTCCATAACTTTCCATATTTTTTAGTATAAATAGGGACTTTCGTTCCACATATTTTTCACGCGAGTGTCCGCCCTTCTCTTCTCCCTTTGCATTCTAAGACCGCGCTCTAAACTTTCGATGCCTACGTGCTTGATCAATCGACCACGTAAGCTCAGATCATTCTGAGTTCCAGTCACGTTGCATGACCGACCAATTTGACAACTACACATCAATCAATTTAATCTAAATCCTCTAAAGAGGGCACTTTCTACATACATTCGAGTCGAGCAATCACTATACATTAACTTAGTTAATCTCGTTTCGTCAAACATGTAAGCCTAAGGGTGTAAATCCCAGCTTTTTATTGTACTAATTAATGTAAGATTTACGTCGAAAGCATGCTTAAAACCGATTTCGAAAACCCTTTCATTAAACTGTTTTTACGGATTAACAGTGGGCAGACGTCGAGAAGAAACACAACAAGTGATGCGCCTCTTCGAAGAGTCGCAGCATCTGCTGCGTCTCTTCCAGAGGCTGCCGCAGTTCATG
Source organism: Silene latifolia (assembly GCF_048544455.1). Classification (NCBI taxonomy): domain Eukaryota; kingdom Viridiplantae; phylum Streptophyta; class Magnoliopsida; order Caryophyllales; family Caryophyllaceae; genus Silene; species Silene latifolia. Next base: position 242,874,516 of record NC_133537.1, read on the forward strand.
CTTTTCTTCTTCTTCTTCCTCGGTTCTCTGTTAGTTCGTCCCTTTTGTTTCCTTTTTTTGGTTTTCTTCCTTTTTCTCCATACATAATAATCTTTTAACATATTCTTAATAATTATCGTGTTTTATTTACGATTTAAATCCCTTATAATCAATATTTGCGGGTTTTCGCCATTAAATCAAACCCGGATTTTTAGGGACTCGATTTGTTCATATCAAGTTTCTGGAATTCGCCTTTGTACATATTTTTACCATATATTTCCAGTTTGTCACGCCTTTCGATTCGTTTCCGTCTTCATAATTTAACCTAGTTTGACATAACTCGTTTTAATTCGTTTTAACCCGTTTTAATTTATTTTATTGCTTTTATGACGGTTTCACATGTTAATAATACGCTAAAACACCTTCACTTGAGTATAATATCAATAATCGACCATTAAAATTGCCAACGAACATTAACAACGCGCAGTTCTGACTTCACAACCAGAACTCACCTCAGGAACAGACGCAGTGACCACTGCGCCTCTTACAAGGGACGCAGCAATGCTGCGCCTGTTCCTGGGTGATTTTTGTCCCTGAACTTCTGTTCTTGCTTTGACCTTAAATCCCTTAATTGTATAATTAATCGACTATTAGCTGTAATATCACCTTTAATCTATCTATATCTTATTTTCCTTTCATTTTCTCAAATTGTCCGACTTAAGTATATTTTTGACGTAAATCAATCGGATCATTGTAATTTATTGTAATTTTCATAATCGTTATTGACTTATTTATTTTATTTTATCATGGATGATTTATTTAAATGTTTTCACATGTAATTAATTTCTAAACCCTAATTCGATATTAATAAATGTTAATTATTTGTTCACCGACTTAGTTAATTTTTACATGTTAGGATCAAAACATTGGATGTTGTATTGCATGCATATAATTGACGACATATCAAGTATGAATAACTTCCCTAATCATTAGTAGAGGCCGTTATCGAGGCGGCCGAAATTAGGTGTTCAGTAAAAGGACTTCATAATACGTACCCTCACCCCTTACTCCAGATCTCTGTGAACATCCGTGTTCATTGGCATCCACGAGAGTCATTCTAGATATAGAATGCTAAGGGTAACGAGTTCTTAGTGTCTATGTCATTACTTTGTGTCTTGACATGACACGAGGTATTCGAACGGTTCCAATTTCCCGTAAAAATTTGTGGCGACTCCACAAATGCAAATGCTTGTTCCCAAGCGCCCCCGTGTCCACAGATTAAGATGGTTACCAACTTGGAAATTAAAGATGAACATAAATAAAGAAGAATCCTTGAATAAAGATGAAGACTTGTCACTTAGTCTTCAAATACATACCAAAGAGATCCAAATGTAAATAACTTGAGATGAACGAAGGAAATGGAAAAACAATAGAAGAAACCCTTTGATTAATGGTGGAGAGTTATCAATTCCCCAATACAAACCCAAGAATTCTTCAAGTACAATGCTAGATCTATGATTGTTTGAGATATAATTAAGGAAAGATTAAAGTGCAATTTGTGGAATGATTAAAGACTAATCTATTCTATTACAATCCTAATGAGAGCTTAATCTAGTCTAAGGGAACATAATCCTTAATTTATTACAAAGACGGTATATATAGTAGTACAAGGATTAGGTTAAGTAAAGGCTTAAATGACGATTAAGGTCCTTAATTGAAGTCCAACTCCTTGCAAGTCCTAGAAGGGGACGCACGTCCTCCCTCCGATGGTCGTTCATCCTGCACTGACGGACGCCCATCCTGGCTTGGGGACGCCCAGGCTAGTTTTGGGATGCCCGTCATGTGCTGCATTTCTTCTTCTTGTTGTTTTGGCTGCCTCCTAACTCGTGGGGGTCCTTCATAGGTCGTGGGGATCCTTCGTCATTGCCCAATTACTTGTTTTTTTTACTTAGGCCTTTAGTGTTGGTCTCCTCATCAATGCTTGGTCGTTGGATGTTATCAATTTAGGTGCGTTTCACTCCGTTTGGGCAAGGTTAGTACTCCTCTCCTACAAAGGATACCAAACCTCATAGAATATACATAATAAGAAGGTATAGATAAGAAACGACCCTAATACACACTAAAAAGCATAGGAACTAGGCTAGTTAGGGGACTAAATGTGTGTAAATAGGAGTTACATCACCCGCGTGACACCGAAACAACCTGTACTTAACCTGCTCCCCATATGATTGAAAATACCATATAAATCGACACAGGCCACCCCGGAAATAGGTGACAATTATACAGACACACAAACTAAAACATGAATGAGACACTATCAAACAATAACCACTACGGTACCGGGACACGCCCAGACGTACCCATAACCACCACGCTACCGGGACACGCCCAGACATACCGACAACCGTACTGGTACCGGGACATGCCTAGACATACCATTAACAACAAATAGGTACCAGGACACTCCTAGACGTACCGGGTCTGGAAGCCAACCGGATCCCCTGCCAGACATCGTGTCTAAATCACAAGAGTCCCTCTGTAACTCAAGCCATTAATGTGCACAATCCTCTTGGAGTGGTGATGTGACTCTTAATCGCGCACATTTAGTCCCCTAATTGAACCCATTTTGCATACTAATATAGAAATTCATGACCATTTTATCCGTCAATTCCTTCCTATTTTGCTTTCCTATTGCATTGTATATGTCTTGTAGGAAAGAAGATAATGAGGCGGAATTCCCGTCTCTTGTGCATATTTGGAAGGTTGTTGACGATCTCGGATGGATTAGTATGAAGAGAAGGCAAGAATGATGACCAAGGATGTAGGAATAAAGAGTATATAGAAGGATCATAGGCTTAAAAGCAAGGATGACGAGAAGGAAGCCATTACAAGAAGAAATTGCTCGGAACCAAACCAAGAGTTGCTTCTTTGTCACTAAAAGTATGTTAGATGAAACGGCGTCGAAAAATAAAGTGGTCTAGGCTTTTGAATCACTCCAATAGGAGTCCGAATGAGGAAATGACGTCCGTTTTACAATCCGAGCTCAAATAGACAAGCTGTCCGCCAATCCGCGCGTCCCGAGACTCAAAATGAGCGTCCACAGACCCAAAACGAGTGTCTCCCCTACAAGACGAGCGGATTGTTAGACATTAAAAAATAGAAGCACTCTGCCCAGTGATCTGAGCGTCTTGCTCCCAAGACGGGCGTCTCAGAACCCCATGATCTGAGCGTCTTGCTCCCAAGACGGGCGTCACAGAACCCCATGATCCGGGCGTCCCGATGCCAATCTGAGCGGATTCCTTGGCAGAACCAACCATGCTTCAAACTGATCCAAGCGGATAGTGGTAGGACTAGCAACGTGATATGCGCATTTCCTTCGGGACTTGCATTTCCCTACTCAACACTTAGCAATGCTATTTACTAATCTACCCTTGCTTAACCTAATGATGTACTACTATATATACTCCATTTGTAATAATCAAGATTATCAAGTCTCCTTAGACTAAATCAAGTTCTCTTATATTAGATTAGGAGTAGATTAGAATAGACTAATCGCAATTATTCCACAAAATTACTTTTTAATCTTTCTTTAATTATTGTTCAAGCTTGATTATTATTGGGTAATTGAAGACTATTGGGTTATTATTTGAGAATTGACAACTCTTCATCAATCAATCAAGTTCTCTTCTATTATTCTTTCCTTTCCATTTATTCTGTTGGAGCTTGTGTCCTCCACAAATTAGTGTGATAACATTATAAATCTCTTATAGGTTCACAAGGTATACTTCGTATTTTATCAGTTGATTAACGATTACCTAATAACGGTTGGCTTGCTGGAAATTTTGACGTTATTATCATACTGATGGCGGTGATCAACTGGTCCCTAAAAGTCACACCTAAAGGATGTGTTTGAGAGATGTGATTGTATGAAAATGTAATCACATTGATGCCTAATATGACTAAAAGGTTTGTTCATGTATTTGACTAAACAGTTAGTCAATATGTTGATGAGACGATTATTTAATATAATTAAATAATATTAGCTGAGACGAATTAACTGTCAATTCGTAAATTGAATATAATAAGTTATATTTAATTAATGTATATAATGTTACCTTGAACGAATAAAGATGTTAATTCATAGTTAAATGTAATCGGTTATATTTAATTAGCAAATTATAAATATGCGATATTTATAGTTAAAGTATATATTATACAATATTGTCATAACAAGTTATTACAGACCGACATTAATAAATCGACTGCAAGCTGTTGTGTGTAGACTCATTAATACGGAATAAAATAAATGACAATTTATAAAACAATACATTTTATATACATTTTGGATACTACCAAAATAAGAAGATTGAATCTCCTTATTCTTTGTTAGTTGGTAAAACCGAAATAAGGGAATAAAAGGAAGAAAATAACTTCCCATTAATCTCTCCTCTTTCACGGTTTTAAGAGGGGATTTCGGGGGATCATTTTCTCATTCCTTTTTAACCTAATTTTTCACCAAAAATTCTCTCATCAAAATATACACAAAAACCCTAATATTTTCGGAAATTAGGGTTCCTCTTCAAGCATTAAGGGGATCTCATTCTAGCAATTTGAGCGGCATTTCTCGGAGCATCTTGGGTGCAACTAATAGGCGAATATCATTGCGATATTGTTCTTAGGCTGTATTTGCTAGGACCGAATGTTGATTCTTCATCCTCTACCTTTTGTTTATGTAATTTTCATTTATGACTAGTTATAATCTTTATAATTTCGTTATAATCCTTACACTTTAAAGGGAAGTATACCGATGATTCCCACAAGTGGTATCAGAGCCAAGGCCACGAAATTATTTTTGATGATTTTTATAAATTGAATTTAAACAAAATTTGAAGGAAAAAAAGGGTCACGGCTGTTTTTTTTTAAAAAAAAAAAAAAAAAATTTTGCCGTGTAAATTTTTTTTGTGCCGTGAGTTTTTTTTCCTGTTTTTTGATGTTTATATTTCCATTTTGATTCATTCATTTTGTTTTTTTAATAAGTTAAAATAATTATATGATGAATTTGTAGATGTTTGATTTAATGAAGATTAAATTATAATGTAAATGGAAATCGTCTTGTTGATGATGTTAAATTTGTTTTGCTATATAGTTTTTGGCATATATGGCTAATCATGTTTCATTAATTTATATGCTAATCTTATTCTAATAGCAACTATAAACAATTTGTTCATCTAAATTTTTTGTTTTAGGGCATAATGCCGAAATGAAAAGAAAAATTAAGGCTGTTTGATTCGGTTTTTGCAGAATTACCGAGAGAGAAAAAAAAAATTATAATGATTTCTGTTTTTTTTAGCCGTGCTGGAAAAAAAAAAAAAAATTCTCCGGTTTTGCCGAGACCAGAAATGAAAAAAAAAAGGTTGTTTTCAATTTTGTTTTGTTTGTTTTGGCCAATATTGATTATACATTAAATTTATAATGTATGATTAATTGTTGTGAAGAAGTTCACAATTTTAAGATACCTAATTATTTTAAAGAAGTTTAAAATAATGTTGGATAAAATTCATATTACAAGTTTAATGTGAATTAAGATTGAAATTAATGTGAGTAATTGAGGAATTATCACTTAATTTGATCATTTAAATAGGTGGTTTGGGTAAATTAATCTACAAAATTAAGGAATTGTGTCTTGCATGTTTAATTTTTAGTTGATGCATTTTTTTTAGTTGAATGAATCGTTGAATGAATTTATTTACGTATTTTTGCAATCGGTTGTAATTTGTAATACCTAGTGTGGCCTTAGTCAATTATGTTTTCGTAATGAAGGAAACATAATTTTTATGTAATTTGAGATCTCGAATCTCCTTTTATTTTCTTTAAGTATTATGGTTTTGAAATTAGAATGTAAATAGGTTTATTATGTAATTTAAATTGTAATTTTAAAGAAGACTAAGGATGGAGATTGGAGCTCACTCCCGCTACATAGACCAAGATGGAACATCAAGACAAGCTTCTCGAGTCCAAGGATGGATTCCAAAATTGTATTTAATGTTCATTTTGGTAGATAGGCCACACTAGGACTTTATTATTGTTTTTACGTTTTCGTTCCTATTGCTTTTCATTCACATGATAGTTTATGCATCATATTCTGCCTAAACCAAACCACCTACTACTAAAATGCATGAAAATTGACTCATATAGGTTGAATGTTAGTTTTCATGGACATACAGATGTCACATATTTATTAAGCCATCACCTTAGTTTATTCATTCTCGCATTCTAGATATTGGTTCATTTAAAATGAATTAAAATAAAGTTGATGGGATCTTCCTCTAAAACGGAAATTGAGACTGGTCTTTATAAGGGCAAACAACTATGAATCCCTTCTTCGTCGGTAGGCATAAGTGACCCCTTCTACGTTGGGTAAGTAGTTTGTGTTGACTTAGTTTATCTCAACATTATAGTCCGAAGAGTTTCTCGTGATTATGATGGACTAAAAATAGAATTTACAGAAATTTATCGACCAAGAATTCTAACAGTAGAATTAGCTAAAAGGTTGGCTTATCAATTTACAGATAATTGAGTCTTGGGATCATTTATATAATTCTTGAGGGAGGTCAATTGTATAAATGCTTGAGTCTTCGCTTATAACAGTTTTGCATTACGACTTAAATCATAACGATGCATATGCTTATTTTTTTTTATTCTTCTTTTCGCAGTGTAGAATACGTTTATTTTGATAATACTGTTACAACAAAATGGCTGGAAATAACGCAATCCCAATGCCAAGTGCCGCACTTGGACGCGAGTCCTGGCTGAAAGCTTTCATGGACCACATGAATAAGTTCACACGTCTGAAAAATTACAGGTCCAACTTTGCGGACTGGGAGGAATCATTGCGGAATGCTGCCATTGCTGACAGTAAGTTCAAGTACTTAACTGAGCAAATACCGGTAAACCCAGGCCCCAATGCAGGAGTTAACAAGTCACTTGCTTATAGTGACTTCGTCATGGAAGCGGGTGCGATAAAGAACGTACTCATCTTTGCAATGGAAACCAATTTGCAGAGACGCTTCATTGCCCAAGGTGCAAACAAGATTTTCACCACGCTCACTAACGAGTTCTCAAAAGCACCGAGAATCGTTACTTATGAGCATACCTGTCGCTTCTTTCATGCGAAACTCCAGAAGGGCCGCCGGTTAGCCCACACATTCTTCACATGATTGAGAATGTCGAGAAACTGGAGTCACTTGATTGCAAAATCAGTGAGAGCATAGTCATTGACCGTATGCTTCATTCACTTCATGATGGCTTTGCCCTCTTTAGGGCAAATTACTACATGAATGACATGAAGAAAAGTCCTCATGAGCTACACTCACTTCTCGTACAGACCGAGAAGGATATGAAATTGTGTGGGAGCATGAAGCAAGATGTTCTCATGATTTCTAACAAGAATAAGGGTAAGGGCAAAGCTCCAGGCGACCTAACTGTACGTAAGACAAAGTTTAAGAAGCCAGGAAACGGTAAGAGTGGGCCTGGTGAGACTAGTGGCTCAGAAGACAAGGCAAAGAGCAAGGGCGGTGACATTGAGTGCCACCATTGTCACAAGACTGGACATTGGAGGAGGAACTGTCCCGTGTACCGTGAGGACATTAAAGCAGGCCGCGTCACTCCTGTTGGTATGTCATCTTATATTCATATGATTGAGATTAACTATGCAAGTTTCGGAACTTGGGTACTAGATACTGGTTGTGGTTCTCATCTGTGTAATCATTTGCAGGGCCTAAGAAACATCACACCTCTCGGAAAGGGTGATGTGGACCTGCGAGTCGGGAATGGAGCTAGAGTTGCTGCAGTCTCGAAGGGAACATACGTAATCCAACTCCCTAATGGTTTTGAGTTATTTTTATATAACTGTTACTATGTACCCAGTTTGTCTAAGAACATTATTTCTGTTTCCGTACTTGATAAGGACGGTTTTTCATTTTTAATAAAGGATAATAGCTGTATTTTCTCTTTCAATGAAATGATTTATGGCAAAGCAGTTTCCATGAATGGAATTTACATCTTAGATCAAACCACGGAAATATTACACGTGAATAATAAGAAATTAAAGGTTGGTGACAAAGATCAAACCTATCTACGGCATTGTCGAATGGGACACATAAATGAAAAACGTGTAAAGAAACTCGTCGATAATGGGACTATTCCCGCATTCGATTTTCCTACATATGGCACGTGTGAATCATGTCTCATTGGCAAAATGACTCGAATTTCCTTCAAAGGTGTTGGAATGCGCGCTAGTGACCTATTAGGACTCATACATACCGATGTTTGTGGACCTATGTCAATTACCGCTAGAGATGGCTATAGATATTTTATCACTTTCACGGACGATTTGAGTAGATACGGATATGTCTACTTAATGAAGCATAAAAGTGAGTCCTTTGAGAAATTCAAGGAATACCAGAACAAGGTTGAGAACCAACTGGGTAGAAAGGTTAAAGCACTCCGTTTAGATCGGGGTGGCGAATATCTTTCAAATGAGTTTGATCAACACCTTAAAGACCGTGGAATCGTTTTACAGTTAACTCCACCTGGAACACCTCAATTAAATGGTGTGTCCGAACGGAGAAATCAAACTTTACTTGATATGGTTCGATCCATGATGAGTCACGCGGTAGTACCTGATTCATTATGGGGTTTTGCTCTTTTGTCAGCTGCTCTTATACTTAACCGAAGTCCGACTAAAGATGTCGACAAGACTCCATATGAAATGTGGAGGGGAACGGTCCCCAACTGTTGGAATATGTGTCCTCCGACAATAATGCGATCACAACTGTTGATCATGATGATCACATGTTTAAGTCTCATTATAAAGAATACAATTAGGAAGTAATATTTTACTGTCAACTGGTCCACACATATCGGTAATGGTTGGCTGACTAGAGTTTGACATTACTGTCATGAGACGGTGGTGACCAGTTGATCCCCTTAGGTCATACCTAAAGGGTAACATTCTTAGTTGATAATTTAATTGATCGTATGACGATACGAGTCAATTGAATTACTTAAAATTGACGGACGATTTTGGAAGTAATATTTACGTGTCTCATTGTAATTTGATTAAATAAGATACGGTCTAAGTAATCGAATTGTTTTATTACTTAGATGAAATTATTGTTTAAGGAAACAATTGCATTTGAATGAATAAATTATTATAAATACAAGATGTTGTGATTTATAATTGGTAAATTATTTTGGTACAAGTAATTATGAATTACTAAGTCGATTTTGTATATGACGTATTTTTATTAATGCGTTGATTTTTAATATGTTAAAAATACATAACAATTTCATGTGACAAATTGACAAATTGATAAAAATAAAATGGAGTCCATTTTATCTATTTGGACTGAAATAATGGGGTAGTATTAGCAATATATTATGTTAATTGAGTTAGTGGAAAACATGATCATATTAGCCTAATACTAGCCATGCATACCTACTTGTTCTTGTGAAGACAAATTTGTGCATGCATTGGCTCCCTCTCTTCTCTCCTTCCCACCGGTTTTGAGAAGACAAAAATAGAGAGTTTTTGCTCTATTATTCATTCATTCAAATACACACAATATTTCTAGAGTAAGAAAGAAGTGAGTTCTCTAAGAAAACTAGAGAAATAAAACCTCCAATCTTCTTCCTCTCTTAGCCGAATTAAGAGAGCCAAATATAAATATTTTGGGTCATTTTAAGTTAAATTAATATTGTTCTAGTAATAATAATAATAATAATTTTTGTTAAGAGTTTACCTTGGGTATTATTCCTTGGGAAGGATTCTACACTTGAATTCTTGTTCATCCAATGAAGGAAAGCTCAAGAACAAGAGAGTAGGAGAACTCTCTTGTGCCCTTTGATCCGAAATATCAATGTAAGAATGGAGATTTCTTCCTTATTTTCTTTATTGTTTGCATGCATAAGATCAATGTTTAATTTTATGACTAAATTAAAATAAAACATATATGAATATGTAAAGTAAAGAGATCTAGATTTCAGACAAGGGGTATCAAGAGCCTTGGTTGTTTGCATGCAAATCGGTAATAGTTTTTCCGAGTTATACGATTAACATATAAAACTTGTAAATTTGTGTTATTATGAAATATCACGAAATAAATTATGCATGTTGAAGTTTATGGTCCTAAAATGTTTTTAGGATATTTTGGTTAATTTATGGATTTTTATTGTTCATCTTATATAATAATGGCATTAAAAATGTGATTTTATGATTAAAATGTCATTTTCGGACTAAAATTAGCTAAACTTCGAATTTTCCAGTGATTTTTGGATATGTTATCACATGTTTTATTTTGAGATAACCTGTAAAGTTTCATAATTTTTGGAGTTTTTATGCTCGAAATATGGATTTTTCATGATAAAAATCGGATTTAAATGAAAAATAGGTTAATATGAGATAAATTTCGAATCTGGTCATATAAATTTAGTATGTTGTCACATGAAATTTTACAAGATGTGTATAAAATAATAGGCTATATTGAAATCTTTATGCATGATTTATGAATTTTTGATGAAACATAGCATAAATAGTGACTTAATTAGTGAATAATTGCTAAAACATACTCCATGACTAAGGAAAAACGTCACATGTTGCATTTTATTACCCATTTCAGATCTAAAATTGAAAAGTTGATAAATATAATTGTTCTCATGTTTTTATGATTATATTTGTTAAAACCGATAAACCGCAACATTGTTTTTCCGGATAAATTTCGAAATTCTTAACCTAAGTTTTTGAACATTATGAGTGTCATGGTATTTTTCCAGAATGTTCAAGAGTTTAAATTTTCAATTTATTTTAATTTTTTGTGATTTATTTGAAGTTTATAGCATTTTATTGTAATTTTGGGTCCATTAATGAACAATTTTAAGAAATATGAGTTAATTATAGTCAAATAGTTAGTGGAGACTAAATTTGAGTCCTAAGAGGTTAGGGTAATTAACTTGTGCATAAATATGAATTTATGTAATTTATTGTGATTTTAAAAGGTTGAATCACACAAATCCGTAAAAACCGTTTAATATACGATATTGGCTCCTTAAAGGCGATTTAGCATATTATTGGGCATGTTCATACATATTATAATGCAACATTTTATTTATGATTGTCATAATTTTATTTTATGTAATTTTATTTTATGTAATTTTACTTAGTATGGCCTTAGTTTTTAATTGGTATTACCCGAAATGTATGGGAATATCGATTCGTTTGTAATTTATTGTGATCTCGTATCACCGTTTTGTAATTTAATAGATTTATTTTATTTTAATTACAAATGTATAATAGGAAATTATGTAATTTGTTATGTAAATTATTTATTCCGGAGTTCCTTGAAGACGGTGTCACTCAAGAAGGCGATTCATAAAGACAGTGTTACCTCGAGATGCGTGCCAAAACCGAAGTTCAAGGGACCAATGGAGTTGGTTTCCGAATATGTAATAGTTAATTAGATTTTCTATTTTAGGAAGGCCATACTAGGATTTATTTTATGTTTTGCATTTTATTTATATGTCGCATGCATCGCTAAATCGCCATAACTAAAACATGCATTGTCATTTTAATCGAGTATATCGACCGTGTCAATTAGAATTATCGTAGTTCACCGCTTTAGTTCACTTAAAACGTGATAGATAATAAATTGACATGGCCTCTCGCTAAAAATAAACAATTGAGACATAGTCTTACCAAAAAGTAGAAACCATGAAAACCTATTTCGCAAGGGAGTGCACTCGGCCATCCCGGGGTACAAACCTTGTTACATAGGGGAAGTGGGTGATAAATTTCTATCCACCGAATTCGTGTTGATGAGGGTTTCATCGGCCATCCCGTGCCCAAGTTAATGTGAATTTGGATCATGGACACATTTATTCAAAATTAGGATTGACCTTAACGGAAGTATTCGTGACCGTAGTCGCATGTGTTCCGGGATATAGATAAGTATTAGAGTAATTTTATCGACCGAGAATTATAAAAGTAGAATCGATTAAAGAGTTAGTCCACCGAGTTATATTGATAAGGGTTTAATCGGCTATCCCGTGCCCAAGTTAATATGAATTTGGATCTCGGAATCATTTATAATAGTTGGGTAGAGGTCACTATATAAATGCTCATATCTTGTTAATTTATTTACGATTATGATTTAAAAAGACAAATGTTAATATTTCCTTTCCTCCATACTTGTAGTCCATTACAATGAATCCATCAAACGCTACCGCACCGATAACTATTGAGTCATGCCACAATGTTTTTGACGACGTTTGCTCCAACAATGATTTCGACACTACTAGAGAACTTCATTTTGGGATAGGTTCGGATGGAAACCTTAACTTCATCACTTCTACTAGACCACCTACTAGTACTAGATCTCGTGTGAGCCGGTCTCAGGAAGACCGCCTCATAAAATCTTTAGGATCTTTGTCTCTGGAAGATAAAGATGCCAAAACTAGTGGGAGCTCAAGCAATCAAGTTCTTGCTTCCAAGAGCAAAAAGTTCAAGAAGAAGGGAAAGAAAGTCAAAAACTTCAAGCAAGTTGATGATGAGTGCCATTATTGCTATGGCATGGGACATTGGCTTAGGAATTGTCCCGTATATTTGCGAAATATAAGGGAAGGAATCATCGTTCCAAAAGGTAAATTTCCTAAGGAAATTTATGTTATTGATATAAACTATACTTCCACTACGACATGGGTACTGGATACCGGTTGTGGTTCTCACCTTTGTAATCATTTACAGGGTTTAAGAGACGTGAAGAGGCTTAGCAAAGGAGATGTAGATCTACGCCTTGGAAATGGAGCTCGAGTAGCGGCCGAATCCAAAGGAACTTATGTATTAGCTTTGCCTAACGGATTTGAGTTGTATTTACATAATTGTTTTTATGTGCCTACACTCTCTTAAAACATTATTTTAATCGCCATGCTAGTCATGGACGGTTTTTGTTTTGTCATTAAGAACAATCGTTGTACTATTTCGAGGAACGATTTGGTTATAGGCCAAGCCTCTTCTATTAATGGCATTTACATTTTAGAAACCTCGAATCCGACTGATGATATCTATAACATTCAATCAAAGAAACTCAAATCAAGTGACCCAAATGAAGCGTTCATTTGGCATTGTCGATTAGGTCACATAAACGAGAATCGCATCAAAAGATTAATTTCGACTAATGTGATTACACCATTTGATTTTCAATCATATGGAACATGCGAATATTACCTTCTTGGCAAAATGACTCGTAATCCTTTTAGTGGTAAAGGGACACAAGCTAGTGAACTATTGGGACTCATACATACCGATGTGTGTGGACCAATAAGTATCACCGCTCGTGGAAATTATGACTACTTCATAACCTTCACCGACGACTGAAGTAGACATGGGTATGTCTATTTAATGAAACATAAGAGTGAAGCATTTGAGAAATTCAAGGAATTTCAAAACAAAGTAGAGAACCAATTGGACAAAAAGATAAAAGCACTACGTTCCAATCGTGGTGGAGAATATCTTAGCCTTGAATTCGATTCACACTTGAAAGGTTGTGGTATAATATCACAACTTTCTCCACCTGGAACACCACAACTCAATGGTGTTGCCGAAAGGAGAAATCGAACCCTACTTGATATGGTTCGATCCATGATGAGTCAAACCGAGTTACCAAACTCGTTTTAGGGATTTGCAATCCAAACTGCAATTATATCTTTGAATAATAGTCCCACTAAGGCCACCGAAAGACTCCATTTGAGATGTGGAGAGGACGAGTTCCTAATCTATCCTACATGAAAATTTGGGGATGTGATGCTTACGTCAAGACAAAGAATGACAACAAGCTTGCCCCAAGATCAGAAAAATGCACCTTTGTAGGTTACCCCTCGAATTGTTTGTGTCTTGCCAGGCTGTCTTCTTAGAAAGAGACTTTATTTCTAAGAGACAGAGTGGGAGAAATTTTGAAATTGATGAAGTTCAAGAGCCACAAACCGAGGTAGAGACGCAAGAAGATGTTCCTTCGTCATCTAACGCGGTTGTTCCTCCTCCACTAAGAAGAACGAGTCGAGTTATTCGCCATCCTGATCGATATGTGGGACTTATCGAAGAAGATGGAACACTCGATGTGTTGCTTTTAGAAAGTGACGAGCCCGCTACCTACAAGGCCGCAATCTCTAGTCCTAATTCCTCCTTATAGATTGAAGCCATGAAGTCCGAAATGGATTCTATGCATGAAAACCAAGTTTGGGACTTGGTAGATTTGCCTAAAGGGGCAAGACCTCTTCAATGCAAATGGATTTTCAAAGTAAAAAATGGCATAGAAGGACATGATGATGTCTACAAAGCTAGGCTAGTGGCAAAAGGATTTACTCAAGTCCAAGGTCTCCATTATGATGAGACCTTCGCCCCCGTAGCCATGCTAAGATCCATACGGATTTTGTTAGCAATTACCGCATTTCATGATTATGAAATATGGCAAATGGATGTCAAAACCGCTTTTCTAAATGGGCATTTAGAAGAGGAGGTGTACATGATACAACCTGAAGATTTTGTTGATTCTAAGAATCCTAACAAAGTGTGCAAGCTTAAGAGATCCATTTATGGTCTTAAGCAAGCATCTAGAAGTTGGAATCATCGATTCAATCATTTTATAAAGGAGAATGGTTTCACTCGAAGTGTTGAGGAACCATGTTTATACATGAAATTTAGTGGGAGCAATGTTGTGTTCCTAATCTTGTATGTCGATGACATACTACTCATTGGAAATGATATTCCAATGTTGTCTTCTGTTAAGAAATGGTTAGGTAACCACTTCCAAATGAAGGATTTAGGAGAGGCACAACGCATATTAGGTATCCGGATCCATAGAGATAGATCCAAGAGGATATTGGCACTAAGTCAAGAATCATATGTTGATAAGATTCTACGACGGTTCAGCATGGATAAATCTAAAAGGGGTTTGGTACCTATGGTAACTGGGACTATATTGAGCAAGACTCAATCTCCATCCGAACCCTATGATGTTGAACGCATGAAGATGATCCCTTATGATTCCGCTGTTGGATCAATCATGTACGCCATGATATGCACACGTCCTGATGTCTCGTATGCCTTGAGCATGACGAGTAGATATAAAGGAAATCCAGGTGAGAGTCACTGGATAGCCGTTAAGAACATCCTTAAGTACTTGAGAAGAACTAAGGATTCTATCTTAGTGTTTGGAGGAGACACCGAGCTACGTGTTAATGGATACACGGACTCGAGTTTTCAAACGGATAGAGATGACATGAAATCACAAGCTGGTTTCGTTTTCATGCTCAATGGTGGTGCCGTTAACTGGAGAAGCTTCAAGGAAGTCAGAACATGTTGTGGATTCAACAACGGAGGTTGAGTACATTGCAAAGATCGGAAGCTCGCCAAGGAAGCTGTGTGGATCAAGCAATTCACGGAAGGTCTAAGAGTAGTACCTACCGCCAATGATCCCATCACTCTCTATTGTGATAATAGTGGGACGATTTTCCAAGCTAAGGAGCCAAAGTCTAGTAATATATCTAGACATGTACTTAGAAAATAACATGTAATAAGAGATTTCATTGAAAGAAAGGAAATAGCGATTTGTAAGGTTGGGACGGATGACAACATAGCCGGTCCGCTCACCAAACCTTTATCGCAAGCCAAGCATGAGGGACATGTTGAGTCCATGGGACTTAAACGTGTACCAAGTTTATGTTAGATTTTGAAATGAAATAAAAGTGTTGTTTTTGTTCATGTTCATAATCGAATTTGTCTTTTATCTTTTCCTTATACATTGTTACATCCAAACGGGTTGTAGTGACATTTGAACCCCATTAAAGTGAACACGGATTAACATAGTATTCGCCCATAGTCACTTGTATGAGGTGACATCTCGAAGTGACTAGAGTGTGATGCGATTGATGGCAAGTTCAAGTGCCATGGAGTCATATGAGAATGACTAGTCGATCACAAAGGCAGACTGTTAGGAACATTTTGTCGGGCCTCATGACCGCTTATAGAGTTCTGGAAAATTTATATAGCCTAGTCGTGGCGAGAGCTACTATAGTATTCTAATGAGTCGATTCTTTTGACTAAAGACTATTCGCCTAAGATGGCACAGTTTCAGATTAACTTTGATTTGTGTTACTACGACCTTCGTAAATGGGGTCAAATGGGCATATTTTGGGTTATGATGGCTGTGGCTAGTCGAAGGGAATGAGTGCGATAGGAATTGTCCACCCCTAGTCAGGGTTATAATAATATCTCAGGGCCACTCGAGGAGTAATGAACTGGAAATGCGTGGCCACGCTCGGAAGATATCTATGATAGATAAATCCGGTCAATCAGTTATTCTCCAGATCGAGGACACCACTCTCGATATGATCACTTTCAAGTACGACCTGAAAGACACCTTACATTGAGTGGGAGATAGTAATAGGACAAGAGAATTGGTGACACACACTTGTCGAGGACAAGTGGGAGATTGTTGGAATATGTGTCCTCCGACAATAATGCGATCACAACTGTTGATCATGATGATCACATGTTTAAGTCTCATTTTAAAGAATACAATTGGGAAGTAATATTTTACTGTCAACTGGTCCACACATATCGGTAATGGTTGGCTGACTAGAGTTTGACATTACTGTCGTGAGACGGTGGTGACCAGTTGATCCCCTTAGGTTATACCTAAAGGGTAACATTCTTAATTGATCATTTAATTGATCGTATGACGATACGGGTCAGTTGAATTACTTAAAATTGACGGACGATTTTGGATGTAATATTTACGTGTCTCATTGTAATTTGATTAAATAAGATACGGTCTAAGTAATCGAATTGTTTTATTACTTATATGAAATTATTGTTTAAGGAAACAATTGCATTTGAATGAATAAATTATTATAAATACAAGATGTTATGATTTATAATTGGTAAATTATTTTGGTACAAGTAATTATGAATTACTAAGTCGATTTTGTATATGACGTATTTTTATTAATGCGTTGATTTTTAATATGTTAAAAATACATAACAATTTCATGTGACAAATTGACAAAAATAAAATGGAGTCCATTTTATCTATTTGGACCGAAATAATGGGGTAGTATTAGCAATATATTATGTTAATTGAGTTAGTGGAAAACATGATCATATTAGCCTAATACTAGCCATGCATACCTACTTGTTCTTGTGAAGACAAACTTGTGCATGCATTGGCTCCCTCTCTTCTCTCCTTCCCACCGGTTTTGAGAAGACAAAAATAGAGAGTTTTTGCTCTATTATTCATTCATTCAAATACACACAATATTTCTAGAGTAAGAAAGAAGTGAGCTCTCTAAGAAAACTAGAGAAATAAAACCTCCAATCTTCTTCCTCTCTTAGCCGAATTAAGAGAGCCAAATATAAATATTTTGGGTCATTTTAAGTTAAATTAATATTGTTCTAGTAATAATAATATTAATTTTTGTTAAGAGTTTACCTTGGGTATTATTCCTTGGGAGGGATTCTACACTTGAATCCTTGTTCATCCAATTAAGGAAAGCTCAAGAACAAGAGAGTAGGAGAACTCTCTTGTGCCCTTTGATCCGAAATATCAATGTAAGAATGAAGATTTCTTCCTTATTTTCTTTATTGTTTGCATGCATAAGATCAATGTTTAATTTTATGACTAAATTAAAATAAAACATATATGAATATGTTAAGTAAAGAGATCTACATTTCAAACACCAACTTGTCCTTTATTCGGGTTTGGGGCTGCGAGGCTTATGTCAAGTGGAGACACCAGGATAAGCTCGGTCCGCGATCGGTCAAGACATACTTTATTGGTTATCCAAAAGGAATGTTTGGTCATTACTTCTATTCGCCTACCGAACATTGAGTTTTTATTGCGGCTAGTGTGACATTCTTAGAGAATGAATTTCTCGAGAACAAGACAAGTAATAGAACCTTCGAGCTGTCGGAGATTCCAGAACCAACAACCGAGGAACGGCTGGAGGAAGTTATTCCTTCAACTGATGATACGGTTAATATTCCTCAGGAACCTAGGAGGTCGGGTAGAGTCTCTAATCCTCCGGACAGATACATTGGTATGGTCGAGGAGAATGACGTTTTGCTCCTAGAGAGTAATGAACCCGCTACCTATAAAGGTGCTATGGCCTGTTCCGACTCAAAGCTATGGCTTGAAGCCATGCAATCCGAGATGGACTCCATCTATGAGAATGACGTATGGAATCTTGTTGATTTACCTAATAAGGTAAAACCTCTACAGTGCAAATGGCTTTACAAAATAAAGCATTCTGTAGACGCGCAACCAGATACCTATAAGGCACGACTAGTGGCAAAAGGTATCACTCAAGTGCATGGATTGCATTATGATGAAATTTTTGCACCTGTAGTCATGCTACGTTCCATTCGGATAATCTTAGCGATTGCCGCTTTTCATGACTATGAAATTTGGCAAATGGATGTGAAAACCGCCTTCTTAAACGGTTATTTGGAGGAAGAGTTGTACATGGTGCAACCCGAAGGTTTCATAGATCCTGAAAATCCTAAGAAAGTATGCAAGCTTAAGCGTTCCATTTATGGACTTAAGAAAGCTTCTCGGAGTTGGAATTATCGTTTCGACCAGGTGATAAAAGAGTATGGTTTCACTCGATCGGTCGAGGAACCATGCTTATATATCAAGTCAAGTGGGAGCAAGATTGTTTTCTTGATATTGTATGTCGATGACATACTCTTGATTGGGAATGACATTCCTCTCTTATCTTCGGTTAAAGGATGGTTGAAGAACCATTTCCAGATGAAAGATCTGGGTGAGGCATAACGCATATTGGGAATCCGTATCTACCGAGATAGATCACGACGGACGTTATCACTGAGTCAGGAGTATTATTTGGATAAGATTCTTGAAAGGTTCAGCATGACCAACTCCAAGAAGGGGAACCTTCTAATGACGTCTGGGATGCAGTTGAGCAAGTCTCAGTCACCCACTACGCCTGAAGGGATTGAGCGCATGAGTCGTGTTCTTTATGCATTAGCTATAGGATCAATCATGTATGCCATGATATGCACACGTCCAGACGTGGCATATGCATTGAGTATGACGAGTCGGTACCAAAAGAATCCAGGTGAAACACACTGGATAGCTGTTAAAAACATCCTTAACTACCTACGGAGGACTAAGGATAGGGTATTGACTTATGGAGGAGATACTAAGCTATGCGCAATCGGTTACGCAGATGCTAGCTTCCAAACGGATCGAGATGACTCAAAATCTCAGTCCGGGTTCGTCTTTACTCTTAATGGTGCTGCAGTCAGCTGGAAGAGTTCCAAACAGAGTGTTGTAGCAGATTCTACCACTGAATCCGAGTACTATGCCGCTTCGGAAGCAGCAAAGGAAGCTATATGGATGCGTCAATTCTTACAAGGACTTACGATAGTTCCTAGTTCGAATGACCAGATCACCATCTTTTGTGACAATAGAGGTGCCATCTTCTAGGCTAAGGAGCCTAAGTCTAGCAACAAGTCTAGACATGTACATCGGAAAGCTCACCTGATCCGTGATTATGTGGAGCAAGAAGAGATAGTGATTGACAAGATAGCTTCGGATGACAACATCGCGGATCCTCTAACTAAACCGTTGAATTATGATAACCATGAAGGGCACGTTATTTCCATGGGAATTAAACGTGTTCCTGACTTGTAGTAGTTGATTATGGATTCGATACATTATCTTTTTCATATACTATTTATAACTTCATCGTTTTTATATAATATTTTGTTTTTCATGTGGATTGTACTGACAACATTGAACGCCACAAAGTGAACTGAATTACATTATATTTTTTTTGGTCCGTAATCGCCCATATGAGCTGATAACTCTGGCTATTATATTGTGCAGTCGATTGATGATGGGTTCAACAAGCCATAAGTCAATCAGTTGGCTGATCGATCATAAATACGGGTTATAACGATACCTCGTAGGACAATTTTGGTGACAACATAATGGAGTCCTAAATGTTCAAAAACATTCGGTGCCAGGTCATAGATTGGACGTCCATTGTGTTCCTAGAGTCGATTCTTTTGACTATCGACTGTCTCTTGAGATTAAGGCAGTTTTTGGGTGACTTTGGTTTCTTTCTCATGGTCTGCCGTAACAGGTGGCTAAGCAGATTGTTTCTGGGTCATTACATACTGTGCTTATATCTGCAGGATTCGAGTTGAAGAATATATCCAACCTTTATCAGGTTTAGTTATTTCTCAGGGCCACTCGAGGAGTTGTAACTGAAATGCATGGCCATGCTCGAATGAAGATTCGTTTATCAGTTAAGTTACTCTTTAGTCGGGGAAACCACTCTTGATACAGATCACTTATAAAATACGACCTTTGTGAATACAGATTTTGCAAATTGTTTTACATTGAGTGGGAGAAATTTTAGGATATGAGAATCGGTTTGAGGACAAGTGGGAGTTTGTTGGAGCTTGTGTCCTCTACAAATTAGTGTGATAACATTATAAATCTCTAATAGGTTCACAAGGGTATATTTCATATTTTATCAGTTGATTAACGATTAACTAATAACGGTTGGCTTGCTGGAAAGTTTGACGTTATTATCATACTGATGGCGGTGATCAACTGGTCCCTAAAAGTCACACCTAAAGGATGTGTTTGAGAGATGTGATTTGAAAATGTAATCACATTGATGCCTAATATAACTAAAAGGTTAGTTCATGTATTTGACTAAACAGTTAGTCAATGTGTTGATGAGACGATTATTTAATATAATTAAATAATATTAGCCGAGACGAATTAACTGTCAATTCGTAAATTGAATATAATAAGTTATATTTAATTAATGTATATAATGTTAGCTTGAACGAATTAAGATGTTAATTCATAGTTAAATGTAATCGGTTATATTTAATTAGCAAATTATAAATATGCGATATTTATAATTAAAGTATATATTATACAATATTATCATAATAAATTATTACAGACCGGCATTAATAAATCGACTGCAAGCTATTGTGTGTAGACTCATTAATACGGAATAAAATAAATGACAATTTATAAAACAATACATTTTATATACATTGTTGATACTACCAAAATAAGAAGATTGAATATCCTTATTCTTTGTTAGTTGGTAAAACCGAAATAAGGGAATAAAAGGAAGAAAATATCTTCCCATTAATCTCTCCTCTTTCACGGTTTTAAGAGGGGATTTTGGGGGATCATTTTCTCATTCCTTTTTAACCTAATTTTTCACCAAAAATTCTCTCATCAAAATATACACAAAAATCCTAACATTTTCGGAAATTAGGGTTCCTCTTCAAGCATTAAGGGGATCTCATTCTAGCAATTTGAGGGGCATTTCTCGGAGCATCTTGGGTGCAACTAATAGGCGAATATCATTGCGATATTGTTCTTAGGCCGTATTTGCTAGGACCGAAGGTTGATTCTTCATCCTCTACCTTTTGTTAATGTAATTTTCATTTATGACTAGTTATCATCTTTATAATTTCGTTATAATCCTTACACTTTAAAGGGAAGTATACCGATGATTCCCACATATTCATCTTAAGTTTGGTATAATCTCTTTACTCTTTACTCTTTATTGTTTATTTCCTCATTCTCTTATCATGTTTAGATTTGTTGTGATGATTGACACCATTAATGACATGTTTCCCATGATAATGAGTGAGTAGTCTTCTAGCTAGGATTAATGGGGCATTAAGGGAAACAAACATGGGGAATGATTCATGCTTAATCTAATATGTTTTCATAATTAAATTGCTTGCTTGTTTTGATTTCAACCTATGCACATGTTATGTTTGATGAAATGCGAGCCTATGAATCCTTGCATTTTTTTACCCATCTCTTATCTTTTCATTGAGGCTTGTAAGCTTATACACCAACTCGAGCCTCATTAGACCATGCATAGAGTTGAATAGGAAGGATTAAGTCGACTTGTAGGTGTTGTACAGTCTAAGACTCGGCTCGGGACCCAAATCTTCTTAGGGATTGTAAGCTTCTTATACACCAATTCGATCCCATCACAACAATAAGTGCTTGCTTCTAATTAAGAACATGTTTGTATGATCTATTACCATAATTCCCTTATGATCCCATGACATCCTAGTATCCTTATTAATTGTTTATATCTCTTAATTTATTGTTTGTTTTACTTTATTGCTTCTATTAGTTTAGACTCACCAACTACAACCCAAATCAATTGTGACACTAGCATAAATTGAGATAGATAGAGTTAGACAAAGCACACCGTCCCATGGATCAACCTCGACTTAACCACTAACTAGTTGTTTGTTGAGAATATAAATTTGTTTGATTGGGAGACATGACGACACCTCTCATCAAAATGGTGCCGTTGCCGGGGACGGTGTTTTGTGATTAAATTCTTACTAGTTTATCTATTCTTAATTGTGATTTAACCTTAAGGAACTTGTTCCCCAAGGTTGTTTTTACCATTTTCTTTTAGTTTCCTTGTTTGTAGTTATATCTTTGTCCTAGCTATGATGATGACCGAAGGCTTGGCACATGGAGTATGTGGTGGATCTTTTAAGTATGACTACCATGGGTATGAGGAGTTTGTGGAGCAAGTCAAAACAAACCTACCTTAAAACTAATACAATGAAAGTCCTAACCACTACCCCAACTTTTCTTACCAAATCCCCCACATCCAATATCCACAACAACAACCCTCCCAAAACCCACCTTACAATCAATGTCAAATGTCATCCTACAACCAACACCCATACCCCCATACCCCCAATCTCCCATGTACCCACAACAAGAGAATGAGCATAATTTTGACATGCAAAGTGTGGTTCTCCAAATGCTAAGAGACCAACAAAATCTCTTCATGCAAATGCTAGAAGATAGCCAAGCTAGGGACAATGTTCTCAAAAACATTGTTACTAATGGTGAGACGTTGGCAAATCAAATTGCCCAAACGGAAGCCACCCAAATGTTAAATGAAGAAGAAGGGGAAGATAATGAGGGTGAAGAAGAATTTGGATGGCATTATGAAGCTACTCTTGTAAATCCCCCACCACCTCCTAAATTCATAAGTACTGAAAATCCCATATTCCAACTTGTACCCAACTTTACAAAAATTCATGATGGATGTGAATATGAAGATGTAACGTTTGAGGAAGGGGAGTGATTGATTGATTATGGACCAAGAGTGGATGATGAATTGAAGCATGATGAAGTTGGGGTGGAGAGGAATGATGAATGTGAGTTGAAGGCGAATTATGAGACAAGCACTTTGTCTAAATTGTCTAATATATCTAGCTCACACACTAGCCTTGCTTCTCCAAATTGGTATAACTATGATGATGATGAGGAGGAGGAGGAGGAAAAACTCCCACCACAATTTCCTTCTATGACTCATGTAGAGGTAGTGTGTTCCCTTGACACTTACGGGAGTAAAGGTAAAATTTGGAAAGAAGAGGTTGATGAATTTGAACTTTCTATCTTTGGGGAATTGAGGGGCCAAGGGGAAAACTATGATGTTGGTATCTTTGATCATAGTTTGGAAGAAATTGAAGCTCTTTTCTTTGGAAATGGTTCAAGTTCTAAGGAGGGTCAAGAAGAAAGTGAAGAAAATGAAAGCATGAATTACTCAATGGTGATAAGTTGACTCCTCCACATCTTATCCTTCAACTATCCCCTCATCAAAGAAATGTAAACTCTCCTTCTACTATTGAAGGATTGATGAATCAATGCTCTATCATCATAGAATTGAAATAGATGGTGGAGAGTGGAAGCCTTCGGATAAATATGGGCAATACTTCATACATTGTCTTGACAAGAATCATGTGCTTGTTGGTTTGAAGCATTGTAAGAAGCCAAGTGCCAAGGGCAAAACAAACAGGAGAGTGTTTGGCAAGTTTTATTCCAAGCCAAGATGGCTAAACTACGTTTTGACATCGCCAATCTCCTATTTGTGCTTATATGAAGCCCATTCAAAAGCCATTGACCGGTTGTTGAGAGCATTAAGCAACATGGACAATATCAAACAATAATCATGGCAACAAGGAATGAGTTTGGTCGAGTCCTCCCTCAAACCACCATTTGTAAGATATCTTATCCTTTGACTTTGATTTACATTTACGCTTGCATTTACATATACATTTAGCTTGCATTTGTATTATATTTCATATTGCATTTACATTAGTTAGTTCATATAGTATAGCTTGCATTGTAATATATCTCACATGTTGCATGTAGTTAGTTGCATTCATGCATACCACTAAGGACCAAACCTATTCCTTTTCTACACTAGAAATAGTGCTTAAATCGGTTTGGGGAGGTTTGATCATAGGTGACTATAGCTTAATAGAAAACATGCATCATTTAGTGTAATTTAGATTGCATTCATTTGTTATATATATCATATAGAATTGCATTTAGAGCATGCATTCATTCATACCATTGCATTTGCATTTGTACTTTAATTTCCATAAAATCAAAAATCCAAAAACGTGTATTTCTTTTTTCATTCCTACTCCTACATGTACATTGAGTACAATGTCCAAAATAAAGTGGGGGATGAGAATTTATATTCCAAAAACACATAAAAATTGAATTTTTTTGGAAAAAACTCCGAAAATATGTTCTTTAATTTCATTAAAACAAAATCCATAAAAATTTGAAAATTTCAACAACCAAAAACGTGTTCTTTAATTTAGTAGTGTAGAATTATATATACTTTTGTTTTTGTTCTCTTCTCACATAGATACAACACTAAATTTGAGGCATTGTCAAGGGAATGTGAAGACCGCTTGGTATGATCGATCTAATCTCTATTTCCCTTCCATTTATTTCCATTATTCATATGAGGAGGATTGGCTTACATGTCAAGGAGGATGTGGTGTATTTTGTTGTTGCGGTTTGTGTACCTATGTGTTGTTAGGAGTTGCATTTAGTTTATATGGCATACTAGTTGATAGAAGCATATGCATTAGAGTTGTATATATGTTAGTTGTATCATGGCATGTAGTTGCATGGTTAGAAAATTTTGTGAAAATGCCTATTTGGGAAGCTTGACAAGTGTATATAAGGCCCTTGTAGATAATTATTCTCCCAGAAACTTTGTTTGCTAAAATACCCTCAGGACACCCTAGGATGTGTCATACTTGTATATTTTGACCCATGGACTAAGGCCTAGTCATGAGTACCTTATGGTGTGATAACTCCTTGGCTACCGTTTATTCCAAGGTTACATTTGAAGCCATGCAACCGTTCTTACACTTCTATCATTATATTTTGTCAACAAAAAGGAAATGGGCACAAAATAATCAAATTGAGTTCATGTACCAAAATCAAAATAAAAAAGTTTACAAATTGCATCAATGAAAAGAGAAGTAAAAATAGACTCCTATGCTTTAATAAAAGTACCCTTGTTACAAATGGGGTTACTTTGAAAAATGTTCAAAAATGCAAAAATTAAAATATTGAAATATTGCCAAGTATTAAAATGTCAATCATCAAAAAAAATGGCAAGAAATGTTCTCAAATGTCAAATACCACAAGAAACTGGGAGGAAAAACAAATCAAAAGCAAACAACCATTGTGAAACTCAAAGCATATTGATCCCTTTTTATCCATTGATCTTTTTATTGCATGGTGGAAAGGGGACGACCCTTCTTCTTGTCTAGGCAAGAGGGGGAATTCCGCGATCCTACAGTGTTTCTAACAACATAGGGAGCCTACTCTTGACAAAAGCATTTAGCGATTGAGGATAAAAGTACCCTAGTTTGACACAACTTGGAGGTGATTTGTTGGTATCCTTTTAGACTTAGTAGCTTGGAGAAACAATATCTATGATTGAGTGTGTACCCTTAAATTACTTCCCTTATAGGTGATTTCCGCCACTTAGATGAGGAAAGTGGCTATTCTTTTGTAGATGCATCCATTACTTGTTTTATGTGCTTAATGCTTGGATGTATCGCCATTTTGGCAAGCCCTACGTTGCCTTGCAAGAAGGCATCTTATCTCATAGATGTCTTGTTGTGAGTTGAAGGGGCGGAGTGAGACCCGCTAATTGTCTCACATCGGCTATATTATTAGAATAGTTTAAATAAAGGTCTAGTTCTAGTCACCTCATTACTCGGGACGAGTAAAGGTTCGGTTTGGGGATGTTTGATGTGACACTTAATTGCGCACATTTAGTCCCCTATATGAACCCATTTTGCATACTAATATAGCATTTCATGACCATTTTACCTGTCAATTTCTTCCTATTTTGCTTTCCTATTGCATTGTATATGTCTTGTAGTAAAGAAGATAATAAGGCGGAATTCCCGTCTCTTGTGCATATTGAGAAGGTTGTTGAGGATCTTGTATGGACTAGTATGAAGTGGAGGCAATAATGATGACCAAAGATGTATGAATAAAGAGTTTATAGAAGGATCATAGGCTTAAAAGCAAGGATGACGAGAAGGAAGCCATTATAAGAATAAATTGCTCAGAACTAAACCAAGGGTTGCTTCTTTATCTCTGAAAGTATGCTATATGAAACGGCGTCGAAAAATCAAGTGGTCTAGACTTTTGAATCACTCCAATAGGAGTCTGGATGAGGAAATGACGTCCGTTTTACAATCCGAGCTCAAATAGACAAGCTGTCCGCCAATCCGCGCGTCCCGAGACTCAAGACGAGCGTCCCCAGGCCCAAGACGAGCGTCTCCCCTGCAAGACGTGCGGATTGTTAGACATTAAAAAAGAGAAGCACGCTGCCCAGTGATCCGAGCGTCTTGCTCCCTAAACGGGCGTCTTAGAACCCCAAGATCCGAGCGTCTTGGTCCCAAGACGGGCGTCTCAGAACCCCATGATCCGGGTGTCCCGATGCCAATCCGAGCGGATTCCTTGGCAGAACCAACCGTGCCTCAAACTGATCCGAGCGGATCGTGGTAGGACTAGCAACGTGATATGCGCATTTCCTTTGGAAATTGCATTTCCCTACTCAACACATAGCAATGCTATTTTCTAATCTACCCTTACTTAACCTAATGATGTACTACTATATATACTCCATTTGTAATAATCAAGATTATCAAGTCTCCTTAGACTAAATCAAGTTCTCTTAGATTAGATTAGGAGTAGATTAGAATAGACTAATCTCAATCATTCCACAAAATTACTTTTTATATCTTTCTTTAATTATTGTTCAAGCTTGATTATTATTGGGTAATTGAAGACTATTGGGTTATTATTGGAGAATTGACAACTCTTCATCAATCAATCAAGTTCTCTTGTATTATTCTTTCCTTTCCATTTATTCATCTTAAGTTTGGTATAATCTCTTTACTCTTTACTCTTTATTGTTTATTTCCTCATTCTCTTATCATGTTTATATTTGTTGTGATGATTGACACCATTAATGACATGTTTCCCATGATAATGAGCGAGTAGTCTTCTAGCTAGGATTAATGGGGCATTAAGGAAAACAAACATGGGGAATGATTCAAGCTTAATCTAATATATTTTCATAATTAAATTGTTTGCTTGTTGTGATTTCAACCTATGCACATGTTATGTTTGATGAAATGCTAGCCTATGAATCCTTGCATTTTTTACCCATCTCTTATCTTTTCAATGAGGCTGGTAAGCTTATACACCAACTCGAGCCTCATTAGACCATGAATATAGTTGAATAGGAAGGATTATGTCGACTTGTAGGTGTTGTACAGTCTAATACTCGGCTCCGGGACCCAAAATTTCTTAGGGATTGTAGGCTTACACAGCAATTCGATTCCATCACAACAATAAGTGCTTGCTTCTAATTCAGAACATGTTTGTATGATCTATTATCATAATTCCCTTATGATCCCATGACATCCTAGTACCCTTATTAATTGTTTACATCTCTTAATTTATTGTTTGTTTTACTTTATTCCTTCTATTAGTTTAGACTCACCAACTACAACCCAAATCAATTGTGACACTAGCATAAATTGAGACAGATTGACTTAGAACCCAAAGCACACCGTCCCATGGATCAACCTCGACTTAACCACTAACTAGTTGTTTGTTGAGAATATAAATTTGTTTGATTGGGAGACATGACGACACCTCTCATTAAGTGGGAAGCTCAATGAGGCGACTCAAGAGTAAGACGGTCTCTTAACCGTATTACGTCTCCTCAATAACCATGTAACGTCAACAATGATCTCCAACACAACACAAAAATGGCAATACATGGGAAATTCAACACAACAACAATTATTTGACTCATTATGAACTCAATCCCAACACATCGTAGATAAAACTTCCTCAAATACCAACATGTTATCCCAATCGACTCATACATAAAAATGATGATGCAAGACACACAAACATGTACACAAAAATATTGAAACCGAGTAGGATAAACCTAACTTTAGCATTCTTCAAGAGTTACCCGAATCCCATAAGATTCCGTCTTGCAAGACCGTCTTAATCCTATACAAATCATGTGATACCATCACAAATACATCATATTCTATTATATAATACAAACCCCTTATTATTACTCACTAATTACCCATATTGTTTTTTTGGGTAAAAGGTAAGTATATTGATATCAACAAAAGAGATACATCATCCCGTATATGAGAGTTTTTGGAATATAACTATGAGAGAATGAAAACAAAAATTACAAAATTGAGTAACACTAATGATGACCTAATTGTAGCAGCCAAGTACGATCCCTAGCAACTACAGCAGACTGGTTGCGAGCCCAGAAACGTTGAAGAACATCCTTGAGAATCTGCTGACAAATTTTCAATGGCCAAGCAACATATTGATCCACCCGAGCCTTATTACGAACTTTCCAAATATGATATGCAAGGCTAACATGACAAGCACTGATTATACTTCTCTGTAATTTACTTCTTCCTCCACCCACTGAATACCAATGACTCAAATCTTTTGGGGCAAAGGTAACACCAAGCATAATCTGGAGTATGGTCACACATTTATGACTGAAAGTACACTGATAGAATAAGTGAGCATGATTCTCCACAGCAGCAACACATAGGTAGCAACTATTAGTCTGTCCAAATCCCATATTCATAATTCTATCTTGAGTAAGGAGCCTCTGCAGCTGACTTGCCCAGTATATGAATGAGCATTTAGGAACATTAAGAGGATTACAGCAGGTAAATCGCCAAGCCACAGGAGGTTGAGGTTGTCTAAGCCACTGATAACCCTCAGCAACAGAGTAAGACTGATCAGAATTCAACCAACGATCAGTAGAATAGGCTAGTTTAAAAGGAGCCATAGTGTGAGCAATTTTCTTCCATGTCCAACTATAATCATCAGGAGGATCATAGTTGGACCAATGTGTGCCTTTCATATACACATGATTTATCCACTTGACCCATAGATGGTCTTTTTTACTAGCCAACCACCAAATATACTTACCAATTAGAGCCTTGTTCCAAAGTTTTGAATTTTTGATACCAAGCCCACCTTCAGCTTTGGGAATACAACAACTTTGCCTACTAACATTTGGAGCTCTCTGATAAGCATCCTTGCCACCCCAAAGATAATTCCTACAAATTGAGTCTATTTTATTCATTATCCCATTTGGAATGAGAAACATGCTAGACCAATAGGAATGTAGAGTAGTAAGAACAGAGTTGACAAGTGCCAATCTGCCAGCATAAGAGAGATGTCGAGTACCCCAAGATATGATTCTTGCACAAATTCTATCAATGAGCTGCATTCCATCATTCTTAGACAGTTTCTTGGAAGAAATGGGAACCCCCAAATATTTAAAAGGGAGAGACCCCTTCCTAAAACCAGAGACTTGGATAATATCATTCATAACATCAGGAGCAACACCATTAAAATAGATATCAGACTTAGCTTTGTTGAGGCATAGTCCACTTGCCTTAGAGAAAGTAGAAAAAGCCCTAAGAAGCCACATGATAGAGCTAGAATTACCCTTGGAGAATAGAAGCAAATCATCAGCAAAAAGAAGATGGTTTAATTTAATAGGCCCACACAAAGGATGAAATTTAAAATCTTCCTGCTCACTAACCACATTCAAGATTCTTGAGAGGTATTCCATGCATAGTGTAAAAAGGAGAGGAGATAATGGGTCTCCTTGCCTAAGTCCACGTTTACCATGGAAAAAACCAAAAGAATTACCATTTAGAGAAAGGGAGTATGCTGGTGTGGTGACACAGGCCATGATTTTATCAATAAAGCCCTGAGGAAAATTTAAAGCTTGGAGCATACTCAGAAGGAAATCCCACTCAACAGAATCATAAGCCTTCCTAAGATCAATTTTAAGAAGGCATCTAGGAGATGCAGACTTCCTGTTATAAAGCCTAACCAAATCTTGACAAATAAGTACATTTTCCACAATTTGTCTGCCTTTAATAAACCCACCCTGATTGGGGCTCATAATATCAGGGAGTACCTCACTCAATCTGTTACATAGAAGCTTGGAGATGCATTTGTAAAAGGTATTACAGCATGCAATGGGTCTAAACTCAAGCACAGTTGAAGGGTGATCACATTTGGGAATAAGAGATATAATAGTAGCATTCAGTTGTTTCAACAGCTTACCAGTTCAAGAAAAAATCGTTGACCGCGGCACAAATATCAGCTCCAATTAATGGCCAAGCATCTTTAAAAAACTGACTTGAAAAGCCATCAGGGCCAGGTGCTTTGTTGGAAGGAATTGAGAATAGACAGTTCTTGATTTCAATATCAGTTACTGGTTTAATTAAAATATGAGCATGAGCATCATTCACCAGACTACCTCTCCTGACAGTAGGAATGTGGACAGGAGAAGTGACCTTACTACTACCCAAGAGCTCCTGATAAAATTCCAAAAAGGAGCTCTCAATGTGGACAGGATCAGTGTGGAGGTTACCATGAATATCAGATATGCTAAGCACTTTGTTATGCATATGACGGGCTAAAATATGCCTATGAAAAAAGGCAGTGTTCTCGTCCCCTTCCTTAAGCCACTCAAACTTAGCTTTCTTTCTCAAAAAGCTCATCCTAGCTTTATGAAGAGTAGTATATTTCTGTGCAGCATCTTTCTCAGCAGCTACCAGATCCTGATCCAAAGGTTCTGATGTAACTTGGTCTGGATATTATCTAATAACAGCCTAGCCAGATCAGCTGCTTTTTCAATATTAGAAAATTTAGCTCTATTGAGCTTCTTCAAAGGTTTCTTGAGCCATTTAAGCTTGGAGACCACTTGAAACATTTTACACCCCAAAATAGGTTTCTCGCATTCATTTCCAACTATAGTAAGAAACTCAGATGCTTGTCCCCACATATTGAAATATCTGAAATGAGATTTCCTGATTGTTCTATCCAATCTTCTATAACATATACAAGGATTGTGGTCAAATAGACCTTCATTCAGAAAGTAAGCATATGAATTAGGGTATAAGGAGAGCCATTCATGATTGATGAGGAACCTATCAATTCTGGAGTATACCCTAGTGTTAGAGTCCTGCTTATTGTTCCAAGTATAGAAGGAGCCCTGAGCTTAAATATCCACTAATTCACAATACTGAAGACACTGTCTGAATTCCTCAAGTTCACCCCACATAACAGTGCTTCCTAACCTCTCATTGAAATGCAAAACATTGTTGAAATCTCCACTCACACACCATGGACCAGATAAGGAATCTTTAATAGTAGTCAGATCATGCCATAGATGAAGTCTATCACTATCAGAGTTAGACCCATAGACTACTGTAAACCAGAATTTCTCACCAGCATTAAGATCTTCCACAGCCACAGTAATTTGTTGATCAGAAGCACTCACCATTTGAACATTAAAAATCTGAGGAAGCCAAATGATCCAGATTCTCCCCCCAGGATGATGCACATTATTATTAATACCATACCACCTATTACCAATATTATTTAGCACAAAATTGAAATTATGACTTTTGACCTTTGTTTCTACTAATCCATAAAGGCCAATTTTATTTTGATGCAAAAACCATTTAATATCACTTTGCTTATTTATATTATTAATACCACGAACATTCCAGCACCCAAGATTATCCATGTTCAATATTAATCTGAGTAGAGTCAGTTCCCCCTTCCTGTTGAACCCCAACCTGGATAAGCTCAGTAGTGTGTGGTTGCTTGATAGGAGATGGTGGAGTAGTAACAAGTGAATCAAGAGGTTTAGTAGGAGAGGCAGGAGGGGAAGTAACTACAGAAGCATAAGTGCTATATGTTGTTACTATTCTCCCACCTGACTGCACCACTGGACTCACATGAACTGCAACTTTAGTAGGTGACTTATGAATGGGAGCAGTAGGCCTAACCACTGGCCTCCAGACCTGAGCCTGCTTAAGCACCACTTGACTCACAGTTTTCTTCCTACACACACTCTGATGATGACCAATACCCTTACAGAGAGAACATATCAAAGGCTTCCATTCATACTCAACTAGGACACTTTGTTGTTGACCATGTTCATCTTTGAATATAATCTTATCCGGGAATTCTTGTCCCACTTTAACCTCAACCAACAGCCTAGCATATCCCAGTCGAGTTTTGTCAAGAGTAGCAGTGTCTGCCTTAATGTATTTACCCAGCAGAGAGGCTAGTTTAGACAGACACTGTTCACCCCAAAACTTAAGACCTAAGCCATATAAACGTAGCCATACAGGAACATGTTGCACAGGAGACTTATGAAGAGTAGCAGATTCAGTCCAAGGCTTGACAATAATAGGTTTATTATCAAACATTGGGAATCCCTGCTATAATACCAGTTCTTTACATTCCATCGTGGAAAACCTCACTAGGAAAACACCATTAGGAAGAAATGAGATTTTGTCATATTTGTACTTTCCCCAAATTCGTTTCACATGACCAGAAATGAGTTCCCAAGGTGGATTGCTCCCTAACACATAACATATAACAGCAGTGTTCTAGTACTCGATTTCAGGTTTAACATCCTCAACAGTAAACTGAAGAATAGGCGAAGAAGAAGGGACAGAAGGAGATTTCTTACCAACAGTAGTCCATCCTTCTTCAGGAATTGCCTCATCTTCCTCACTACTTAATTCACTCGCATCTTCAACAATAACTTCTTCAATCGGTTCAACAATGGACCCAAGATCAATTTCTGGAATCCCAACAATTTCATTGACTGATTTTGTACCTTTAGCATCCGCAAAATTTGGAACAACAGACGAACTTGCTTGATCCATTGCAGAACTATCTAGATTATGGTCAGGAATTTGTGTAAATGAAAGTCTAATACGGGCTCTTGATTTAGATTTTAGTTTTTTTTATTAGTATTACGAGATTTTTTGGAAACAGATTTCCTTGCCATATTGCAATGGAAACCCTAGAATCCTAAAGAGAAGTCAGGGAAACCTTTCTCTAATTACCCATATTACATATACTAATTACTAACTAATTAACCCAAGTAAAAACCTCTAAAAATTAGGGTTAAGACTTAAATAAGGATGAGTGGAAATCGACTTACATGTGTGGATGGTGAAGAACAAGGTGAGAGATTCCTTAAAGAAAGTTTAGATCCATGGTGTAAGAGGTTTGTGAGAGTTTTAGAGAGAAGAGAGATTATTTGGAGTGAGAAGGAAGATGATAAAATGAATGAGGATAAGGGGATAAGATTTCCTTATCCAGTATTCTCATTCGCCGCCACTCGATCGAGTGGCGAGTCCACTCGGTCGAGTGTCACTCACTCGGTCGAGTGTTACTCACTCGATCGAGTGCCGAGTCCACTCTGTTGAGTGACCTTCACTCGGTCGAGTGCAACGCAGTTCTCAGCAATGACCAAGTTTCGTCAAAGAGTCATATCTCACTCGTTTCTTAGACATTTTGGGCGTGTGATCTACCGTTGGAATCGTAAGAGGACAAGCTATCACCTCAAATTTCAATCATATAAATATCATGTCTACATCTCATGTTATGACAGTTTTAAGAAGACCCTTCTATAGGCGGGCATTATAACAACTCCACTAAGTCTAGTGTAGGTTATACTCGGCCCACTTTATAGTCATACTTCACTCTCGAGTGATCTCTAGTCTAGTCTAAGGTTCTTTCACGCATCCCAAGGTTCCTTTCTGTATCCCACAATATCCGGGTATTACAATCATCCCCCCTTAAAATGAACTCCGTCCCCGAAGTTCGCCTCACTCGCTCTGTTCACAATTATTCCTCAATCTTCTCTCAAGTCTGATTACCTGTTCTCATGTTCTCTCTCGCCATTTTACTCAATGATAAAGTCCGTCAAGGCTCTTATTGTCATTATCACTTTTATTAACCACACATGTTTATCGTACTTATACCAAGGTTCTTTGCTCAATTCTCATTACTTCCTCACGTGTCATACTCTTTCTTTAGTTAATTCCGTATTATTACATCCACTCCCCCTAAAAGAGAACTTCGTCCCGAAGTTCAACTGTCAAACCTCATAATGTGCCCTCATATGCTCATTACCAATTCCACAAATGACCATGTTCCAGGTTCAACACTATCTCGTACTTATTGCAATTCTGTAATCCAATCACATATAGTCATAATTGTATCGATATAATTCCACCCTACAAGGCTCCAAAAAGGTCAAGCACAAGGTCAAACCCACGGTTCCAATTTATAATTCCTATAAATAACTATCAACTCATGTTGTTAGTCTTACGTATATATATCGTCAAATTTCATACACTCACATGTATGCACATCAAATCACGAATATGCGAACTCTATGAAACAATCATAAAATGCAAAAATTTCTCGTTATGCGACTCAATCATTTTCAATATTTCCATTTTCGCACGACATGCCACGTATATACCACGTCAAATCCACCACATGACCACACATGTGTTTCCACGTGCGTTTCTGTCCATCATAAATACTTTAGTTACTAGTGTCATACGACTCCGATTATGTATTCAAGATTACTATGCGACACACACATCATGACAAAACTTCACATAATATGGACACTGTTATCATGACAGAATGAACTCATGGCAATTAACGTGCACCACCCACAATTGTGACATTATTTTTATCATCCAATTACACATACCAATTAACAACTTTCATTTTAATTTCACTTTTAAATAGCGAAAGCCACATAATATGGTCAAACGTAACTAATTCACAAGGTCTCCTCCATATGGGGTCAACATGTTCATCTGACACAAACCAACCATTATAAAATCGTGAAATAAGGGTATACACAAAATATTAGGTCGAGTATTGACAAAAGAAGGGTCAAAGCAGACCACTCGGTCGAATGTAGGAGGCCACTCGGCCGAGTAGGCGGCCACTCGGTCATGTGCACAGTGCACTCGGTCGAGTGTCACCTGGGCAGAATGTTTTCATTCTCAAACTCGTTTTCATGCTTTCCTATAACATCTTTCAAATGCTAATAAATTCCGATGGTGATTAATACACCATCAAACAACAAAGTTTAAAACTACTATTGGCCTATGGACGTCATTACTACACAATGAAAATAAAATGTCCGAGACATACTACCATCACAAACATACTATTTCATAGTTCTTCTCATAACTGTTCTACCTCCTCCCCCATACCCGGCGACGGTATCACCATACCGTCACCAACAACCGTAATAGTCACATCGGTATCCACAACACCTACACTATCTAATGGACACGACCTAACCACTCATTATTCTCAAGGAATACTACAACATCATTACTTAATTAAGCACTACAACACGATCACGATGTACACCGTGGGCGTTCCACATGACGATTGGGAGGCAACTTTACAAACAACATCTATACTACCGCTCATAGGCCGGAATCTTGCCCAACTACTTTCTCACTTCATGCATACACACTTAGCTTAAGTGGCCATACTATATAACACAAGTGATTAAATCTCTTAATAACATGATTAAACTCACACGCATTATGTATCAGACTCTTACACTCATAACCGCAAAAACCAAGCTTTATATTACTAAATTGACCATCATATATCTCAATTATTAGAACTAAAACTCATCCCTCTTATGTCACGGCCGACAACGCGACCTCCTCGCACGGGTTCACCCGAAATCTATAGCAAATTCCTTATAGAATGTTGGATTACAAAACTTGTAAAATCTCCAACTCATCTCTCATTCTAGTGTTCTCTCTCATTTTCCGGTTTCATAAACCTTTGTAACCATTTATTCAATTCATACCATTCTCCAAGGCAAATCTTACACACTCCAAATACTTTTTATTAACTCATGTCATCACTCTGTTTTACTCTTGGTACTCCAATTGTTCTCTCATCATTCCATAAATCCCAACTCAAACATATGCTATCCCAAAATACTCGAGTCATACTCAATAAGGTCACTCTTACTCGTCCTTTAAATTCCGTTTGCTAACTATGAGTCCGAACAACCGCTAAATATGCAACTTCGGTCGCACTCCACTCCTTATTTATAGGTTGTCTCTCATGATCTACTCACTCAACTCAAAACTTTCCATAGATCAACATATCATCCTCGCGTTTTCAAATTCTAAAACTCGATGACTATATCAAATTCCGCGCATCTTGTCGGAGACATATGCCTAAGGGCTAGTGTGAGAAAATCGTCCTTTCGGGTTCACACAAACTATATGCCCGAAAATCCCGGGGGTTAAATCCCTGGAGGTACCACCGGCTCTTGGTGAGCATCTCATGCTTGATTGCTCCTCGCGTTCCGTGATAGTCTTGACACGCCACAGAATCCATTTCACATGTCAAATTCCGAATATGAGTGGTGAGAATTAAGACAATCCGGAATGGATACGAAAGAGGTATGAATCGAATGACTTAGGACCGATAGAAATTTTTCTTAGTGCTTTAAATCAACGACCAACACTTGAAACAAAAAAAACCCTTGACACGAGCTTGTCATTGAGAAGAAGTTTACTTAACTCGAAAACGGAATTAAAGAAATTACGACATGACTTCCTTTGTATTATAATCAAATCGCAAATTGTCTTAATAGCACACTTGAAATATCATGAACTTTGTAAAATGATGCAACTTCAAAACTCAACTCTAGCAGCTTTACTAACTTTGTGCAATTTTACTCAAACTTGACTCAAATGCAAATTTTACTCAAACTTGACTCAAATGCAAATTGCTATATTAAAACTTTAACATAAAGGTCATTTGTCTCAAATTTCTCGAAAACTCTAATACGGAATAATCCGTCATAGGATGGTACATGTCACTATCGGCCAAGTTCAAAGCATTACGAATCGATTAGGATGAAACCTAACTTGGAAAAGTCAAAATCCGGGTAGGTATACCACCCATTATCGAAAATTTTAAGGCGGATAAATATCTTATGCACGACTTCGCAAAGCATTATAATCAAAGATTAGGATAATAAGGAGTAAATGAAGTACATAACGAGCGTAAAATCAAATCTTATGTATACTTGTCACAACATTTTCGGGAAATTTGTCAACCTTTAAGACGGGAAAAAAAAAAATTCGGCGTAAAGCTCCCCCAAGTATCATTATTTGAGATTTAATGTAACCATGAGTAAGTAAAATATGTAGTGAGCATAAAATTCAAAATTTTGACATGGTTGGTACCAAATGTTTGAGAAATTGGTCATATTTTTAGGATGAAAACTCCTTAGTTTACACCACGGTATCCGTCCTTCCTTGCAGATTTCCTTCTTCTTCATTTGGCTGCCTCATGATCCGTAGGGATCATTGAGGAGCCGTGGGAGTCCTTCATCATTGCCCATTTATTTGTTCTATCAACTTAGGCCTTTAGTATCGGTCTCCTCTTTCATGCTTGGTTGTTAGATGCTATCAATTTAGCTCCGTTTTGCTTCATACACGCAAGGCTAGCGCTCCTTCCCTACCAAGGGCACAAAACCTCATAGAATATGCAAAGTAGGAAGCTTAAGATTGAAACGACCCTAATTCATGCTAGGAAGCATAGGAACGAGGCTAGTTAAGGGACTAAATGTGCTTAAATACGAGTCACATCAAATATCCCCAAACTGAACCTTTGCTCGTTCCGAGTAAAGAGGTGACTAAAACTATGACCTTTATTGAAACTAACACTACTACTAGCCGATGTGAGACAATTAGAGGGTCTCACTCCGCCCCTTCAACTCACAACAAGACA
The DNA here is from genome assembly GCF_048544455.1 of Silene latifolia. Classification (NCBI taxonomy): domain Eukaryota; kingdom Viridiplantae; phylum Streptophyta; class Magnoliopsida; order Caryophyllales; family Caryophyllaceae; genus Silene; species Silene latifolia. The sequence goes on from NC_133537.1 coordinate 242,912,705, forward strand.
TTTATTAGGTAAGATGTTTTCTTGCAAGGCAAGGTGGCGTTTGCAAAATAGTGATGCATCTAAACATTTAAGCACACAAAAACAAGTAAAAGGATGCATCTATAAAAGAATAGCCACTTTCCTCATCTAAGTGGCAGAAATCATCTACTAGGGAAGCAATTTAAGGGCACACACTCCATCATAGATATTAGTTCTCCTAGTTACTAAGTTTAAGAGGATACAAACAAGTCACCTCCAAGTTGTGTCAAACTAGGCTACTTTTGTCCACAATTGCTAAATGCTTTTGTCAAGGGCGACCGGATGGGGTGGAAGGATGATCCTTATGACGTAAGTTGCCTATGACATGACAATTCTCGGATTCTCTACAAGTGTAAAGGCCAAGAATTGTCCCAAGCTCAACAAGGTGGCATAAAAAAATGATTTTTGGGAATGAAGTGCTCAAGTCAATCAAAACAAAAATAGTGTATTTGACTAACTTTCAAAACTTGGCCTCATTTCATCTTTCGCATTTCACATTTCAAAACTTTGAGATGGGGTTTGTCCCTCATTTGCTAATTTCCTTTGCTTTCGCCAATCGCTTATTACGCAAGGGGTTAACCTCTAGACAATAGCTCTTGGGGTAATAGTAACTTTGTCTTTGGGCGACCGAATTCACAACTGTGTGCGGCCCAATTCAATGGATCCCGCACCAAAGCACATTGATGTGATACGCCTCCATCAAATTTCTCGGCATTTCAACAATACAAAACATTTGAGGTTTCCTTGACGATTAAAAATGATTCCACATCACAAAACGTTTGGAATGACCACTCCAAACTTATTGATCAAAAGTATTTTTGGATTGCCAACCACCAAGTCAATCAAAGTCCCCTAGATAAGTGAATCAAGTCCTATTCACATCATAAGGTTGGATAGGTGACACACATGCAAACCCTTGACTAGGCCTTAGACCATGGGACAAAAGATACTAGTGTGACACATCCTAGGGTGTCTTGAGAGTATTCTAGTAAACAAAGTCTCAAGGAGAAAAATTATCTACAAGGGCCTTATATACACTTGTCAAGCTTCCCAAATAGGCATTTTCACAAAATTTTCTAAAATGCAACTACATGCCATGATGCAACTAACATATATACAACTCTAATACATATGTTTCTATTAACTAGTATGTGATGTACTCTAAATGCAAATTCTTAACAACACATAGGTTCATACCGCATCAACAAAATGTAGCCACATTGTCATTAACATATAGAAGGAGGAAGGAGTTTTGGAAAGATCATACCATGCGGTCTTATATTTCCCTCATGTTTCGAATGTGGCGTAGTCGTCCCCATGTGATAAGAGTAATAAACAAAAGGATATATATACAAATTTAAGCTACAAAGGAAAGAACATGTTTTTGAAATTTTTTAATTTTTTTTCATTTTTGAAATAGGTTAGATGTTATAACTAATAGGTTAGATGTTAGAATTCCCCATCCCCACACTAGTATGGACATTGTCCTCAATGGACAAAATCATAGAGAATTATGCAGATGCATGAAATTATATGAAATACATGAATACAAACTACATGAAATATATTACAAATGATGCAAGCTAAACTACTCTAAGTGATGCATGATTTCGATTGGTCAAAGAGCTAATTTAGATTAACTCGGGATGCTTGTGATTAAACTTCCCCAAACCGGTTAAACTTATGGAGGCAGTTTGGCCACAAGGTCATGCATGCTATACTATGCAAATTGTCGTTTTGGATTTTTCTAGTGAGAGTAAAATTTGTCATCATATCAATGTTGCTAATGTTGAAAACGTCCTTTGATGTTACTAGGACACTCACTAGGCAAAAGCCAAAACAATAAGAATTATTCAAACTAAATTATTATGCAAATCAATTTTTGACAAAGAAATGAGAAAGGAAGAAAAAGCTCACAAAAGCTATGGTGGGTGCGTCTTGCCCTCTTCAACCAAGCCAAAGAACTCTTTCACTTATCATCATCCCCTCCAAGCTCATCACTCCAACTCACTTTGGATTCATCACTCTCATAAAAGTCCATAAACTCATCCCCATCCCTATTCACTTCCACGGTGTCACTCTCACTTGAGATTTCCTCCTTTTCGTTAACATTGCCATTTTCTGCGTCATTCCCTTGGGCCGAATTTGGGAAGAGTATTTCAACTTGAGCCCAAGAGGGAAGTGCTCTTTCTTCATTAATCCGCCCTTGGCAGGCCATTTTATGGAAATTAGGATAGAGAGCATAATAGGAATCCAGCTGATGGAAGGTGTCGTCGTGTCTCCCAATAGAACACATTTATAATTCTCAACAAACAACTAGTTAGTGGTTAAGTCGAGGTCGATCCACGGAACGGTGTGCTTTGGCTTCTAAGTCTATATATCTCAATTTATGCTAGTGTCACAATTGATTTGGGTTTGTAGTTATGTTCTAAACTAATGCAAGCAACAAAGTAAAACAAGCAAGTAAAGGTGTCGACAAATAATAAAGGATACTAGGATGTCATGGGGTTATATGGGATTTATGGGAGTTGATCATACAAACATGTTCTCAATTAAATAGCAATCACTTATTATTGTGATGAGATCGAGTTGGTGTATATCTTAAAATCCCTAAGAAGGTTCTGGTCCCGGAGCCGAATCGATTAGATTGTACAACACCAAAAGTCTACTTAGTCCTTCCTATTCAACCATATGCATGGTCTAATGAGACTCGAGTTGGTTTATGTCTTACAAGTCTCATTGAAAAGATAAGTGATGGGTAATAAATGCAAGGATCCATAGGCTCGCATTTCATCAAACATAACATGTGCATAAGTTGAAATAACAACAAGCAAGCAAATTAATTATGAAAAAACATATTAGATTAAGCATGAATCATTCCCCATGTTTGTTTCCCTTAATTTCCCATTAATCCTAGTTAAATAACTACTCACTCATTATCATGGGAAACATGTCATCAATGGTGTCAATCATCACAACAAGTGTAAACATGATAAGAGATTGAGGAAATAAACAATTAAGAGTAAAGGGTAAAAGAATTATACCAAACTTGAGATGATCCAAATAATAAAGCAAAGAATAAAAGAAGAGAACTTGATTGATTGATGAAGAGTTGTCAATTCTCCAATAATAACCCAATCAACTTCAATTACCCAATAATAATAAACTTGAACAATGATTAAGGAAAGATTAATGTGTAATTTTGTGGAATGATTGAGATTAATCTATTCTAATCTACTCCTAATCTCATCTAAAGAAGGTTTTTCTCCTCTAAGAGGGCTTATATCTAGATTATTACAAAATGGAGTATATATAATGGTTCATTACTAGGTTAAGTAAGGATAAATTGGTAAATAACAATGCTAAGTTTTAAAGTGGAGAAGTGTAAGTCTTACGAGGAGATGAGCATATCACGCTAGTGCTTTCACGATCCGCTCAGACCATAAGGGGAGACGCTCTGATTGTGAGGGGAGGACACGAGCGTCTTCTGCACGGGACGCTCGGATCATGGGAGGAGGAGACGAGCGTCTTCTGCCTAAGCCGCTCGGATTGTTCCTCAGAGTGGTTCTTGCTTCACGTCCTTTAGACTTTGCATACTCCTTGCTTTTTTGGTCGTCGTTCATGCCTCCTCTTTCATACTAGTCCATCCAATATCATCGACAAGCTTCCAAGTATGCACGGGAGATGGGAATTCCGCCTCATTATCTTCTTTCCTATAAAACATACAAAATGCACTAGGAAAGCAAAATAGAAAGCAGTTGACGGATAAAACGGCCATGAAATGTTATAATAGTATGCAAAATAGGTTCAATTAGGGGGCTAAATGTGCGCAAATAAGAGTCACATCAAACATCCCCAAACCGAACATTTACTCGTCCCGAGTAATGAGGTGACTAGAACTAGACCTTCATTTAAACTATCCTAATAATATAACCTATGTGAGACAATTAGCGGGTCTCACTCCGTCCCTTCAACTCACAACAAGACAACCATGAGGTAGGATAACTTCTTGCAAGGCAAGGTGGGGCTTGCCAAAATTGTGATACTGTTAGGTTTGTTTACCTCTTATTAGACTCCTCTAATAATGAACCAATTAAATTCTTAATTATTTGTTCTTTAGATCTAGTGCATGCATAACGAAATAGGAGATTTATAAGAAAACAATGTCCCTTATATTGTTAATTTCGGTTTTGTGGGCACAAGTAAGGTCTCCTACCTTCACTTGTTCTTGAGCTATGATGAGTATTAGGATGATCCTCCAAAGACTCCAAGTATAGAAGCCACTCCTCTTGATTGCACCCAAGATTATCCCTTATCTCTACTAAACAATATTTACTAGATATTTGTTTAGTAGTTTACCTTAAAATTGATTACTAATACTCATATATTACATTAATAATATTAGTAATATGATAGAACAAATTGGATCATCATTTCTCAAGATTTAGAGAAAGATGAACAAGAATGTGAGAGAGTTTGCATGTATATGAATATGAATAAATATGTATATTAAAATAAGAGAACAAATCTCTTATTATAAGAGGAGGCAACCGGTGGAGCATAGGCAAATAGGCCACGAATTGGCATCTTGCTTTTTGCTTTTTGCCTTCTCAAAATTGTAGGTGTAAGGCTATGTTTCAATAGGTTTGATTATTATAATTTTAACCATTAAAATAAATCACCCATTATCCTCTACAACCTACAATATTTCGGTCCATATTACATAAAATGGACTACCATTTTATTTTGTCAATTTGTCATTTGTCACACAATATGTCATATGTAGAATGTTACATGTTATTAATTAATTTAATGCATATTTATCACATAAATATCATTTTACAAATTAATTAAATTATATTCACCAAATTGACTACTGATACTTGATCACATAAATAAAATAGGTCATTTAATTATAATTCACAACATCTTGTAATAATAATCAACCATTCATTCTTATCTCTATTGTTTCTCAAACAATAAACAATTTCCGTAATAAAGCATTTTTATTACTAAAATAAATCTTATTTAATCCCATTACAACAAGATAAGTATATTCTCTCTCACAAATGAATTGTTCAATTTTAAGGAATTGATTCACTTGTATCGTCATACAATTAATCAACTTTACAGATAAGGGCATCTTCCTTTAGGTGTGACCTTAACGAATCAACTGACCACCACCGTCCTACGACAGTAACGTCAAACACTAGGTAGCCAATCGTTACCGATTAATTTTGATCAGTTGACTATATAATTGAATCATCCCTTACATATTTTTTATATGAGATTTAATTATGATATTAAATCATGTGATCGCACTATTGTTGAGGACACATTTTCCAACAATCTCCCACTTGTCCGAGACAAGTGTGCGTCACCAATTCTCTTGTCCTATTACAATCTCCCACTCAATGCAAGTTGTCTTGCAGGTCGTACTTACACTTGATCATATCTTGAGTGGTTTCCTCGATCTGGAGAGTAACTCTCTGACCGGAATTATCTACCATAGAAACCTTCCGAGCGTGGCCACGTATTTCTAGTTAACTACTCCTCGAGTGGCCTTGAGATTTCAAACAACCCTGACAAAAGGTGGACAATTCCTATTACACTATTCCCTTTGTTTAGCCACAGTTCATCATAACCCAAAATATACCCAGTTTGACCTCATTTACAAAGTCGTAGAGTATAAATCAAAGCCAATCAGAAAGTTATGCCAACTTGGGCGAATAGTCTCTAGTCCAAAGAATTGACTCATAAGAATACTATAGTAGCTCTTGCCACGACCAAGCTTTATGAATTACCAGAACTCTATAAGCGGTCACTGCCCGACAGAGTGTCCCATACAGTCTGCCTATGTGATCGACTAGTCATCCCGTATGACTCTATGGCACTTGAACTTGCCATCAATCGCATCACACTCTAGTCACTTCGAGATGTCACCTCATATAAGTAACTAGGGGCGAATAATATGTCAATCCAGTTCACTTTAATGGGGTTCAACTTGTCTCTACATCCCATTTGAATATAACAATGTAACGGGTGAGTTTGATTAAACTCAAACGATAAATGCGATTATCATATATGAATAGTCAATACATTATTACTGTTTCGTATCTTATAATCTATAGTGTACCTTTTACACTGGTTGAAATGTAATAAAAGCTTGGCAAGTGGATATACCCTATATCCATAAATTCCAACTCAGTCAATTGTTATTTCCTTCTATTCAATGTCATCTCTAATGACATGAATCTATCTCTAAGTATTTGTCTAGTCTTGTTACTAGACTTGGGCTCTTAAACTTGAAAGATGCTCATACTGTTTTTGTATAACATGTGATAAAGTCATTTGTAGATGGATTCACTCTTAATCCCTATCTTGACCAACTTATCACAATTTACTAAGATTTCTTTTGTAGAATTTGCAATGCACGAAACTAAAACACTTTTCTTAGTCTCTTACTCCCCAGTCAATAAGACAACCCAGAATTTCAACAAATCCCTTTTGAGTTTGGAAACTAATGTTTATGCAACCCTTCAACACTTAACTTAGTTTATCATCCAAACATACGAACAAGTCTTCAATTGTTCTTTAAGGCTTTCACAAGACCATCTCATGAATTAACTTGTTATTGACTCATTATGCTCCTAGCATATGGTTCATCACGGCGTGTGCGTATGTTGTCATACATGATCATTCTAATGGCGGAATCATCAGAAAATGATTTCATGTGATCAACAACTTAATAGGTTCAGTGAACGACTATGACTCCATCATAGTAATTCCACTTTCATCATCCTGAATAACCCATTCAACCTTGTTGATGTACAACATATACAAAAGATCTTATCATCATAAGACTCTTAACACCATGCCAATATTCTCTCACACAGATTCAGAAATCTTAGAATATATCGCACCCTTTCCTAGTCTCCCAATCACTCTTAACAGAAGAGAGCATTGGTACATTATTCTCAATAATTAATATGTTATCAACATATAAGACATGGAAAAATAATTCTAGCTCCCACTTAACTTCATGTATAATCATGATTCTTCAATCATGTGAATGAAACCATCCACTATTATCACATGAACGAAAAGTATAATCCTTTAATGCTAGCTTCAGACCATCTTGTGATCACTTAAGATAGCTACGCATAATATGTTAGGATTCTTAGATCTTCATATAAGGTTTTGTGTTTCAAACACTTCCTTCTCTAAATTCCCATTTTAGAAAAGCGAATATAAATTTCATTTGCCATTTATTATCCAATAAAATGCGGAAATTTCTAACATAATTTATTTTGATCAACATCTTCATGTCGATCTATGCTCTTGTTTACTCTAAAGCTCTATTCACTTTAAGGAGGCCCTTGCCTTTAAGTAAATCTACTCTTCGGGTAACAATATTTGGATTGTAATGCTATGGCTCGTATGTAACAAAGTCAATTTAGGACAATACCATTACTTTCGCAAAGCAATATTTTAACAACAAGATATGTGGTGCTAAACTCCCACTGAACTATACCCCCACTCTATATTTATTAATTATAGTTCCTTTACTTTCACCAAGTAACACATTAACTATAAGACATGTTTGTGATGATCTCATCTACTCCCACTCTATCTCTTAGAAATACCTCTATCTTCTAAAGAGATAGCTTTGTGAGACACAAACATATATATAGTGGAGTACTAGGAGTTCCATTAGACTGACGCATTAGCTCATAAAAGACCAGCTCTTTTACGGCAGACATTATATACGGGTCTTATCCATGTCAACTGTTAAATAGACTCTCTATTCTAGGTATCTCCACGTTGACCCTCCAGATTAAAATAAAATCCCCAAAAGTGAGTTCAACAACTCAACTTGACTAATGTTTGTTTGATCTTATGGGTAGTGATACAAGGTCATAATCCATATTTTAATAAATCAAATTTATTACTTAGATCTTTGCCACTACGATCGGATCGTAGTGATTTAATTCCTTTTTGTGAAATTTGTTTTCTACTTCATTTCAGAAATTCTTTAAATTTCTCAAAAGCTTCAATTAATATTTGATCAAGTAAATATATCCATATCTACTTAAATCATCAGTAAATGTGACGAAGTAGTCATAACCTCTCCTTGCGGCGATGCTCATTTGACCACATACATCGGCATGTATTAGTCCAAAAAAATCACTTGCTCGTGTTCCTTTACCACTAAAGGGAGTACGAATCATTTTGCAAAGGAGACAAGATTCGCATAGTCCATATGATTGAAAATCAAATGGCCCAATAAATCTAGTCAACACTAGCCTTTAATACGTTTCTCATTTATGTAACCTAATCGAAAAAGGTCAAATGCACAAATTATTTGGATTACTAGTTATGAGTCTTTTGGATTGTATTATGAAGATATCTTTGCTTGAGTTGGACGTGTCTAAAACTTGTACATCTTAAGATAAATGACATGGCTCATAGCCATGTCTATTTTCATCAAAATAAAATCCTTTCATGTCTAACATAGAAATTGAAATAATGTTTTAGACGAAATGGGTACATAATCACCATTATGTTGATTACAACTCAAAGTTATTAACTTAAAACAAGTACATATTTGCTTGAAGTGTCGGAGATCTACACCACCCTTGTTTAGCTTCTCCATATTTCCAAGTCCCTCTTGGAGTAACAAGTCCAACTTTGATATCTTCCATATACTTGGGGCAATTACGCTTCCAATGGCCCATGACATTACAATAATGACATTCATGGTAGGATAGGGCACCTTTATTGGTTTTGTGGTAGTCTCTCTATCAACTTCCAATTCACAATCGGATTTGGGTTTCTTACCCTTCTTTGCTTTTATAAATACCATTACCCCCTTCTGTTGCAAGGACATTCTTACTAGAACTCCCACTCAATTTGATATTTCTCCTTGCTTCATCAAACAAGGATATCTTGGAATTTGTGAAATTACCCTCATATTATCCTCTTACCAGAGAGGTGGGCATGAGTATGGAGTGGGAGGTGAAGAAGTGGTAAAATAGCAAAAATTCTCAGCCTCACCAATGCCAAAGCGTAGTACTCTAATCGGGTCGTCGATATACGAGAATCATTTTTCATTTAATGATTGGAGCCATGAATTAATGGTGATCAGTGTAGGATTTATTAGATGAATCGATTGCAAATAATTAACTACAAAAACAGAAATGAAGGAAATAATAAACATCTATCGTTTTAATAATACTTGTAAACAAGTACTGCATTTATATAGTGACCTCTACCCAACTATTATAAATGATTCCGAGATCCAAATTCATATTAATACGGGTACGGTGAGCCGAGTCATCCCTTATTAATATAACTCGGTAGATTAACCTCTTAATCGATTCTACTTCTAGAACTCTCGGTCGATAAAAATTACTCTAATTTTCATCTTTAGCCCGGAACACATGCGACTACGGTCACGAATACTTCCATTGAGCTCAATCCAAATTTCGATGTAATAACATTTTATTACCCACTTACCCAACGTAACAAGGTTTCTATTACGGTGAAACCGGCTTAACTCCCTTATGAAATTGGGATTCATGGTTTCTACTATTTGGTAAGGCTATTTCTCAATTATTATATGTGAGAGGTCTTGTCAATTTATTATCTATCATGTTTTAAGTGAACTAAAGCAGTTAACTACGATAATTATAATTGACACGGCCGATGACTCGATATGCTATGCATGTGTTGTTATGGCGATTTGGAAATGCATGCAACATATTAAAAGAAATGCAAAGCAATAATAATGAATTCCTAGTATGGCCTTCCTAAATATAGAAAATCAAATAATCTATTACATATTCGGAAACCAATGCTTTTGTCCCTTGAATCTTCAAGTGGCACGCCTCCGAAGAACACCGTCTTCGTAGGATCACCTTTCCGAATGGCACCGTCTTGAAGAAGCTCCATAAATACAAATAATAGTAAAAATACAAAGCTATTCCTATTATACATTTGGAAAAACTAGTAAAAAATTAAAGTGATACGAGATCACATTAAATTACAACCGAATCAATATTCCCTTTCATTACGGGTAATATCGATTAAAACTAAGGCCATACTAAGATAAAATTACATAATTCAAAATTATTTAAATAAAATGACATTCAACAATTGAAATATGCAGCATTATAATATGTATCTTTCATGCCAAATTATGTGCCAAATCGCCCTATTTAACTTATATCGTATATATATAACCCGGTTTTATGGAAATGCGTGATCATAACTTCTTAATATCACAAATTAACACTTAAATCACATCTAAGCTCAAGTTAATTATCCTAACACTCTTAGGACTCAAAAATTAGTCATCACTCAATTTTTGACAATAATTCAACTTGATTTAAGTTTATGCTCATAGTTGACCTTAAAATCATCATTTATATGAAATAAATCCAAATTAAAATACACAAATTCAAAATTTTAATTTTAAATTTTTGAACATTCTAGAATATTTCCATGACACTCATAATATCAAAAATCATGGTTAAAATTTTCGAATTAATTTTGAGAAAATATAGTTGCATTTTATCGGTTTTATCTCATAAAACATCTAAAGATTACTCCCATTAATTTTACAACTTTAGATCTGATAAGTGGGATATTTATGCAAACTAAAATAATTTTCTCATGCCATGCAATTCATTTTAGCTATTTATGCTAAAATAGTCACTATTTATGCCATTTTTACTCTAAAAATTCATAAATCATGCAAAATGAGATTATTTCATCTCAAAATTTACATACACTGTGTAAATCATGCATGTGACAACATATTAAAGTTTCGTGGCTTGGTTCGAAGTTTAACAATTTTTAACCATTTTACCTCTTTTAATCCATTTTTATCTCATAAAAATCATAAATAATGCAATATTAATCCACTTATTACGAGATTTTATACACAACTTGTAAAATATGCATGTGAGGTCACATAAAGTTTTTAAGGTCAGAGAGTAAGTTTAACCATTTTTAGTCATTTTAACCTCCATTTATGCCCTTTTTACACTAAAAATTCATAAATAATGAAATATTAATCACATTAATATGATATTTTACATGCCGTACATAAAATATTCATGTGAGGTCATACTAAAATACCATGGCCAGTAGTGAAGGTTAACTTATTTTAGTGAATAAAAGTTCATTTTAATCATAAAAATGTAATAAAATCACTAAAAATCATTCCAATGAGCTATTTATTTTTATAAATCATAAAAATGACCTAAAAAAATTTTAAGACCAGAATATATAACATGCAAAAAAATTTGTGGCTTTATCTTCATAAAACTCAAATTTTTAGTTTTATATGTTAACATTTTAACTCGGAAAAACAATGACCGATTATGCATGCAACATCCTATGCACTGATACCACTTGTTAGGTTTGTTTACCTCTTATTAGACTCCTATAATAATGAACTAATTAACTTCTTAATTATTTTTTCTTTAGATCTAGTGCATGCATAACAAATAAGAGATTTATAAGAAATTAATGTCCCTTACATTGTTAATTTTGGTTTTGTGGGCACAAGTAAGGTCTCCTACCTTCACTTGTTCTTGAGCTATGATGAGTATTAGGATGATCCTTCAAAGACTCCAAGGATAAAAGCCACTCTTCTTGATTGCACCCAAGATTATCCCTTATCTCTACTAAATAATATTTGCTAGATATTTGTTTAGTAGTTTACCTTAAAATGGATTACTAATACTCATATATTACATTAATAATATTAGTAATGTGATTGAACAAATTAGACCATCATTTCTTAAGTTTTAGAGAAAGATGAACAAGAATGTGAGAGAGTTTGCATGTATATGAATATGTATATTAATATAAGAGAACAAATCTCTTATTATAAGAGGAGGCAACCGGTGGAGCATAGGCAAATAGGCCATGAATTGGCATCTTGATTTTTGCTTTTTGCCTACTCAAAATTGTAGGTGTAAGGCTATGTTTCAATAGGTTTGATTATTACAATTTTAACCATTAAAATAAATCACCCATTATCCTCTACAACCTACAATATTTCGTTCCATATTACATAAAATGGACTACCATTTTATTTTGTCAATTTGTCATTTGTCACACAATATGTCACATGTAGTATGTTACATGTTATTAATTAATTTAATGCATATTTATCACATAAATATCATTTTACAAATTAATTAAATTACATTCAACAAATTGACTAGTGATACTTGATCACATAAATAAAATAGGTCATTTAATTATAATTCACAACATCTTGTAATTAAAATCAACCATTCATTCTTATCTATATTGTTTCTCAAACAATAAACAATTTTAGTAATAAAACATTTTTATTACTAAAATAAATCTTATTTAATCCCATTACAATAAGATAAGTTTATTCTCTCTCACAAATGAACTGATCAATTTTAAGAATTGATTAACTTGTATCGTCATACAATTAATCAACTTTACAGATAAGGGCATCATCCTTTAGGTGTGACCATAAGGAATCAACTGACCACCACCGTCCTATGACAGTAACGTCAAACTCTAGCAAGCCAATCGTTACCGATTAATATTGATCAGTTCACTATATAATTGAGTCATCCCTTACGTATTCTTTATATGAGATTTAATTATGATATTAAATCATGTGATCGCACTATTGTTGAGGACACATTTTCCAACAGATACATCCAATCATTAAAGCACACAAATCAAGTAATGGATGCATCTACAAAAATGAATAGCCACTTTCCTCATCTAAGTGGCGGAAATTATCTACAAGGGAAGCAATCTAAGGGTACACATTCCATCATAGATACGGTTTCTTCAAACTACTAAGCCTAGAAGGATTCAAATAAATCACCTCCAAGTTGTGTCACGCTAGGGTACCTTTGTCCACAATTGTTAAATGCTTTCGTCAAGAGTAGACTCCCTATGGTGTTAGAAACACTGGAGGATCACGGAATTCCCCTCCTTGCCTAGACAAGAAGAAGGGTCGTCCCCTCTCTACCATGCACAAAAGTGGATTCGATGGAAAAAGGGATCAATATGTTTTGAGTTTCATATGGGAGTTTGCTTTTGTTTGTTGTTTTCCCCCCAATTTCTTGTGGCATTTGACATTTGAGAACACTTTCTTTTTGCCATTTCTTTTGATGTTTGGCATTTAAATACTTGACAATTTCAACTTTTTGCATTTTCTTTTGAACATTTTCAAAGCTACCCCATTTGTAGTGAGGGTGCTTATATTTGAAGCATAGTAGTTTTCATTTTTGTTACTCCTCTTTTCTTTTGATGCAATTGCAAACTTTTTGACTTTCATTTCAATACTTGAACTCAAATTTGAACGATTATTGTGCCCATTCCCTTTTTCATGACAAAAATGTGGTAGAATATGGAAGATGGTTGCATGGTTTCAAGGGTCACCTTGGAATAAACGGTAGCCAAGGAGTTATCACACCACAAGGTACTCTTGGCTAGGCCTTGATACATGGGTCAAAGGATACTAGCATGACACATCCTAGGGTGTTTTACAAGTATTCTAACAAGCAAAGTCTTAGGAAGAGAAAGTATCTACAAGGGCCTTATATACACTTGTCAAACTTCCCAAATAGATGCTTTCACAAAAATTTTCTAAATGCATCTATATGCCATGATGCAACTAACATTTATACAACCTAATGCATATGCTTCTACCAACTAATATGCCAAATAATCTAAATGCAATCCTATAATCACATTGTTTATACCGCATCAATCAAAATAATGCCACATAATCATTAACATAAAGAGAAAAAAGGAGAATGGAAAGATCATACCATGCGGTCTTCAATATCCTCATGTCTCGGATGTGGCGTAGTCGATCAATGTGAAAAAGGATAAACAAAGAAGTATACATACAAGTATATACAATATATACAATTCTAAACTAAAAAGGAATGAACATGTTTTTGATTTTTTCAATTTTTCAAATTTTTATGGTTTTTGATTTTATGAAATAAAAAGACATATTTTTTAGTTTTCAAAAAAATTTCAAAATTTTTTGTATTTTTGGAATATAAATTCTCATCCCCCACTTTATTTTGGACATTGTCCTCAATGTACATGTAGGAGTAGGAATGAAAAAGAAATACATGTTTTTGGATTTTTAAAGTTTTATGGAAATTAAAGTACAAATGCAATGATATGATATGAATGAATGCATGTTCTAACTAAATGCAATTCTATATGACATATATAACAAATGAATGCAATCTAAACTACCCTAGATGATGCATGATTTCTAGTAAACTATGGTCACCTATGATCAAACCTCTCCAAACCAATTTAAACACTATTTCTAGTGTAGAAAAGAATAGGATTGGTCATTGGTGACTATGTATGAATGCATGAAGTAACTATATGCAACTAACTAATGGATATGTGAGATATATTACAATGCAAATTATACTATATGAACTAACTAATGTAAATGCAATATGAAATATAATACAAGTGTAAGCTAAATGTATATGTATATGCAAGTGTAATGTAATACAAAGTAAAAAGATATGATATCTTACAAATGGTGGTTTGAGGGAGGACTCCACCAAACTCATTCATATGGTAAATTCCATTATCTATGGAGCTCAATGTTCTCAATAATTGATCAAAGGTTTGTGAATGGTCCTCAAGTAAGCATGAATAAGTCTTGAACCATTGAAAAATAGAGTAGGGCCAATCCATGAGGGACCTCCCTTTGAACTCCTTCCCCTTCTTCTTTGCTTTGTGATGATGGCCTTCCCGGCTCTTGAAACTAGCAAGCTTGAGATTGTTGTCATAGGGGGTTTTCTGATTGCTCCTATTTCTTCCATGGTTGATGACGCAAATGCTTGGACTAGTCAATCCTCCAAGGATAGTAGGTGAACTTTCATGGCATTGATGATGGGGTGTCTTAGGAGTTGGGATAGTGGGTGCCAAATTTACACATGTAGGCTCCTTCTTAGCCTTGGATTTGAGCTTCTCCACTAAGTAATTCT
The DNA here is from genome assembly GCF_048544455.1 of Silene latifolia. Classification (NCBI taxonomy): domain Eukaryota; kingdom Viridiplantae; phylum Streptophyta; class Magnoliopsida; order Caryophyllales; family Caryophyllaceae; genus Silene; species Silene latifolia. Next base: position 242,927,767 of record NC_133537.1, read on the forward strand.
TGTATGATGATTTGACTTTCGTGAGAAGGTCCATAATGTCATCTCCAACTATCATGGGCTCCATAGTGGGTGTGAGAAGGTCCTCATGTTCAATAAGGAAGAGGCATTCTTCTTCTTCATTAAAATAATCGTCAAACTTCTCAAGGATGGGTTCCTCAAGAAAGCTAATCCCATGACTCCATTTATCATTTGAGTCCATATTTCCCTCATCATTTTCTTCCATAGATGTGTCATCATTTCTTTCTCCATATGAATCATAAATAGGAGCTTTACTTCTCCTCAATAATTCTTCCTCCACCATCTCAATGTTCACATCAAAAGTCACACCCTCATACTCACAAAGGCTAAGAGTATTTGGCTTACTCAACCTCATATCTTCCTCATCAAATACCACACTTTCATACTCACAAGAGCTCAAAGAGATTGGCTCTTCTCACTTCATATCTTCTTCATCAAAGGTCATTGCCTCAAATTCACATTCATGGTCAATGCTCAAGGTTTGGTGGGGAGTGTTTGCTTGGATTGTTGCTTGGGTTGCCTTTATTTGGGCAATTTGAATTGCCAACTCCTCACCATGGGTAGCAATGCTTTGAAGAACATTGTCCCTATTTTGGCTCTCCTCTAGCATTTGTGTGAAGAAATTTTGTTAGTTTCCCATCATTTGGAGAACCATATCTTGAATGTCAAAGTTGGGCTCATCTTTTTGTTGTGGCTGGGTGTGAAAGTGCTCATATTGTGGCATTTGGAATTGGATGTAAAGTGAGTTTTGGGTGGATGGTTGTTGTTGATATTGGATGTGGTGATTTTGGTGGGAAAAATTGGGGTAGTAGTTAGGATTTTCATTGTATGAGTTCTGAGGTAGGTTTGTGTTGACTTTCTCCTCAAACTCCCCATACCCATAGTCATACTCAAAAGATCCACCACATACTCCATATGTCAAGTCTTGAGTCATCATCATAGCCAAGATAAAGATACAACTACAAACATGAAAACTACAATAAAACGATAAAAACGAACTTTGAGAAACAAGTTCCTCAAGGTTAAAGCACAATTAAAATAGACAAACAAGTAAGAACTTAATCACATAACACCATCCCCGGCAACGGTGCCATTTTGATGGTGAGTGTCGTCGTGTCTCCCAATCATACACATTTATAATTCTCAACATACAACTAGTTAGTAGTTAAGTCGAGGTCGATCCACGGGACGGTGTGCTTTGGGTTCTAAGTCTATCTATCTCAATTTATGATAGTGTCACAATTGATTTGGGTTTGTAGTTTTGTTCTAAACTAATGCAAGCAACAAAGTAAAACAAGCAAGTAAAGGTGTAGACAAATAATAAAGGATACTAGGATGTCACGGGGTCATATGGGATTCATGGGAGTTGATCATACAAACATGATCTAGTTGGTGTATATCTTACAATCCCTAAGAAGGTTTGGGTCCCAGAGCCGAATCGATTAGATTGTACAACACCTACAAGTCGACTTAGTCCTTCCTATTCAACCATATGCATGGTCCAATGAGACTCGAGTTGATTTATGTCTTGCAAGTCTCATTGAAAACATAAGTGATGGGTAAGAAATGCAAGGATTCATAGGCTCGCATTTCACCAAACATAACATGTGCATAAGTTGAAATCACAACAAGCAAACAATTTAATTATGAAAAAACATATTAGAATAAGCATGAATCATTCCCCATGTTTGTTTCCCTTAATTCCCCATTAATCCTAGCTAAAGAACTACTCACTCATTATCATGGGAAACATGTCATCAATGGTGTCAATCATCACAACAAGTGTAAACATGATAAGAGATTGAGGAAATAAACAATAAAGAGTAAAGGGTAAAAGAATTATACAAAACTTGAGATGATCCAAATAATAAAGCAAAGAATAAAAGAAGAGAACTTGATTGATTGATGAAGTGTTGTCAATTCTCTAATAATAACCCAATAATCTTCAATTACGCAATAATAATAAACTTGAATAATGATTAAGGAAAGATTAATGTGTAATTTTGTAGAATGATTGAGATTAATCTATTCTAATCTACTCCTAATCTCATATAAGGAAGGTTTTTCTCCTCTAAGAGGGCTTATATCTAGATTATTACATAATGGAGTATATATATAGTGCTTCATTACTAGGTTAAGGAAGGATAAATTGGTAAATAACAATGCTAAGTTTTAAAGTGGAGAAGTGCAAGTCTTGCGAGAAGATGAGCATATCACGCTAGTGCTGTCACGATCCGCTCGGACCAGGAGGGGAGACGCTCGGATTGTGAGGGGAGGAGACGAGCGTCTTCTGCACGGGACGCTCAGATCATGGGAGGAGGAGACGAGCGTCTTCTGCCTAAGCCGCTCGGATTGTTCCTCAGAGTGGTCCTTGCTTCACGCCCTTTAGACTTTGCATACTCCTTTCTTTGTTGGTCGTCGTTCTTGCCTCCTCTTTCATACTAGTCCATCCAATATCATCGACAAGCTTCTAAGTATGCACGGGAGATGGGAATTCCGCCTCATTATCTTCTTTCCTATAAAACATACAAAATGCACTAGGAGAGCAAAATAGAAAGGATTTGACGGATAAAATGGCCATGAAATGTTTTAATAGTATGCAAAATAGGCTCAATTAGGGGGCTAAATGTGCGCAAATAAGAGTGACATCACCACCCTATCATTGTATTGTTGTCTATGCATTGCTTGAAGTAGACCCGTAGCAAAGTCATCCTTTGGGAGAATGAACGGGTTAGGGTGGTTGTAGGGTTGGTAAGGGAAGGGGTATGGAGGAATAGTGATTATTTCCCCTTCATTCTTTTGCTCATGCTCTTTTTGTTGTTGAGTAGGGGGTGGGGTTTAGTCTTCTTGTCTTGTATTTCCAGGCACTAGGTAGGACGGTAATCGAGAAAGGGGCGTTCTCCTCGATGAAATCCTTGTCAATCCTTCCATTGGAAGAGTTAATCGGGCGCTTCCTTTTGTTAACCATTTGATTTTCCTTTCATACCCTTAGTAGGCTATCCAATGATGTTGCTGGAAAAGAAAACGTTCATTGAGCCTTGTGTTGCCCGGAATATGGACATATGAGTTATCATTCTTGAAATTTGGGTTGGACCATTTTGCAATTTTTGTTATTAAGCCTCCATTGACAATATGCCTTATCCCATTGTCACATCCGTTCCGAAAGCGTGCCCATCTTTCAAGCGATACCAAAGGAGCATTGAAATTGTAGCCACTCTTATCTTGAAATTGCAAATATGATTCCATGAAGGTAAGATCAAGCTCTTTGACTATGGTCGGGTCACGTGGAGCTAGTAGGGTGCTCGTGATAAAACGATAAGTGAATCTTATAATGGAGTTTTGGATGTAGGAAGTATAATACCTCGTAATTTAATAATAAATTATGAGAATGATTTATGTAATTTAAATAATTAGTTAATGGGATTTCTAATAATAGTTGCAAGAAAGACGTTAATTAAATAATAAAATAAGTATGCAAGTCGGGAATTGGGCTTAGCAAGTAATTGAGCTTTGGGCAGTGTGCCATAGTTATATGGACCGAAATTTATTAATCTAGTATGATTATGGTCGGGAATAATTTCGGGATTTAATAAGGAATTAATAATAAGAAAAGGTAATAATAATTATATCAATAATTATCCTATTAATAATTAGAAAAGACAATAGTTTCCTAATTGGCCTCATATACTCCCTAAACCTAGACTATATATACATAATAAATCTGAAAAATAATTCAAAAAGTAGAGCAAGGAGATTTAGAAGACGGAAGAGCAATTAACGATAAAAAGGTAAGATCGTCTTAAATAATTCAACTTGTATTTTATCTACATTGAACCATATAACATGTTCATAGTATAACACCTTATAGACCACCATAGGACTCGTAAACTTGACCTAGGACGACCTTGGACCACCGTGATTCTGACATGACCCTTCATTGACCGTTTTTGGCTGTTATGGGTGGTTTATTGTGTGATTATGGTGGCAGGTCTATGTTATGCGGGTTTTAGGCAAAGGGGACTTAAATCCTAAATTGACCCACCAACTGGCCGAGTCTTGACCTGGGCTTGGTGGGGTTATGACGGGGTGGGGTAGTCGACAAAATTGGAGGTATTGGGGTGGTGGCAGCCGGTGGTTGGTGTCGGTGGTGGCGGTAAAACAGGGGAAAATAGGGGTAGTGGCGTGACCGTCTTAAGACAAGAACCGTGACTGCGTTTGTGACTGTACCCGGGAAGGGGGACCACTCCTGGAGTCACCGTGGGACAAAGGTGTCAACGGTGGTGGCCAAAGGTGGTAGTGGTGGCTGTGGTGGTGTTTGCGAGGTGTTTTACACGCGGTGTATATTGATGTCGGGTTTTCGGTAATTAGTAATGTTCATGAGTGAGGTTGCTAGGGCGTGGGGTTGTGAGTTATAGGGGATGGTTGGGCTAGTGGTTGGAGGTCGTCGGGGGGCATGAGGGTGCATGCTAGTGGTGGTTGATGGGGTGGTGCCTCTAGGTGGCAGGTAGGACGTGTATGGTGGATGCAAAAGGGGGTGCGTGTGCACTGTTCACGGGTTACATACGGAAGTGTTTGAATGATGGGTATGTTTGTGTTGTGGCGTGGGTTGTTGTAACGGGTTGATACGAATTCATTGGATGGACGGGTTTGTTATTAAAACGGAATTTATAATTATACGATATTATAATTAACGTAATTAATTAATTGATAATTAATGTTTTTATTTGAATAAAGTAAATAATTAAGTAATTATATTATTTATCTATAGGCGACGGACTTGTGGAACGGGTTTGTTGAAGAATATTTTTTAGTAGATTGCATTATTTGGAATTGCTTATAAGGTAGGGATAAATCCTACTTAATTCTTGTTCGATAATATTTGGTTTAATGGATGGTTTATGTTAATGTGGAATTGATCTTATGTCTATTGTGTTGGTTGATATTATCGTAATTGTTGGAAGGGAGAATTATATTGCATTGTGTTGGTTGATATAAATAATTGTGATGAGTTGAATTATTTGTTATCGTTGATTGTGAATGTGATTATTGTGAAAGCTGTTTGAGGGAGTTTGTACTCTAGGGTGATGGTAATATGTCCGTTGTGAGGGAGGGGTACTATTACATGATGGCGGTACGTTGTTAAGGGAGGGGTACCAAAGTAATGTGAGCACGTTGTTAAGGGAGGTGTGCTAGGGAATGAGAAGGAGCACGTTGTTAATGGAGTTGTGCAATGTGAATGGAATTGGATTGCTTATCGCATGTTCTTGTTGTTAGCGTTTATTCCTACTCAACCTCGTGGTTGACTGTGAAGGAAATGTACATCTTTATACATACTAACATACTCATATATGTCGAAATTAATTTGTCATAAAATTAAATACGGATTTTATGCATGCAAACAATATGAAAATAGAGGAGAAATCATGTTCTTACATTGTGATTTCGGTTCATATGGGCACAAAAGAGATCTCCTTCTCTTTTGTTCTTGTGCTTTCCTAAATGGATGAACAAGGACTCAAATGCAGAATCCCTCCCAAAAGCATATACCAAAGGAATACATCTTAAAGACTAAAATAATATGATCTAGTATTTAGATTAGTCTTACTTAAAATTTGACACAAAATATTATTGTTCTCTCATATATTTCGGTTGAGAGAGAATGATTTTTGAGATTTTTATTTCTCCAGAGTTTCCACACAAGATGGAGAGAAAGCCATTTCTTACACTAGAAATGTTATGTATGAATTGTGAATGAATAATGATCAAAAAGAAAAACTCTTCTTCTTTCCTTAGGGTGGCCGAAATTATGGCCTTGGGTAGCATGCCCAATGCCTTTAGTTTTTGCTCTTCTCAAAAGCTTAGGCTTGCAAGGCTAGAGATTAGGCTTTAATAATTATGTTTTCTCACATTAAAATAATCAACATAATTATTCCACTAAATCTCCTTCTAATTTTCGGTACATACAAGATAAAATGGAAGGTCCATTTTATTTTGTCATTTGTCAATTGTGACATATGTGATATGTTACTTGACATGTGAATTTGTAATGTATTTTTAACATATTAAAAATCAACATACTCATAAAATATGTCATTTACAAAATCGACTAGTAATTCGTAATTACTTGTACCAAAAATGTTTCCAAATTATAAACTACAACATTCTGTATTTATAATAATTTATTCATCCCGTTTCAATTGTTTCTGTAAACAATAATTTCATCCAAGTAATAAAATAGTTCGATTACTTAGACCGTGTCTTATTTAATCATATTTACAATAAGATACGTAAATTTTACTCACAAAATCATCCGTCAATTTTAAGCAATTTAATTAACTCGTATCGGTATACGATTAATTAAATAATCAATTAAGAGTATTTCCTATAGGTATGACCTAAGGGGATCAATCGATCACCACCGTCGCACGACGGTAATGTCAAACTCTAGTCAGCCAATCATTACCGATATGTGTGGACCAGTTGACTGTAAAATATTACATCCCACATGTATTCTTAAAATGAGATTTAATTATGATATTTAAATCATTTGATCGCACTATTGTTGAGGACACATTTCCCAACAATCTCCCACTTGTCCTCGACAAGTGTGCGTCACCAATTCTCTTGTCCTATTACTATCTCCCACTCAATGCAAGGTGTCTTTTAGGTCGTACTTGCAAGTGATCATATCGAGAGTGGTTTCCTCGATCTGGAGAATAACTGATTGACCGGATTTATCCACTCTGGATACCTTCCGAGCGTGGCCACGCATTTCCAGTTCATTACTCCTCGAGTGGCCCTGAGATATTGTTTTAACCCTGACAAGGGGATGGACAATTCCTATTGCACTCATTCCCTTCGACTAGCCACAGCCATCATAACCCAAAATATGCCCATTTGACCCCATTTACGAAGGTCGTAGTAACACAAATCAAAGTTAATCTGAAACTGTGCCATCTTAGGTGAATAGTCTTTAGTCAAAAGAATCGACTCATTTGAATACTATAGTAGCTCTCGCCACGACCAGACTATATAAATTGCCAGAACTCTATAAGCGGTCATAAGGCCCGACAAAATATTCCTAACAGTCTGCCTATGTGATCGACTAGTCATCTCACATGACTCTATGGCACTTGAACTTGCCATCAATCGCATCACACTCTAGTTACTTCGAGACGTCACCTCATACAAGTAACTATGGGCAAATACAATGTTAATCCGTGTTCACTTTAACGGGGTTCAATTGTCTCCACAACCCGTTTGGATGTAACAAAGTATAATAAAAGAGTTTTAAAATAAAACTCGAGCGACAAATGCGATCATCACACATGAATAGTCAATGCCTGATTACTATTTCATGTTCTATAATCTAATTTGATCTTGTACGTAGTTGTTCATTTCAATTCAATTGAAATGACATGACTCATCATGTTTAGCCTATGAGAAGGCTTTGGTTAGTAGGTTTTATCAACTTCTTGTACCTTACTCAACCTCACTACATACTCGTTTTCCTTTGTAATGTATACATTTGCATTACAAAACTTTCTGAGTACGTGTCGAGATCCAATCAAGACATAGGCCCTCTAGCCTAAGAATAGCTCCCACTGTTTTCATAGTGTGCGGGACTCATCCTTCTTGCACATCTCATGATTGCAAGTGTACTCAATTTCCGTTATAAATATCTCTTATTGTTCTTTATTGCCTAGAACGATTCTAGAAAATCTATTTCTTAAATAACATAACCACAATGGTATCTTAACCATCCTAATGTGTTTTGATTATGGTTTTGTCGGAAACCATGCGCAATCTCAATTGTCAATTGTCACTGGTGTAACACCCTTACACAAAATTGCATCATAAACACTTTGCATCATAGCCTTAATGCTTCTGCAAGCACTTAAGGGTAATCTTTATAGCTTACTTGGTAAAGATTACTTAAATTCGATTTTGAAAACAATTCATCATACTCAAAGCATATGAAGCGTTATACATCATTTCTCATTTAATTGATCCGGCAGCGGAAGCAAATGGAATCAATCAAATATGTTCAATTTAATTGAACTAGTCATGAATCTTATTAACATAAGACTTCTTATTGACGCTAATAACATGTGGATTTATCTTCATAAATCTGGATATTGAAGATGTATTGTAATACTCCAAAAGTCTTAAATCATTCCTAATGATCAATATGTCATCCACATATCGGACTAATTAAAATTTCCGTAACTCCCACTAAACTTCATGTATAAACACAACTTCTCGACTTATCGAGAAATGTTTTATCACATGATCAAAATGTTGATTCTAACTCATTGATGTCCTACTTAAGACCCTCTCTTAAGTTTCACATTATCTTAGGATTGCAAGAATCTACTAAACTCATGATATGTATTGAATACATTTCTTCTATTGAAGAAGTGGGTTTTAGATTCACTCGCTATGTATTTCATAACCTCATAATGAAACACAATCCCTAAGAAGATCCAAATAGACTTAAGCATTTCAATTAGTGCAAAACCCTTTGCAACCAATCTTGCTTTGAAATCTCTCTTTATTAGTGCAAAACCCTTTGTCACTAATCAAGCCCTTCTATTTCGGATTTTCATGGCTCTAAGCCTTGTATTGAGTTGTGACTTAAGCCTTGTATTAAGTCATATGTTCATTACTTTATAGAAGTAATCAACTTGAATCAAACAATTTCTTTTGTAAGTTATAAGCTCTTTACTTTCTTAAAAGTAGCATGAATTCATCATTTTTAACAAGTGATTTAATTTAACCTCCTAGGTTTTAAAGAAACAATATTTTACACAAAACGTCTCATGTAGCCAAGAAAGACCAGTTTCTTGCGACATAACATTCTTTGTGGCTCTTGAATAATTTTCTCCCACTCTGTCTTCTAGAAATAAACTTGTATTTTAGAAAGACAGCTTCACGAGCCACAAACCCGGTGTACTCGTGATAATTGAAAAAGGGAAAAATGAGCATTTGTTTCTTGTGAAAACTTACAACCATGGTACTCTTACCATTTCATATCTCATATGATTCTTTAGTGGAAAAATAATTTAGACAAAAATGATAAAATCCCCAAAAGGATCAAGTAACTCAAAGTAACTTGATTGAAGTCCAAACCTTATCGAATAGCGTTTGAATTTTCACACATTATTTCATAATGCGTGCTAAGAGAGATTAACTTGTGATACTATATCATATTTCCTTTGGCTTATATCAAAGTCTTCACTTTGATAATCTCATCACGACTAAATCGTGATTCCTTGAACTCTTGAACTTCTTCAAAGATTTCTCTATTTACCTTATTAAGTGAACACACTAGTGTCAACTTAAATCGTTGGTAAAAGAAAATGATCAACCTATTTTGGATCAATGATTTACAATCTCGATCTCCTTTTTCAACCAAAAGGCACGAGATATCTTGCTTTGAATACAAGATATGCATATACCATTAATAGTCTAATGGTTTCAAGAGTACTTGATAACTCTTTGCGTTTATCATTCCAAAAATTAAGGTTTAATCTTGGGTTACCAATTTGAATCTTACATCATCTACATGATATGTCATTCTAGTTTGGTTTAGAATATAATCACCTTGATAATGGGCTAGCCATTTATCAAATCGTGGTGTATAGGGTCACAAAAGTGAAAACCTCTTTTGTCTCTTAACAAGTTTATATTCTTATTTAGAGTTTATGCACTTAATAGTCACAATTAAGTACCACTTTAAATCCAAAAACTAGATCGAGTACACAATTACTCTATCTCTCGACTTCATTGTTGCTAGTCGTCATATTCTAATCATCCTATGTATCAAACATAATGATGAAAACCACCACCGGTTTCTAATATTGACGAAGTAATACTAGCAAAGTTTATGTTTAATCAAATAAACATTTAACGAAGAAGGTTCCATTAGATGTCCCACAACTAACTTGTTGATTCTTCAATAATTTGGGGTAGTTTCCTTTCTCGTGTCTAACATTTAAGACAATGGAAACTTTATCTGTCGGGATTGATATGTTTAGTATTGTCATTCTCAACAACTTTACCTTTAACATAACCTTGTATCAATTCCATTCTAATTTTACTTCTTTAATCTCGTCCTCATCTTAACGGTTTAAGAGAATGCCCCCACTCATTTCAATGAGTCTTTACTTAGAGAAGCAAAGGTGAATCTTATAAAGATTATTCTTCAATTTAATCGTTTTAGTCTTAAAACTTTCATTGAAGTGGTTGCGTTATTTTGGTCAATTACGAATTCTGACAAAACTAATCACCAAAACAATTTATCGCTTCAAGGTACTTAATTCAATTAAGTATATGAAACATAATCCATTGTAAGTAGAAGTGTTAGTCAAGAATCAAAAACCTGTTTGATAATGAATAACTTTAATCTATACTCTTTACAAGAGATCCTTAGCAATGGTTCGTTTGAGGTTTTAGAAGCAAATTCAAATTTTGTCTTTAGTTACGATGTTTTAATGGAGATTTGTATCAAAATCGAAATGATATCGTATATGAATTGTGGTAAAGAAATAGAACAATATAATAACGGAATAGTGGAAAACTTAACATTTATCGTTTTATTAATACTTGTAAAACAAGTATAGCATTTACATAGTGACCTCTACCCAACTATGATAAATGATTCCAAGACCCAAATTCATATTAACTTAGGGCACGGTGTGCCGAATTACCCTTTATTAACATAACTCGGTGGATTAACCTTTTAATCGATTCTACTTTTAGAACTCTTGGTCGATGATGTTTACATTAATATTCATCTCTAGCCCGAAACACATACGGAAATCGTCGTGAATACTTTCGTTGAGTACAACCCAAATTTCGAATAAATGTGTCCATAATCCAAACCCATATCAATTTAGGGCACGGTGTGCCGAAATACCCCTTATTAACATGAATTCGGTGTATTAACATTCATCACCCACTTCCCCTACGTAACAAGGTTTGTACCCCGGGGTAGCCGAGCGCACTCCCTCGCGAAATAGGTTTTCATGGTTTCTACTATTTGGTAAGGCTATGTCTCAATTGATTGTTTTAGCGAGAGGTCATGTCAATTTATTATCTATCACGTTTTAAGTGAACTAAAGCGGTGAACTACGATAATTCTAATTGACACGGTCGATAAACTCGATAAAATAAGGATGAATGTCTTAGTTATGGCGATTTAGCGATGCATGTGACATAAAATAAAATGCAAGCATAAAGATAAATAAATCCTAGTATGGCCTTTCCTAAAATAGAAAAACTATTTAACTATTACATATTCGGAAACCAACTCCATTGGTCCCTTGAACTTCGGTTGTGACACGCATCTCGAGGTAACACCGTCTTTATGTATCGCCATTCTTGAAGAAATCCGTCTTTGGGAACTCCGGAATGAATAAAATTACATAATAAATTACATAATTTCCTATTATACATTTGTAACTAATATAAAATAAATCTATTAAATTACAAAACGGTGATACGAGATCACAATAAAATTACAATCGAATCGATATTCCCATACATTTCGGGAAATACCAATTAAAATCTAAGGCCATACTAAGTAAAATTACATAATTCAAAATTACATAAATTAAAATTATGACAATCATAAAGAAAATGCAGCATTATAATATGCATGAACATGCTCAATTTTATGCTAAATCGCCTTTAATTAGCCAATATCGTATATTACTCGGTTTTCTGAGTTTTGCGTGATTTCAACATTTTATAATCACAAAATACATAAACTCATATTTATGCATAAGTTAATTACCCTAACCTCTTAGGACTCAAAATTTAGTCTTCACTAATAATTTGACCATAATTAACCCATATTAACAAAATTGTTCATAAATGGACCAAAAATTACAAAAATAAGCTATTAAACTTTTCAAATAAATTCAAAATTTGAAATTTAAACTCATGAACATTCTGGAAAATTACCATGACACTCATAATGTTCAAAATCTTAGGTTAAAAATTTCGAAATTTTCCCGGAAAAACAATGTTGCGGTTTATCGATTTTTAATAAAATAATCATAAAAAACATGGAAAAATTATTTTCATTAACTTTTCAATTTTAGATCTGAAAAAAATAATAAAATGAAACATTAGACGTTTTTCCTAAGTCATAGATTATGTTTTATTAATTTTTCACTAATAATGTCACTATTTATGCTATTTTTCTTCAAAAATCCATAAATCATGCAAAAAGACTTCTTTATAGCCAATTATTTTACACACATCTTGTAAAATTGCATGTCACAACATATTAATTTTCTATGACCAGATTCGAAATTTAACTCATATTAACCTATTTTTCACTTAAATCCGAATTTAATAATGAAAAATTCATTTTTCGAGCATAACAAGTCCAAAAATTATGAAAATTTACAGGTTATCTCAAAATAATATATGTGACAACATATCCAAAAATCAATGGAAAATTCGAAGTATAGCTAATTTTAGACCAAAAATGACATTTTTACTCATAAAATCACATTTAAATGCCATTATTGTAAATTATGAACAATAAAAATCCGAAAAATTAACCAAAATATCCTAAAACATTTTAGGACCAGAAATATTAACATGCATGGATTAATTTCGTGATATCTCATAATAACACAAATTTTACAAGTTTTATTTGTTATTCTTATAACTCGGAAAAACTTTTAACCGATTTGCATGCAAACAACCGTGGCTCTGATACCAATTGAAGGAAATGTAGATCTTTATACATACTAACATACTCATATATGTCGAAATTAATTTGTCATAAAATTAAATACGGATTTTATGCATGCAAACAATATGAAAATAGAGGAGAAATCATGTTCTTACATTGTGATTTCGGTTCATATGGGCACAAAAGAGATCTCCTTCTCTTTTGTTCTTGTGCTTTCCTAAATGGATGAACAAGGACTCAAATGTAGAATCCCTCCCAAAAGCATATACCCAAGGAATACATCTTAAAGACTAAAATAATATGATCTAGTATTTAGATTAGTCTTTCTTAAAATTTGACACAAAATATTATTGTTCTCTCATATATTTCGGTTGAGAGAGAATGATTTTTGAGATTTTTATTTCTCTAGAGTTTCCACACAAGATGGAGAGAAAGCCATTTCTTACACTAGAAATGTTATGTATGAATTGTGAATGAATAATGATCAAAAAGAAAAACTCTTCTTCTTTCCTTAGGGTGGCCGAAATTATGGCCTTGGGTAGCACGCCCAATGCCTTTAGTTTTTGCTCTTCTCAAAAGCTTAGGCTTGCAAGGCTAGAGATTAGGCTTTAATAATTATGTTTTCTCACATTAAAATAATCAACATAATTATTCCACTAAATCTCCTTCTAATTTTCGGTACATACAAGATAAAATGGAAGGTCCATTTTATTTTGTCATTTGTCAATTGTGACATATGTGATATGTTACTTGACATGTGAATTTGTAATGTATTTTTAACATATTAAAAATCAACATACTCATAAAATATGTCATTTACAAAATCGACTAGTAATTCGTAATTACTTGTACCAAAAATGTTTCCAAATTATAAACTACAACATTCTGTATTTATAATAATTTATTCATCCCGTTTCAATTGTTTCTGTAAACAATAATTTCATCCAAGTAATAAAATAGTTCGATTACTTAGACCGTGTCTTATTTAATCATATTTACAATAAGATACGTAAATTTTACTCACAAAATCATCCGTCAATTTTAAGCAATTTAATTAACTCGTATCGGTATACGATTAATTAAATAATCAAATAAGAGTATTTCCCTATAGGTATGACCTAAGGGGATCAACTGATCACCATCGTCGCACGACAGTAATGTCAAACTCTAGTCAGCCAATCATTACCGATATGTGTGGACCAGTTGACTGTAAAATATTACATCCCACATGTATTCTTAAAATGAGATTTAATAATGATATTTAAATCATTTGATCGCACTATTGTTGAGGACACATTTCCCAACAGACTGTGTATTCGTGAACACCTATGATAAACCCTAATGGGGAGCAGATTTGACAGGTACTAAAGATTAGCTGACTTGGGAGCTTATGGAATGCGTGAGGACTTGGCTATTCTACCTAGAAGTCTAGACCACATAGATTATTTAATCACTTTATTTATTTCCGCTGCGAGTTGTAATTATTTTATATTAAGTTTTAATTGGCTAAGTTGTAATAAACATGTAATCGCTAAGTTTTAATTTAAAGTACTTTGGTGAGTTGGACTTTGTTATTCAGTGCCTCGGGAAACCGAGATGGTAACAATCATATTTATTTGGGAATGTCTTGCTAAAGGCTCCTAAATTAATGGGGGTGTTACAGGAAGCCGAACAATCTTTTATCCTTGTCATATGACGTCCCGTTAGGGCTCTCCAAAGAGGTTCCACACTATAGTTTCTAGGCTTGGATGACCGAGTGGTCGACACATCTAAGCCCAATACATCCGCAAATTCAACTAATGTCATCATTCTTGTGACATTTTCCAACTGGAATTCAATGCATATTGTGTTGTTAAGAGTGGAAATCTTTAAGAAGCTTAGGAATTCAAGCACAAGCGATTGATATGTAAGTTCATGCATATGAAACATAGTTGAGAGTCCGAACAAGTCGAACAATGCCTCGGTTTGATAATAAATTCCTAACTTCCTTAAGGTATCATGACAAACGAACTTAGTGGGAAGGATGTTCTTACCCAATAGTCAGTGGAAGACGATTCTTTGTGCATCATTGACAAACTTGATGTTGGGGAACCTCTCAAGTCGAGAGAGATTAATAATTTCCTCATTTTCCCTTCTTTTTGTATTGAGCTGTGAGGTAGAAGAACTCCTAATTATCCTTGTTCTTCTTTTCTCCTTTGTCATGAACCTTCTTTTGCTTTCATTTTGATTTGAGTCAAGAACTTTGATTGTTTTAAGAGTGAAATCAAATTACTCTAAGTTGGATCTCTTTGCTTTGTGGAATATCTCAAACCCTAGCTTTGGGTGAGCTAAAGTTTAGGGGGTTGATTTATTTGTTTGGATATGAGGTTGGGTGATTGTGAGTATTCGTGAGGGAGATTTGGGTTCACTAGAAGAAAGAGAGAAGTTGATGTGTCTTAATATGTGTGGTGGAAATGAGGAAAAGAAAGGAGGGTTTGTAGTCAATAGAAGAGTAGCACGGGAGGGAGACGCGCAGTTCGATGAAGGAGCCGGACGTTTCTTGCTTCAGAATTTTTTTTGTAGATGCAGAGGGGGACGTGAATCCTCAAGGCGGTCCACCCGTCCTGAGTGCTGGGACGCCCGTCCTGAGTCCAGGACGTGCGTATTTTGCTACAGCTGAATTTTTTTTTTTGAGAAGCAGGTAGGGACGTGCGTCCCCAAGGATGCTTCACCCGTTTTGAGCAATCGGGACGCCCGAGTCGATTCCAGGACGCCCGTGTTTTGCTGTAGCTTTTTTTTCTTTGAGACTTCTTGGCTCCAACTCCCACGAGTTGAGGACAACTTGTGGGGATCCTCCTTTTAGCTCTTTTAAGGCTTCCTCTTCCTTCATTGAGTGACATAGGCTCTCTCTTAGCCTAGGAAAAGCTTCTTCACACTTGAATTTCATATCCTTCACACATCAAATTTGATTAGTAACCCCCCCTCACTTGCTCTCATGTCAAAAATTATTCATATAACAAGGAATTAAAATGCAATGTAATGAAGTTAAGTGCAAGAAAGTAAGTTAGTATATTTACAAGTGGTGGTTTAGGGAGGACTCCACCAAACTCTCCTCCATTTCAATGCTTTGTGGTGGTTGGAGAGGCTCAAGGCAGATGGCCTCAACTTCTCCTATGAAAGATCCTTCATAATAAGGCTTTATCTGTTGACCATTGACATTGAACCGATTTCCTTCCTCTGACATTATCTCAAAGTCTCAATAATTTCCAACATTAGTGATCACAAAGGGGCCCGTCCTTCGTGAATTCAACTTTTCGGGGAAGAGTCGATATCTAGAGTTAAATAGAAGGACTTTATCTCCCTTGTGCAATGCCTTTTGTTTCATTCTCTTGTCATGAAGCAATTTGGTGCGTTCTTTGTAGATCTTTGCATTCTCATATGAGTGAAGTCGAAACTCTTCCAACTCTTCAATTTGCAAGATCCTCTTCTCTCCACTTAGTTTGAGATCAAGATTGAGAGCTTTGATTGCCCAAAAGGCTTTGTATTCCGATTCAAGTGGCAAGTGACAAGCCTTTCCATAGACTAACTTGTAAGGTGAAGCTTCTATGGGGGTCTTATAGGCCGTCCTATAAGCCCAAAGAGTGTCATTAAGTTTCATGCTCCAATCTTTACGAGTCTTGTTAACAACTTTCTCAAGAATTTGCTTTATCTCTTTATTGGAAACATCGAGTTGACCCCTTCTTTGAGCATGGTATCCTAAGCCGAATCTATGTCGAACACCATATTTTGTCTAGAGAGATACAAGTTTCTTCTCATGGAAGTGTGTTCCACCATCACTAATAATAGCTCTAGGGACTCCAAACCTTGGGAAGATCACTTTTCTTTGGAGCTTGGTCACTGTCTTTGCATCGTCGGTTGGAGTAGCAATTGCTTCTACTCACTTTGATATGTCATTAATGACAACTAGAATGTACTTGTTGCCTTGGGACGATACAAAGGGACCTTAGTAATCAATTCCCCAAACATCGAAGATTTCAACTTCCAATATGCCTCGTTGTGGCATCTCATTTCTGCAAGATATGTTCTCGGTTCTTTGGCAAGGATCACAATGACTCATAAACTCTCTAGCATCTTCAAACATGGTGGGCCAATAAAAGCCCGATTGTAGGACTTTGGCAACCGTCCTTCTTGCTTCATGGTGTCCTCCATATGGGGATAAGTGGCAACCCTCTAAAACTCCTTAAACATCCCATTGTAGCACACACTTTCGGTATAGACCATCACTTCATTCTTTGTAGAGATTGGGATCATCCCAAAAATACCTCTTCACTTCAAACATGAATCTCTTTCGTTGATTGTAGTTCAAATTCGGGGGAAGAACTTCTCCTACAATGTAGTTTGAAAAATCGGCAAACCATGGTGTTGTGTGTCGTTCGAGTTGTGTGTGGATGGCCATTAGAACATCATTGGGAAAGGAATCATTGATTGGTGTATCTTCTTCATTGTTGTCAAACCGAATCCTTGACAAGCTATCCGCAACTACATTCTCGACTCCCTTCTTGTCTCTTATCTTTAAGTCAAATTCTTGGAGCAACAATATCCACCTCAACAAGCGTGGCTTTGATTCTTTCTTCACCAAGAGATCTCAAAGAGCACGGTGGTCCGAGAATACTATCACTTTTGATCCAAGTAAGTAGGAGTAGAACTTGTCCAAAGCATACACTATAGAAAGAAGTTCCTTTTCCGTGGTATCATAGTTGACTTGTGTAGCATCAAGGGTTTTGATTTTATAGTATATGGCATGTAAAGCTTTCCCAACCCGTTGGCCTAGAACCGCGCCAACGGCATAGTTTCTTGCATCACAAATTATCTCGAAAGACCACTCCCAATTTGGCGGTTGAATAATCGGTGCCGAAATTACAGCTTCTTTGTTCCTATCAAAAACCTCAACACACTCATGAGTAAATTGGAATTGGGCATCTTTATGCAAAAGTTGAGAGAGGGGTTTTGAAATTTTGGAAAAATCTTTTATGAATCGTCGGTAAAACCCCGCGTGACCGAGAAAACTCCGCACCCCTTTGACATTCACTGGTGGCGGTAATTTTTCTATCACCTCAACTTTAGCTTTTTCAACCTCGATGCCCTTTTCCGAAATCAAATGACCCAAGACAATGCCTTCGTTGACCATGACATGACACTTTTCCCAATTTAAAACATGGCTTACATATTCACATTTTTTGCAAGACAAGTGACAAATTATGCAAACATGACTCAAAATCTTTCCGATAGACACTAAAATCATCCATAAACACTTCCATTATGGTTTCTAAGTAGTCGGAAAGACACTCATCATGCAACGTTGAAATGTGGCAGGAGCATTAATAGCCCAATGGATATTCTCCTATAGGCAAAGGTACCGTAGGGGCATGTGAAAGTGGTATTGTGTTGGTCATTCGTGTGTATCGGGATTTGAAAGAATCCCGAATACCCGTCAAGGTAGCAAAAGATTTTGTTAGAGGTAATACTTCTTAGTCAACTTGTCCACACATATCGGTAATGATTGGTTGACTAGAGTTTGACATTACTGTCGTACGACGGTGGTGACCAGTTGATCCCCTAAGGTCATACCTATAGGGTAATGCTCTTAATTGATTATTTAATTAATCGTATGACGATACGGGTTAATTAAATTCCTTAAAATTGACGAGTGATTTTGTGAGTAAAATTACGTGTCTTATTGAAATTTGATTAAATAAGATTCGGTCTAAGTAATCGAATTGTTTTATTACTTAGATTAATTTATTGTTTATGAAATAATTAAAAATAGAATGAATAATTTATTACAAATACAAGTTGGTGTAGTTTATAATTATATGACCCATTTTGGTACAACTAATTATGAATTACTAATTATTTTTGTATGTGACATATTTAATTATATGATGATTTTTAATATGTTAAAAATACATTATAATGTAATATGTCAAGTAACATGTCACATATGTCACAAATTGACAAATGACAAAAATAAAATGGACCTCCCTTTTATGGGTAATAACCGGTTTTATGGAGGGAGCATTAGGTTTGGGTTGTCTAATTTATTTATTCAAAAGAAACACAATGATGACCCATTTTCATAGCCATGCAAACCTATTATTCTTGGGAAGAAAACAAGCTCAGGCATTGGCTCCTCTCCTCCCATGCTACCCGGTTTCCCAAAGAGAAAAAGAAGAGTTTTTCTCTTATATTTTTCATTCTATAAGTTGAAAAAGTATACATGTTATATTTTTACTAGTGGTTCCGTTTACTCTACATTTTTGAGAGAACAAGGAGAGCTCATAAATTCCTCCATGTTGACCGAAATATTCAAGAGCATAATACAATTATTTTCTGTCAATTTTTAAGGTAGTTTTTATTAATACTAGTCTCATATTAATTTAAACTATTAAGGGTATTATCTTGGTACAATCCTTGGGGAGAGATTATACACTTGAATCTTATTCATCCATAAGGAAAGCTCAAGAATTAGCTAAGGTAGGCGACCTTACTAGTGCCCATATATCCGAAATATCAAATGTAAGGAATCGATTTTCTCCTTACTCTTGTATTTGTTTTGCATGCATAAGATCTTGAATTAATTTTATGACTAAATTAATTATTCACATATTCAATATGTAATCAAATGAGATTAATGAATCCCAACAAGTGGTATCAGAGCTCAAGGTTGTTGCATGCAAAATCGGGTTTGTTTTTCCGAGTTAATTAGTTAACAAATAAAACTTGTTATTTAGGATTTATAAGATAAATCACAAAATAATTTTGCATGTTAAACGTTTCTGGTCCTAAATGGATTTTAGGTCATATGGGATGATTTATGGATTTTATTGTTCATTATATATATTATTGGCATTAAAATGTGATTTTTATGAGAAAAATGTCAATTTTGAACGAAAAAGAGTTAAACTTTGAATTTTTCAGTGATTTTTGGATATGATTTCATAAATATAATCTACTGGTTGCATGTTAAATTTAGTGTAAAATAAAGTCATTTTGCATAAAATTTGAATTTTATAAGTTAAAGTTGAATTTAAATGGGTTATTAGGTTAATATGAGTTAAATTTCGAATCTGGTCATAAAAATTTAATATGTTGTCACATGCATTTTTACTCAGTGTGTGTAAAAATCTTAGACGAATTGAACTCCTTATGCATGATTTATGAAGTTTTGAGTAAAAATTCAATAAATAGTGACTTAAATTAGCCTATTATGCTAAAACATATTTCATGACTTAAGAAAAACGTCCTATGTTGCTTATTTATCCCACTTATCATATCTAAAAGTGAAAAGTTTATTAAATTATTTTTCTTATACTTTAATGATTTTATTTGTCAAATTCGATAAACCGCAACGATGTTTTTTCTCGAAAGATTTTCGAAATTTTTAACCTAATTTTTGAACATTATGAATGTCATGGAATTATTCCAGAATGTTCAAGAGTTTAAATTTCAAATTTTAAAATTATTTGAAATTAATTTGGAGTTTATTATATATATTTTGAGTCCAAATGAATAATATTAGAAATTCAAGTTGAATTATTGTTGAAATTTTTATGAAGACTAAATTTTGAGTCCTAAAAGGTTATGGTAATTAACTTGAACATAAATGTGATTTATGAAATGTTTCATGATTTTAATAGTTAATAATCATTCAAATCCATAAAACCGAGAAAAATATACGATATTAGCTCTTTAAAGGCGATTTGGCATAAAATTAAGCATGTTCATACATATTTTAATGCTGCATTTATTTATTATTGTCATATTTTTTATTTATATAATTTTTTGAATTATGTAATTTTACTTAGTATGCCCTTAGTTTTTAATTGATATTACCCGGAATGTATGGGAATATCGATTCGGTTGTAATTTTTGTGATCTCGTATCACCATTTTGTAATTTAATAGATTTAATTTTTATTACAAATGTATAATAGGAAATTGGGTAATTTTTAATTATTACTTGTAATTCCGGAGATCCTTGAAGACGGTGCCATTAGGAAAGGCGTTCCGACAAGACGGTGTTGCCTTGGAATGCGTGCCAAGTGAAGTTCAAGGGACCAATGGAGTTGGTTTCCGAATTTGTAATAGTTAATTAAATTTTCTTTTTAGGAAGCCTATACTATGATTTTATGTTTTATGTTTAGCATTTATTTATATGTTTGCATGCATCACTAAATCGCCATAACTAAACATGCATTTTATTTTATCGAGTCATCGACTGTGTCAATTATAATTATCGTAGTTCACTGCTTTAGTTCACTCAAAACGTGATAGATAATAAATTGACAAGACCTCTCACTAAATAATAATTGAGAATTAGCCTTACCAAATAGTAGAAACCATGAATCTCAATTTCATAAGGAAGTAGGCTCGGCTCACCGGGGTGCTAAACTTGTTACGTTGGGTAAGTGGGTAGTAAAAAGTTATTACATCGAAATTTGGATAGAGCTCAACGGAAGTATTCGTGACCGTAGTCGCATGTGTTCCGGGCTAAAGATAAATATTAGAGTAATTTTATCGACCGAGAGTTAGAAGTAGAATCGATTAAAGAGTTAATCCACCGAGTTATATTGATAAGGGGTGAATCGGCTCACCATGCCCGAGTTAATATGAATTTGGATCTTGGGATCATTTATAATAGTTGGGTGGAGGTCACTATATAAATATTTAAAACTTGTTTAAAAATGTTTGCAAGTTTGATCAAATGACAAATGTTAATATTTCCTTTGCCTCCATGTTTGTAGTTTATATATCGCAATGGATCCTACTAATGCAACAACACCTATTACCATTGAGTCATGTCATAACTTATTTGACGATATTTGCTCCAACCACAATCTCGATACTACTAGAGAGCTTCATTTTGGGATCGGTTCCGATGGAAACCTTAATTTCATTACTTCCACCATACCTCCTACTATGACTAAATATATGAGATCCTTATCTTTGGAAGAAAGGGATGTCGAAACTAGTGGGAGTTCTACCAAGCAAGCTCTTGCAACAAAAGGAAAGTGGTTCAAAAGGAAGGGAAAGAAAGGTAGAAGATTCAACAATGGAAACAAGATGGCTAGTGGGACTACCAAAGGAGCCAAAGTTGATGATGAATGCCATTATTGTCATGGCATGGGACATTGGATGAGGAATTGCCCCATATATTATGGAAATATTAGGGATGGACTTGTTATTCTACTCGGTAAAATTCCTTCTGAAATTTATGTTATTAATGTAAATTTTACTTCTACCACAACGTGGGTATTAGATATCGGTTGCGATTCTCATCTTTGTAATCATTTACAGGGGCTAAAAAACGTGAAAAAGCTGAGCAAGGGCGATGTTGATCTTCGTCTTGGGAATGGAGCTAGGGTAGCGGCTACATCCAAGGGAACTTATGTGCTTGTTTTAGCAAATGGATTTGAGTTGTATTTGCATAATTGTTTTTATGTACCTTCTCTTTCTAAGAACATTATTTCAATTGCTATGTTAGACATAGAGGGTTTTAATTTTGCCATTAAAAACAATTGTTATATTATTTCAAGAAATGACTTGGTCATAGGCCGAGGCTCTTCTATTAATGGCATTATGTTCTAGAAACTTCTAATCCAAGTTAAGACATCTATAATATACAATCGAAGAAACTCAAATCAAGTGATCCAAATGAATCATACATTTGGCATTGTCGATTAGGTCATATCAACGAGAATTGCATCAAAAGATTAGTTTCAACTAATGTTATTAAACCATTTGATTTTCAATCATATGGTATATGCGAATCATGCCTCCTAGGAATAATTACTCGTTATCCTTTTAGTGGTAAAGGGACTCGAGCTAGTGAACTATTGGGACTTATACATACCGATGTATGTGGACCAATGACTATCACCGCTAGGGGAAATTATGATTACTTCATAACTTTCACCGATGAATTAAGTAGATATGGGTATATCTACTTAATGAAGTATAAGAGTGAAGCTTTTGAGAAATTTAAAGAATTTCAAAATGAAGTAGAAAACCAATTGAACAAAAGGATAAAGGCACTACGATCCGATCGTGGTGGAGAGTATCTTAGTAATGAATTTGATTCACACTTGAAAGGTTGTGGCATCGTGTCACAACTCACTCCACCCAGTACACCACAACTTAATGGTGTTGCCGAAAGGAGAAATCGAACCCTACTAGATATGGTTCGATCTATGATGAGTCAAACCGAGTTACCCGACTCGTTTTGGGGATTTGCCATCCAAACCGCAATCAAATCATTGAATAATAGTCCAACAAAGGCAACCGAAAAGACTCCATATGAGATGTGGAAAGGAAGGGTTCCTAATATATCCTATATGAAGATTTGGAGATGTAATGCTTACTTCAAGGCAAAGACCGACAACAAGTTTGCCCCACGATCCGAAAAATGCATCTTTGTAGGTTACCCCATTACCTCCCGAGGATGTTACTTCTACAAACCTCATGAAAACAAAGTGTTTGTGTCTAGTGAGGTTGTCTTCTTAGAAAGTGAGTTTATTTCTAAGAGACAAAGTGGGAGAAATTTTAAACTTGATGAAGTTCAAGAGCCACAAACCGAAGTAGAGATGCAAGAAGACGTTCCTTCGTCGTCTAATTCTGTTGTTATTCCTCAACCGAGGAGGTCGGGTCGAGTTTCTCACCAGACTGATAGATATGTTGGACTTACCGAAGAGGATGGGACCCTCGATGTGTTACTTTTAGAAAATGACGAACCCGCCACCTACAAAGCTGCAATCTCTAGTCTCAATTCAGCTTTATGGCTTGAAGCCATGAAATCCAAAATGAATTCTATGCATGAAAATCAAGTATGGAACTTGGTGGATTTGCCTGAAGGGGCAAGACCTCTTCAGTGCAAATGGATCTTCAAAGTAAAGAATAGCATAGAAGGACATGATGATGTATATAAGGCTAGGCTAGTGGCAAAAGGTTTTACTCAAGTTCATGGTCTTCACTATGACGAAACCTTTGCCCCCTGGCTATGATAAGATCAATTCGGATACTGTTAGCGATCGCCGCATTTCATGACTATGAAATATGGCAAATGGATGTCAAGACCACTTTTCTGAATGGGCATTTAGAAGAGAAGGTGTACATGATACAACCCGAAGGTTTTGTGGATCCTAAAAATCCTAACAAAGTATGCAAGCTTAAGAGATCCATTTATGGTCTTAAGCAAGCATCAAGAAGTTGGAACCATCGATTTAATCATGTCATAAAAGAAAGTTTTACTTGAAGTATTGAGGAACCATGTTTATAAATGAAGTTCAGTGGGAGCAATGTTGTGTTCCGAATATTGTATGTGGATGACATACTACTTATTGGAAATGATATTCCTATGTTGTCTTCCGTCAAGGAGTGGCTAGGAAATAATTTCCAAATGAAATATTTAGGAGAAGCACAACGCATATTAGGTATCCAGATCTATAGAGATAGACCCAAAAGGATATTGGCATTAAGTCAAGAATCTTATGTTGATAATATTCTTCGACGCTTCAGCATGGACCAATCTAAAAGAGGCTTGGTTCCGATGGTTAGTGGGACCATATTGAGCAAGTCTCAATCACCCACCGAACCCAAAGATGTTGAACTCATGAAGTTGATCTGTTATGCTTCCGCCGTTGGATCAATCATGTATGCCATGATATATACTCGTCCAGATGTCTCGTATGCTTTGAGCATCACGAGTAGATATCAAGGAAATCCACGTGAGAGTCACTGGATTGCCGTCAAGAACATCCTTAAGTACTTATTGCGAAGGAGTAAGGATTCTGTCTTAATGTTTGGAGGTGACTCCGAGCTCTGTGTTAAGGGTTACACGGACTCCAGTTTTCAAACAGATAGAGATGACATGAAATCACAAGCTGGATTTGTTTTCATGCTCAATGGTGGTGCCGTAAGCTGGAGAAGCTTCAAGGAAGCTGTGATTGCGGATTCTACAACGGAGGTTGAGTACACAACAGCATCAGAAGCTGCCAAGGAAGCTATGTGGATCAAGCAATTCTTGGAAGGGCTAAAAGTAGTACCTACCGCCAATGATCCCATTACTCTCTATTGTGACAACAATGGGACAATCTTCCAAGCTAAAGAGCCCAAGTATAGTAATAGATCTAGACATGTACTTAGAAAATTCCATGTAATTAGAGATTTCATCGAAAGGAAAGAAATTGCGATTTTTAAGGTTGGGACGGATGATAACATTGCTGATCTGCTCACCAAGCCTTTATCGCAGGCTAAACATGATGGACATGTTGTGTCCATGGGACTTAAACGCATGCCAGTTTTATGTTAGATATTGATATGAAATAAAAGAGTTGTTTGATTTGTTCATATGCAAAATCACATTTGTCTTTTAATTTTTCATTACTTTGTCATATTCAAATGGGTGGTAAAGACAAGTTTGTACCCCATTAAAGTGAACTAAATTGACATAGTAATCGCCCATAGTCACTTGTATGAGGTGACGTCTCGAAGTGACTAGAGTGTGATGCGATTGATGGCATGTTCAAGTGCCATAGAGTCATAAGAGATGACTAGTCGATCACAGAGGCACACGGTTTGGAACACTCTGTCGGGCCTAATGACCGCATATGGAGTTCTGGCAAATTATATGGCCTGGTCGTGGCAAGAGCTACTATAGTATTCTAATGAGTCGATTCTTTTGACTAAAGACTGTTCGCCCAAGGTGGCACAGTTTCAGAGTAACTTTGATTTATATTCCTATGACCTTCGTAAATGGGGTTAAAAGGGATTATTTTGGGTTATGATGAGTTGTGGCTAGTCGAAGGGAATAGTGCGATAGGAATTGTCCACCCCTTGTCAGGGTTATAACAATATCTCAGGGCCACTCGAGGAGTAATGAACTGGAAATGCGTGGCCATGATCGGAAGGTATCTATGGTAGACAATTCCGGTCAATCAGTTGTTCTCCAAATCGAGGAAACCACTCTCGATGTGATCACTTGCAAGTACGGCCTAAAAGACACCTTGAATTGAGTGGGAGATAGTAATAGGACAAGAGAATTGGTGACGCACACTTGTCGAGGACAAGTGGGAGATTGTTGGAGTGTCCCCGACAATAATGCGATCACATTGTTGATCATAATGAGATCACATGTTTAAATCTCGTATTAAGAATACATGAGGGAAAGTAATACTTCTTAGTCAACTGGTCTACACATATCGGTAATGATTGGTTGACTAGAGTTTGACATTACTGTCGTACGACGGTGGTGACCAGTTGATCTCCTAAGGTCATACCTATAGGGTAATGCTCTTAATTGATTATTTAATTAATCGTATGACGATACGGGTTAATTAAATTCCTTAAAATTGACGAGTGATTTTGTGAGTAAAATTACGTGTCTTATTGAAATTTGATTAAATAAGATTCGGTCTAAGTAATCGAATTGTTTTATTACTTAGATTAATTTATTGTTTATGAAACAATTAAAAATAGAATGAATAATTTATTATAAATACAAGTTGGTGTAGTTTATAATTATATGACCCATTTTGGTACAAGTAATTATGAATTACTAATTATTTTTGTATGTGACATATTTAATTATATGATGATTTTTAATATGTTAAAAATACATTATAATGTAATATGTCAAGTAACATGTCACATATGTCACAAATTGACAAATGACAAAAATAAAATGGACCTCCCTTTTATGGGTAATAACCGGTTTTATGGAGGAAGCATTAGGTTTGGGTTGTCTAATTTATTTATTCAAAAGAAACACAATGATGACTCATTTTCATAGCCATGCAAATCTATTATTCTTGGGAAGAAAACAAGCTCAGGCATTGGCTCCTCTCCTCCCATGCTACCCGGTTTCCCAAAGAGAAAAAGAAGAGTTTTTCTCTTATATTTTTCATTCTATAAGTTGAAAAAGTATACATGTTATATTTTTACTAGTGGTTCCGTTTACTCTACATTTTTGAGAGAACAAGGAGAGCTCATAAATTCCTCCATGTTGACCGAAATATTCAAGAGCATAATACAATTATTTTCTGTCAATTTTTAAGGTAGTTTTTATTAATACTAGTCTCATATTAATTTAAACTATTAGGGGTATTATCTTGGTACAATCCTTGGAAAGAAATTCTACACTTGAATATTGTTCATCCATAAGAAAAGCTCAAGAACTAGCTAAGGTAGGCGGCATTACTGTTAGGTTCATATACCTATTATTAGACTCCTCTAATAGTGAACTAATTAACTTGTTAATTATTTGTTCTTTAGATCTAGTACATGCATAACAAAATGAAAGATTTATAAGAAAAACAATGTTCCTTACATTGTAGGTTGGTTCGAAAATGTGGGCACAAGTAAGGTCACCTTCCTTCACTTGTTCTTGAGCTTAATGAGATGGATAATCCTCCTAAGACTCCAAATATAGAAGCCACTCCAATAAATTGCACCCAAGATTAATCCCAAAAATTCCTACTAATATTAACTAGATATGTAGTAGAAATGTTACCTTAATGATACTAATATTTCTATTATTACTACTTCTAGTAATAGATTTAATGTATTAGTATTTATGAGAGATTTATGCAATTGCATGTGAGGGAAAATATTGAGAGAAAACAAGCAAAAGAACAACATCACAAATGAGCAACAAAATGCCCATTATAAAGGCCAAAAACCGGTGGCCATATGTGAATGTGGGAAATATTTTGCATTTGTTTTTACTCTATTGTAAAGTGTAGGTAGAGTGTAGGAAGCCTAGGTGTAAGATGTAGCATGTAAAGGCTAGTGTGATATGTCACAATCACACAATAACCAACATCAACATAAGACAAAAGAGCATCTCTTGTGCTCTTAATATCGCCGAAAATTTGGACCATTTTTGGTCCATTTTTGCCTTTTGCCATTTGTCCCATAAATGCTTATAAGTCATATGTTTAACTATCTTACATAATTAATTATTAATGTAATCATTTAACACTTAAATATTACAATTAATAATATAATATACACTCCACTATTGAGTAGTATACTACCAATATAACAACATATAATTGGTCCCATAATTACTAGTTAGTTAAAATTACAACTTCTTGTAACTTTAAATAACTAATTACCTCTACCTTAAAACTTATATTAATACCTCAACTAATTTAGTAATATAACACTTAATTACTAAACTTAATCTTATTTAATCACATTAAAATAAGACGCAAAATTACACTCCCATAATTAAGGAATTAATTAATCTATATCGCATACAATTAATTAAATATCTATTTGGGCCTCATCCTATAGGTGTGACCTAAAGGGATCAACTGACCACCACCGTCACACGACAGTAATGTCAAACTCTAGTTAGCCAATCATTACTGATTAATGACGGTCAGTCGACTGTATAAAGAATCATCCCTCACGTATTCTTAGTATGAGATTTAATAATGATATTTAAATCATGTGATCGCACTATTGTTGAGAACACATTTCCCAACAATCTCCCACTTGTCCTCGACAAGTGTGCGTCACCAATTCTCTTGTCCTATTACAATCTCCCACTCAATGCAAGGTGTCTTGCAGGTCGTACTTACACTTGATCATATCTTAAGTGGTTTTCTCGATCTGGAGATTAACTGTTTGACCGGAATTATCTATCATGGATACCTTCCGAGCGTGGCCACGCATTTCCAGTTAACTACTCCTCGAGTGGCCTTGAGATTTCAAACAACCCTGACAAGGGGTGGATAATTCCTATCGCCCTATTCCCTTTGTTCAGCCACAGTCCATCATAACCCAAAATATACCCAGTTTGACCTCATTTTTTAAATCTTAGAGTATAAATCAAAGCTAATCAGAAGTTGTGCCAACTTGGGCGAATAGTCTCTAGTCAAAAGAATTGACTCATAAGAATACTATAGTAGCTCTTGCCACGACCAGGCTTTATGAATTACCAGAACTCTATAAGCGGTCACTGCCCGACAGATTGTCCCATACAGTCTTCCTATGTGATCGACTAGTCATCCCATATGACTCTATGACACTTGAACTTGCCATCAATCGCATCACACTCTAGTCACTTCTAGACGTCACCTCATATAAGTAACTAGGGGCGAATACTATGTCAATCCAGTTCACTTTAATGGGGTTCAATTTGTCTCTACAACCCATTCGGATACGACAAGGTAGCGGGTGAGTTTAATAAAACTCAAACGATAAATGTGATTATCACATATGAATAGTCAATACACTATTACTACTTCACATTCTATAATCTTTAGTGTATCATTAACACTAGTTAAAATGCAATATAAGCTTGGCATCCTCTGATCTGGAACAAGACCATGGTGCCCAGACATGCGTTTGTTGGATGGCTTATAGTGCAGGGTCGTCTGATGACTAGGGATAGGCTGTTTAGGTTTGGTATCACTACTGATATGGCTTGTGCAATATGCTCATTACAGAATGAAACGCATCAACATTTATTCTCTTATTGTACTTATTGCACACGTTGCTGGGATCTCCTCAATGAGTGGCTTGGTATGTCAATTTCTAAGACAAGTGTGGTGGATTGGTTTACTGCTTGGAGATGCCCCTCTCTGATGAAGAAGCAGATTATTGGGGCAGCCATTGTTGCTTTATGGTACCACATATGGAATGCAAGGAACATAGCGAGAATTGAAGATAGAGTTTTGGCGCCTAGATTTCTCCTGAGGAAAGTAAAGCAAGATATACAAGGAAGGTGCCAAGAACGAAAATGGAGTTTGAAGATGACTAAATTACCATGGGAACCAGTATATGATTAGTATTGATTATCTGATGTATTAGATTGGAAAATGTCATGTAGGTGGTGATAGTGTAAACTTAATTATCCTTTATTAATATATTTTCACATTTTCACCAAAAAAAATATAAGCTTGGCAAGTAGATATACCCGATATCCATATATTCCAACTTTATTAATTGTTATTTCCTTCCATTCAATGTCATCTCTAATGACATGAATTTATCTAAGTATATGTCTAGACTTCTTACTAGACTTGGGCTCTTTAACTTGAAAGATGCTCCCACTGTTATGACATAACTTGTGATAAAGTCATTTGTAGAGGGATTCGCTCTTAATCCCTTCGTTGACTATTTTATCACAATTTTACTTAGATTCCTTTTGTGGAATCTACAATGCGCGAAACTAAAAACACTTTTCTTAGTTTCTTACTCCTTTGTCAATAACATTAGCTTAGGATTTCATCAAATCCTTTTAAGCTTGGAAACTAAAGTTGGTGCAACCCTTCAACACCTTAACTTAGTTTATCATCCAAACATGTGTACAAGTCATCAATTGTACTTTAAGGCTTTCACAAGCCCATCTTATGAATTAACTTATTATTGACTCATAATGTACCTAGCATATGGTACATCACAGCACGTGCGTCTGTTGGCATACATAATCGTTCTAATGGCGGAAACATTAGCAATCGATTTCATGTAATAAACAACTTAATGGGTTCAGTGAACGACTATGATTCCATCATAGTAATTCCACTTTCATCATCATGAATAACCCATTCAACTTTTTTGATGTTAAACAGATACGGAAGAACTTATCCTCATAAGACTCTCAACTCTATGCCAATATACTCTCACATAGATTCAAAATCTAGAATATTTTGCATCCCATTCCAAGTGTCCCAATTACTCTTGCCAGAAGAGAACATTGGTACATAATTCTCAATAAGTAATATGTTATCAACATATAAGACATAGAGAAACAATTCTAGCTCCCACTTAACTTCATGTATAATCATGATTCATCAATCATGTGAATGAAACCATCCACTATTATCACATGATTGAAAAACATAATCCTTTAATGCTAGCTTAAGACCATCGTGTGATCACTTAAGATAGCTACGCATAATATGTTAGGATTCTTAGATCTTCATCTAAGGTTTTGTGTTTCAAACACTTTTTTCTTTAAATTCCCATTTTAGAAAAGCGAATTTTAATCTCATTTGCCATTCTTCATTAAAATGAAATGCGGCAATTCCTAACATAATTAATTTTGATCAACATCTTTATGTCAATCTATGCTTTTAAGTACTCTAAAGCTCTATTCTCTTTAAGGAGACCCTTTCCTTTAAGTAAAACTACTCTTGAGTAACAATTTTCGGATTGTAATGCTTCGGCTCGTATGTAAGAAGGTCATGATACTATCACTTTCACAAAGTAATATTCTTAAACAATAAGACATGTGCGATAAACTCCCACTGAACAATGCTCTCAATCTATCTTCATAGACTATAGTTCAATACCAACTTCCACTCTATAATTTCATTACTTTCACAAAGTAACATTTCAACTATAAGTGATGTTTGTGACGATTCAATCTACTCCCACTCTATCTCTCAGAAATACATCTATCTTCTTGAGAGATAGCTTTGTGTGTTACAAACATGTATATTTAACGGAGTATTAGGAGTTATCCAAGACAATGTATTAGCTTTCAAAAGGCCATCCTAACATGGTAGCTTGATAATATTATATGACAGTCTGATCCATGTAATCTGGTTTAATAGACTCTCTATTCTAGGTATCTCATGGTTGACCATCCGTTTAGAATAATGTGTCCATATGGTATCGTAAATTCCCTACTTGATGAGTTCAGAAACTCATTACAACCTTATAATTGATAAGTAACTTGTTACTTTTAGTAATAATGACATAAGGAGAATCAAATTCATAGCTTATGGACATATAATGATCCCATCATCATAATCGTCTATGTAATCAATTTAAGTTGTTAATCTAATGTTTCTCTACGCAAGTAATTTATGATGATGATTTTAGAACAAATAACATAATAAAACGAGTGATTTGGGTTGAAAACCAAATCACCAATATCCAAAATACAACCCGTGTTTAAAGGATACAAGCCAATTTCCAAGTCACACAAGGAAATCAAAATAGTTCTAAAAACATGAAATACATCATAAAATTAAAGACAAAGCAAATAAAAGCCAAGCTTCCATTGATCCATCACCATGGTCGGCTACTCTAGCTTCCCTCATGATCCTCTAGGCTTGCTTCTCCTTGCCTTTGTCCTTGCTAGGAGGGGGCCCTATTTACAATAAAAAGGGGTAATCATCACAACTTGTATCACATACTAATTGAGATTGAAACATAAAAGATAGGGATAGTCATATACCTACTGGAATAACCTTTCCAGCTTTGATGTCGCCAAGGTATTTGGAAACAATAGTGGCACTTGTCCCCGGATGGGGCACTGTACTTGGGCTTGGAGGTGCTAGCTTCACAAGCTTTAGCTATATTCCTGTTGGGAGTTCGCTTTTTCCCCTTCTTCCCGCCTTTCTTGAAGGTTCCCTTGCTCTTATGATTGACATTGAGCACATCTTTTGTGGTGCTAACACTTAGCCCCATGTCCCTTTCAGCTTGCACAAGCATTTTGTGCAACTCATCAAGAGAAACTTTCTTATCTTGCATATTAAAATTCACCCGGAATTGAACATATGCTTTGATTTTGCTGAGGGAATGAAGAATTCGATCAATTACGAGTTCATTGGGAATTTCCACCTTATGCATTTTCAAGGTCTCAACATGCTCCATCAACTTGAGCACATGTGGGCTCACCTTTTGGCCCATCTTTGATGTTAAGATCAAAGAATGCGGAAGCCGCCTCATATTGAATGACCCTAGGAGCTCGTGAAAACATGTTCACAAGCTTCATGTAGATCTCATGAGCGGTGCTAATCTTTATAGCACTTCGTTGGAGTTCGGCCTCCATAGAAAAGATCAACAAATTTTTGATCGCGGCCGACTCCTTTTGGTAAATCTCAGAGGTTTGCCTAGCGGCGGGGGTGGACCTAGTATTAGGTTCGGTGGGATATGCCTCGGTAAGATAACGAAGCTTGTCGTCACCTTGCGCGTCCCAATCGGCGAAATTAGATCCATTCTTTTCTAACTTACATCGATCCATGAAGGATCGGAGCCATGACACATTGGTAAGCGTGGCGGAACTAGTGGATGCAGACGTGATTGGAGTTGCCATTGCGATTGATAAAACAGATTTGACTACAAAATAGAAAATGAAGGAATTAATTATCATCTATCGTTTTAATAATACTCGTAAATTTAACTACAAGTATTGCATTTATATAGTGACCTCCACCCAACTATATAAATGATTCCGAGATCCAAATTCATATCAACTCGGGCAAGGTGAGCCGATTCATCCCTTATTAATATAACTCGGTGGATTAACCTTTTAATCGATTCTACTTTTAGAACTCTCGGTCGATAAAAATTACTATAATTCTCATCTTTAGCCCGGAACACATGCGACTACGGTCAACAATACTTCCGTTGAGCTCAATCCAAATTTCGATGTAATAACATTTTACTACCCCACTTCGCCAACATAACAAGGTTTGTATTACGGTGAAGCCGGATTAACTCCCTTATGAAATTGGTGCTTCATGGGTTCTACTATTTGGTAAGGCTTTTTCTCAATTTTTAATATGTGAGAGGTCTTGTCAGTTTATTATCTATCACGTGTTAAGTGAACTAAAGCGGTGAACTACGATAATTATAATTGACACGGTCGATGACTCGATATGATATGCATGTGTTGTTATGGCGATTTGGCAATGCATGCAACATATTAAAAGAAATGCAAAGCAATAAATAAAATTCCTAGTATGGCCTTCCTAAAATATAAAATCAAATAATCTATTACATATTCGGAAACCAACTCCTTTGGTCCCTTGAATCTTCAAGTGGCACGCCTCCCAAGACACCGTCTTCGTCGGATCACCTTTCCGAATGGCACCGCCTTTGAAGATGCTCCATAATTATAAATAATAATAAAAATACAAAGATATTCCTATTATACATTTGTAAAATGGAAAAACTAATGTAAATAAAAATAAAAGTGATTCGAGATCACATTAAATTACAACCGAATCAATATTCCCTTTCATTACGGGTAATATTGATTAAACTAAGGCCATACTAAGATAAAATTACATAATTCAAAATTATATAAATAAAAGACATTCAACAATTGAAATATGCAGCATTATAATATGTACCTATCATGCCAAATGATATGCCAAATCGCCCTATTTTACTTATGTCGTACATATAACCCGGTTTTATGGAAATGCGTGATAATAACCTTTTAAAATCACTAATTAACACTTAAATCACATCTAAGCTTAAGTTAATTATCCTAACACGTTTTAGGACTCAAAAATTAGTCATCACTCAATTTTTGACAATAATTCAACTTGATTTAATTTTATGCTCATTTTTTACCTTAAAATCATTATTTATATGAAATAAATCCAAATTAAATTATAGAAATTTCAAAATTTGAATTTTAAATTTTTGAACATTCTGGAATAATTCCATGACCGTCATAATGTCAAAAATCATGGTTAAAATTTTCGAATTAATTTTGAGAAAATATAGTTGCATTTTATCGGTTTTATCTCATAAAATACATAAAGTATCCGAAAATTAATCCAATAATTTTTACAACTTTATATCTGAATAGTGGGATATTAATTAAACTTAAAATAATTTTCTCAAACCATGCAATACGTTTTAGCTAATTTTTGCTAAAATAGTCACTATTTATGCCATTTTTACTCAAAAATTCATAAATCATGCAAAGTAAGATCATTAAATCTAGAAATTTACATACTCTCTGTAAATTATTCATGTGACATCATATTAAAATATCATGGCTTAATTCGAAATTTAACTATTTTTTAACCATTTTACCTCTTTTAATCCATTTTTATCTCATAAAAGTCATAAATCATGCAATATTAATCAAATTAACTCGACCTTTTACACACAACTTGTAAAATATTCATTTGAGGTCATATAAAATATCCAAGGTCAGAAACTTAGTTTAACTATTTTTAGCATTTTAATTCCCATTTTAGTCATTAAAATGTAATAAAATCACTAAAAATCATTAAAATGAGCAATAAATTTACATAAATTATAAAAATAACCTAAAAACATTTTAGGACCAGAATATATAACATGCATGGTGATTTCGTGGCTTATACTCATAAATCACAAAATTTTAGTTTTATATGTTAACTTTTTAACTCGGAAAAACAATAACCGATTATGCATGCAACATCCTTATGCTCTGATACCACTTGTTAGGTTCATATACCTATTATTAGACTCCTCTAATAGTGAAATAATTAACTTGTTAATTATTTGTTCTTTAGATCTAGTGCATGCATAACAAAATGAAAGATTTATAAGAAAAACAATGTTTCTTACATTGTAGGTTGGTTCGAAAATGTGGGCACAAGTAAGGTCACCTTCTTTCACTTGTTCTTGAGCTTAATGAGATGGATGATCCTCCTAAGACTCCAAATATAGAAGCCACTCCAATAAATTGCACCCAAGATTAATCCCAAAAATTCCTACTAATATTAACTAGATATGTAGTAGAAATGTTACCTTAATGATACTAATATTTCTATTATTACTACTTCTAGTAATAGATTTAATGTATTAGTATTTATGAGAGATTTATGCAATTGCATGTGAGGGAAAATATTGAGAGTATACAAGCAAAAGAACAACATCACAAATGAGCAACAAAATGCCCATTATAAAGGCCAAAAACCGGTGGCCATATGTGAATGTGGGGAATCTTTTGCATTTGTTTTTACTCTATTGTAAAGTGTAGGTAGAGTGTAGGAAGCCTAGATGTATGATTTAGCATGTAAAGGCTAGTGTGATATGTCACAATCACACAATAACCAATATCAACATAAGACAAAAGAGCATCTCTTGTGCTCTTAATATGGCCGAAAATTTGGACAATTTTTGGTCCATTTTTGCCTTTTGTCATTCGTCACACAAATGCTTATAAGTCATATGTTTAACTATCTTACATAATTAATTATTAATGTAATCATTTAACACTTAAATATTACAATTAATAATATAATATACACTCCACTATTGAGTAGTATACTACCATTATAACAACATATAATGGGTCCCATAATTACTAGTTAGTTAAAATTACAACTTCTTGTAACTTTAAATAACTAATTACCTCTACCTTAAAACTTATATTAATACCTCAACTAATTTAGTAATATAACACTTAATTACTAAATTTAATCTTATTTAATCACATTAAAATAAGACGCAAAATTGCACTCCCATAATTAAGGAATTAATTAATCTGTATCGCATACAATTAATTAAATATCTATTTGGGCCTCATCCTATAGGTGTGACCTAAAGGGATCAACTGACCACCGTCACACGACAGTAATGTCAAACTCTAGTTAGCCAATCATTACTGATTAATGATGGTCAGTCGACTGTATAAAGAATCATCCCTCACGTATTCTTAGTATGAGATTTAATAATGATATTTAAATCATGTGATCGCACTATTGTTGAGGACACATTTCCCAACACTTACTAGTGCCCATATATCCGAAATATCAAATGTAAGGAACCAATTTTCTCCGTACTCTTGTATTTGTTTTGCATGCATAAGATCCTGAATTAATTTTATGACTAAATTAATTATTCACATATTCAATATGTAATCAAATGAGATTAATGAATCCCAACAAGAGGCAAGCCTCTCAAGCATTTGATCAATGAATTGGAGAGGGAAATGATCTTTTCTTGTTGCGGAATTCTACTTTCGACAATCAATACACATTCGCTAACCGGTGATCTTCCTAGTGGGTATTAGCTCGTTCTTGTCATTTTTCACCACCGTGGTACCTCCTTTCTTGGGTACCACTTGAACGGGGCTAACCCACAAGGAACCCGATATAGGGTAAGTGATTCCTGCATCAAGTAATTTCATAACCTCCGCTTTTACAATCTCTTGCATATGGGGATTTAGTCTCCTTTGGCCTTGAATTGTAGGTCTATGGTCTTCTTCTAAATGAATCCTATGCTTGCAAAAGTCTGGGCTTATTCATTTTAGGTCATCTAGACTATAACCTTTAGCCTTTTCATGTTCTTTTAACATACCAAGCAACCTTTTCAATTGACATTAATCAAGTTTTTCATTGACCATCACGAGTTTGGTTTTAGACTCATCAAGGTAAGCATACTTCAAATTTGGGGGATGGGGTTTATACCTCAATTTCTACCTTTGACGGTTCATTGGGAATACTTTCCATATCCATTACGCTTTCCACCTCTATTACACTTTCTACCCTCTGATAAGTGCATAATTTATATTGTTTTACCCCCTTTTTATTAGCTCCATTTTACATGTCATTTAGCACTTATCATAGTGTTTTGAGCTAATATTTGTTATTCTAGTTGCAATTGCTTGTTTCCACATGTTTTGTAGGAGTTTAAGCTTTTAGGAGCTAAAATCTAACAAAGTTGGAAGCTAGAGTGCAAAGGCTAAGCAAGACCAAGTATTGGACTAAGTGTATGAAGTTGCATGTGTTTTTGCATGAAGATTTAATGGATTGAAGTGAGAAATTACAAATGAAGTCAAATGCAAAGTCAAGCCCAAAATGAAGGTCCATATTAAGGTGTAACCATTGGATGCTAAGGAGCTTTGGATGCTAAGAATATAGAGCATTACCGGGTGATTAAGGAGTATTAAAGAATGAACATAGAGATTCCTCGAGCAATTAATGGAGGAATTAAGAAGAAATACCCGGACAACCACGCCCCCGATCGGGGCTGGCAACCCCGATCGGGGTTGACCCTCTCTAGCTCTTTTAGATTATGCCCCTATTTTCTTATAAATAGGGGCCTTAATCCGTCATTAGGGTCATCTTATTCTCACGTCTTATATGCTCTACAATTGCCTTAAGCAATATTTCTCTCATTAGTTTTCATATTTGTTTTCAATATTGTTAAGCTTTTAATTATCAAACATTTGGTTACTCTATATATTTAAGCATTTGGTTCTACTTTGTTTCTTCCTTGCAAGTTCTTTTCCATTACGGTATTTCTATTTCTAGTTTACTATTTTACATTTTTATTTAGTTTTCACATAGTTTATCATTAGCACCTTATTTATATCACACTAGTAATATTCTTATTTTATGTTATATCATTTAGTGCATATCATTTCTTCAATCATGTTTAGCATTTCTTACAACAAAGTTTATAGTTTACATTACATATGAGTAGCTAATTTCCCTTAGTCTAGGGGCTAGGGAAGCCATACAAAATCAAAATATGTAAAATGGTAAATTAGGTTGATATAATATTGTCTAATTGAATCTATCACATGTTTGCATCATCACGTTTAATCTTTGTTTAAAGGCCTTAATCATCGATTAAGTTTGTTCATTCGTTCTAAAAGTCGAGAGGCATGGAATTAAATTAGACTAAGCATGTGTAGTAGGACGACCTAGTCATGGACGAGAGTTTCTCTAGGACCCGGTCTATGGTTGACACGAATAACGTATGGTGGGTGTTTCAAAGCCTAAACAATTGACAATGTTATCATTACCGAGTTTAACATGATCGTATATTTACCTTTGCATGTGCGACCCGACTCCCCTAGACTCCCTTTTATCATATAGTTTGCATTTTTATAATTGTTAGCCATCAACCAAAAAACAAAAAACCCAAAACGAAATCGATCTTGATAGAAATCTTTCCATAGCATTTCGCAACGCAATTCCCGTCTCCTTGTGTTCGACCCCTATTGCTACATTAATTAGTGTCTAGGGTAATTATCTTTGCATAGGTACACGATTAGCCTATCACCCCTCATTGCTTGTTCCACCTTGATGGATTGTGATGATTCTTTGATGATGCCATCTATCATTATGGATTGCTCGTAGGTGAGCTCTTTGTTGGCTAGACCGGCCTCAAGGAGATCTACTTCCAATGCCCAATGTTTACCGTTTGTCTCACTTGCTTCCAATGCCTCCAATGTTTCCAAAGGGTCTTTGATGTGAGTAAAACCCGCATGGTCCTCTACACAACAATATATAAGGTCCATCTTGCAATGTAAACTAAGAGAAAAAGGTAAGAAGTACCTTAAGGAAATGTTTTT
This sequence comes from Silene latifolia, assembly GCF_048544455.1. Taxonomy (NCBI): domain Eukaryota; kingdom Viridiplantae; phylum Streptophyta; class Magnoliopsida; order Caryophyllales; family Caryophyllaceae; genus Silene; species Silene latifolia. The sequence continues at coordinate 242,966,597 of NC_133537.1, forward strand.
GCCCAAGGCAAAGAAAGACACAACTAAAAACTAAGATCGATAACAATTCAATTGAACATCGTCCCCGTCTACGGCGCCATTTTGATGAACGTGTCATTGTACGCTCTCAAAAAAAAATATTTATAGTCTCAACAAACTACTCTTAGTAGAGCGATAAGTAAAGGTCGGATCCAAAGTGACGGGTATTAGATTAAGCTATCAAATGTAAGTAGTTATGCCTTAAATTCACAATTTGGTTTGGGTTGAGATTGTTATCTACACTACTTAACAAGGGAAATGTAAACAAGTGAGAAACAAAGCAAGTAAAGAAAATGGGTAAACAACTGATTAAAGGTACTAGGGTATTATGGGTTCGTAGGGGAATCGTGATGAGATCACACAAATAAGTTTTATAGATGCAACTAATTTATTGTTGTAGTGGAATCGAGTTAGTTTATATCTTACAATTCCTAGGACGTTTTGGGTCTCGGAGCCAAGTCGGTCAAGACTTTACAGCCCCTACAAGTTGACTTAATTCTCCTTATTCAACTATATGCATGGTCTAACAAGCCTTGATTTGGTTTATGTATTACAAGTCTTGTTGAAAGGATAAGAGAATCATGCTAGGTTGTCAATCAAGCATTTCATCAAGCATCACATGTGCATAAGTTGAAACTACAACAAGCAAGCAATCATATAAACTTATTAAGTAAAGATCTACCCCATGATTAACTCTCTTAATCCCCCACTAACCCTAGTTAGGAGACTACTCACTCATGATCATGGAAAACATTTCAATAATGGTGTCAATCATCTTAACAAATGTAAACATGATGGATGAGCAGAAATAATAATTAAGCACAGAGTAAAGAAATTGTACCAAACTTATGATGAACAAATGGAAAGGAAAGAATAATAGAAGAGAACTTGATTGATGATGAAGAGTTGTCAATTCTCCAATAAATCCCAAATAATCTTCAAATTACCCAACTAGATCTAAGAATTCTTGAACAATAATTAAGGAAGGATTAAGATATAATTAAGCTAATTGATCCCTAATCTACTCTAATGACTTGATGCTAATCTTCTATTACAAGAGAGTATTTATACTAAGTAGAAGTATTAGGTTAACTAAGGTCTTAAATGACGATTAAGCCCCTTAAATGAGTTTAACGCCTTGCAAGTCCTACTTTAGGATGCATGACATGTTCCTGTTGCCCGCTCATGTTGCTTCAAAGGACGCTCACCCTGCCTTGGGGACACCCGGGCTGTGCTGTGGGACGCCCGTTCTTAGTAATGGGATACCCGGTCTGGCTCTGGGTCACCCGTCCTTCCTTGCAGATTTCTTTCTTCTTCATTTGGCTGCCTCATGATCTGTGGGGATCATTGAGGAGCCGTTGGGGTCCTTCATCATTTCCCATTTATTTGTTCTATCAACTTAGGCCTTTAGTATCGGTCTCCTCTTTGATGCTTGGTTGTTAAATGAGATCAATTTAGCTCCATTTTGCTCCGTTCACGTAAGGCTAGCGCTCCTTCCCTACCAAGGGCACAAAACCTCATAGAATATACAAAGTAGGAAGGTTAAGATAGAAGTGATCCTAATTCATGCTAGGAAGCATAGGAACGAGGCTAGTTAAGGGACTAAATGTGCGGAAATACAACTCACATCAATATTTGCGGGTTTTCGTCATGAATACGAACTCGAGTTTAGGAGTTTATATTTGTTAGAAATCTTTATCTCATTACTTGACATATTCATATATGTAAGATTTAATTTAGTCATAAAATTAAAAGATAATCTTATGCATGCAAACAATAAAATATTTAAAGAAGAAATCATCATCATACATTGAGGATTTCGGATTTTATGGGCACAAGTGAGTTCTCCTACTCACTTGTTCTTGAGCTTCCTTAAGTGGATGAACAAGGATTCAAGTAAAGAATCCCTCCCAAGAATTTATACCCAAAGTAACAACTTAATAAAATTAATATTATTATTACTAGAACAATATTAATTTTGTATAAAAATTGACCCAAAATATTATTTGGTCTCTCAATAATTCGGTTAAGAGAGGGGGAGGAGAAGAAAGATTTTATCTTTCTAAAATTCTTAGTTTTAGATGTTGAATGAATGATAATACACTATGTTTTGATGTAGTGTATAAGATAAATTATAGAGCAAAAGACCCTTGGCCTTGCTCTTTGAAAAACCGGGTAAGGGGGAAGGAAAGGGACCCTAACCATAGGATAGGACGGGTACCGGTACGGGTAGAAGCTTCGGGAGGTGTAAGGAGGCTCGGTCGCTACTTCTCCAGTCACCCTCACTCCACGAGGATCACGAGGTGTCAAGACAAACTTCTGCTTACTAGAAGTTATAATCGGCTCAGGCAAGTCCATAAGGATCTCGGGGGAGGTAAGATAGAACTGTGGCTGGGGCTCGGGTTCCCCCACTTCCCGGGTCGTACTTCCGCAAGTGGTCAATCACATGTAGGTTCTCAGCATCAGGCAATCTCATCCACCTAGTTCCCTTCACCCATCAGGCTAAGGTTCTGTCATCCAATGTCCTTAACCACTTGGTGTGGCACATGTAAGCCTCATCTACGGTAGGGGCAGTCTAAAAAAGACGGAGTTCGACTCGGCAGGAGCTACAAAGTCGGTCAATCTCTAGGCCAAATGGGTGACTATGGCTCCGCAGCTAAGGTAACGGGTCTTAGAACGGACCATAAGTGCTAGACAATTACAAACTACGTCGGGAGCGTTGTATTAAAATAACTCCCTCCAAAGGGGGTTGAGGTAAAACATCAAGGGCATTACTTCAAGGGTGTTAACCTTTCTCACATCCTGCCAGCCATATAGCAATTAGGTTATCATCCTCAAGAAGATGCGAAGAAATGCGTGTTGGACATCATTAATAAACATGGCACTAGAGGTAGGGTCGGTTCGACCTGTGATGTAAGGAAGGTAACTAGGAGCCCGGCTCTCAGTCACTACGTCTCTCAACTACCCCTCCTCTTCGGGTTCCAACCCCAAATGCTCAGCAAATTGGTCAAGGATCAAAGAATGGTCGGTGTTCATGAGACGAAAACGGACGGACTTTTCACCCACATCATACTTAAACGAACTCAAGAACTTCAAAGTAAGAAAAGGGTATGTAGGGCTTCTTACAGAGGTGATATAAACCCTCCATACAAGGTTTCTATTTTGCTTATACCCTGGATGAGAGCAGATGGTTGACAAAAGTTTTCTGGGCTGATCAGGAAGCCAAACGCAACTACAAAATATTTGGAGACACAATCTCCTTTGACCCTACTTACGGGACAAACAAGTACTTCATGGTTTTTACTCCATTCATAGGAGTAGGCCACAACAAAAAAAAACCGTGAATTTCGGAGCTGGCTTACTTGAATTCGAGAGTCAAGAATCCTTTGAATGGATATTTGGAAAGTTTTTATATGCGATGTCCAGAAGCAACCACAATGTATCACAACTGATCAGTGCCCTATCATTAAAAAAGCATGCCCAAAAACTTTCACAATTGCAATCCATAAGTACTGCATGTGGCACATAATGCAGAAAGTGCCAGAAAAGGTAGGAAGAACAATCTGTAATGAAGCAGATTTTATGACTGAGTTAAATGCTTTTGTTTGGGATATTGATTTAGAACCCCATGAGTTTGAAGAAAACTGGAATGTCGTGGTTTCACAGCATGAGCTGCAGAACAACCGCTAGTTGAAATACATTTTTTTTCATTAAGGCAAAAGTGGATACCTGCCTACTTTCGGGATCTGCCTCTGGGATGTTTGTTTAGGGCAACTTAAAGATCTGAAACTTCAAACAGTTACCTGAAAAGGTTTGAAAGCCATTTTGGAATACTTGTTGAGTTCTGGACGAGGTTCAATTCTGCCATAGAACAGCAGAGATATGCACAGAGGCAGCTGGACACTACCAATAAGCATAGTATGCTTGAGAAAGTAGGCCCAATGTAGATAGAGGAGCATGCATCACTGGTATACACACATGCTATCTTTTATGAATTTCAAAAAGAAGTAAAACATGTCATCTGCACCATGGGAGTCGGAGATTTGACAACAAAAGGAGTAGTATATTACCACGAGGTTATTAACGAACTGAAAGACAGAAAATTCCTCGTCAAATATAACCGTGAAAATAACAACACCAAATGTGCAAGTAATCTATTTAAGACGTTTGGTTTTGTTTGCAGACATATAATGTGGGTATGGAACGGGAGAAAGGTATACAAGATACCTAAAGGCTACGTGCTTCCCGATGGACAAAGAAATCGTACAGGCCTATTGTCCATGATGAAAATGGGAAGGTCGTGGAAGATTACAATGAAGCTGACGTCAAGAAAATGGAGATGTCAAAGGTATGGTCTGAAATTTATGCAACTGTGGGGGTGCTGGACAATACTGCTATAGTTAAACATATGAAACAACTAGAGAAAATGCTGAAATAATTCAGGGAGAACATCACAGGGACAATCGAGCCAAAAACAAAAAACAATGAAATAGAGGATCTTCTTGGAATCACAGCTTCAAATGAAATCAACATACAACCACCACGTCAGGCAAAGAACAAGGGCAGTGGAAAAAGATTGATGACATCAAAAGAAAAGGGCATAAGGAAGCCATAAAAGAGAAAGAGAAGGTGCGGTAACTGTAAAAAGTAGGTACACCACAACAACCGAACTTGTAACCTTCCTTTTGCTGACTGACCACCTTCGGATGACGATGAAGAAGAATAAGAAACTGAAGAGGTATGAATCTGCTTAGTTCCACAATAACAACACAATGATGGTTTTGTAAATATATATATAAAATTAGGATCACATGTGTCCATCCTATCTTTTTGAGTCCGTGAGTCCATGATACAATATCACACGTTATATTAAACAATATCACAGCTTATACTCCTAAAAAAAATCGTGATATTATTTTGTAATATAATATCATTCGTTATGCTACACAATATGACAGCTTACAGTATCACACGTTATACCAAACAATATCACAACTGATAAAAAATTTTTTTTTAAAAAAATCGTGATATGGTTTTATAATACAATATCACACGTTATACTAAATAATATCACAGCTCACACACAAAAAAAAAAAAAAAACATTCAAAAAAACATTCAAAAAAAAAATTTCGAAAAAAATAAATTAGTAATATTGTTTTATATAGTGCGTGATATTGTTTTATAGACTCATAGACTCAAATATATAGGCGGACTCACCGGATCTTGCATATATATATATAGTCGGAATCCAGTGAGAACCTCTAGTATAATGAGAACCGTGAGAACCTCTCACAGCCCTTAGATCTTAAATAAATGAATGCCTGAGATCATACCAGATCTCCGTCCAACCCTCAGTCATTTAACAAAATTACGTTGTCTCTTAATTTTTGTCTCTAATTTCTTTCTCTCTTCACGATGACCAAACTGCTTCTTGTAATTGAAGAACAAGCTTGTAGATACCTCATTTCTACACATCCCGCCAACCACCCAGTGATGATTGGGCCGCATGTTTGATACGCGGAACGATTTATGACAGTCCGTAAGTTCATCGACAAGTGATTACTCAAACACCCGAGTCAATCCCTTGGTCGTCATCTACGCACTGATACGGTCGTTTTGACAGTAATTAGAGTTCGTTTGGAGTCCGGGTCAAAAACCGCTTCATTTTCTATAAACAGTTTAAATGCCGAGTCGGAATATTCCGGAATGTTCTAGAGTTCTCTGGATAATTATTCCTATCTAAATTTAATATTTTAAGGAAATATCTTCCGCAATATTGTGTTTTACGGAATAAGGAAGTGTATATCTACCGAAATCGTGTTTTTAACAATCCTTTTTATTTCAAAGTTCAATTCGTCCTTAATCCCGAGTAATTCAATACTTGCGGGTTTTCGCCATTTTAATTCAAATCGATTCTTTAGGGTTTCGACTTATTCATGTCGAGGTTCTGGAATCCTAACTAGATACATAAGTTTTCTTTCGAGTCTTATTTGTTTATTCCGTTCTTAATCTCAAGTTTCTCCCTTTTGTATTTCCGACACGAGTTAATCATAATCATGTAAACCACTGTAATTTCTCATTTTTTAATTCGTTTTATGACTTGTCCAGATGCATATAATCGGTTAAAACACTTCAACTCGAGTCTAATATCAATAATCGATCTTAAATCTACCAACAAACGATAACATTATTGCGGTTCTGACCTCACATCCAGAGCCCAGCTCTAGAATAGACACAGGAAGTGCTGCACCTCTTCCAGAGGACGCAGTAGATCTGGCGCCTGTTCTGGGTTGGTTTCTGTCCCTGAACTCTTCCTCGCTTTGACGTAGCTCCTAATTAGGATTTAAATCAATTATTATTCGTATTATCACACCTAGTCTGCCATATTTTAGTATATTCAGTTCTAAATTTATTTTTCTTTTATTTTCTTCTTTGAAATCCCGTCTTCAAGTTGATGTGACTCATATTTGAGCACATCTAGTCCCCGAATTAACCTTGTTCCCATGCTTTCTAGCATATATTAGGGTCATTTCTTATCTTTAGTTTCCCATTTTGCATATTCTTTGAGGTTTTGTGTCCTTGGTAGGAGAGGATCGCTAACCTTGCATTTATGTAGCGAAACGGAGCTAAATGGATCGCATCTAATGACCAAGCATTGAAGAGGAGACCGACACTAGAGGCCTAAGCAAATAAATAAAGTGAAATGGGCAATGATGAAAAGATCCTTGCATCCCCAACACGATCCCCGCGGATTGTTAAGGAGCCAAACTGTTGGAGCATGTGTCCTCGACAATAATGCGATCACATGTTTAAATCTCATATTAAGAATATATAAGGGAATGTAACATTTTATTGTCAACTGATCCACATTAATCGGTAATGATTGGCTGACTAGAGTTTGACATTACTGTCGTATGACGGTGGTGATTAGTTGATCCCTTAAGGTCATACCTCTAGGGAAACATTCTTAATAGATAATTAATTAATTTTATACTGATATAAGTTAATTAATTCCTTAAATTCGACAAGTGATTTTGTGAGTTAGATTACGTATCTTATTATAATTTGATTAAATAAGATTCGGTCTAAGTAATTTAAATTGTTTTATTACTTAGATTTATTTATTGTTTATGAAACAATTAAAATAAGAATGAATGTTTTATTATAAATACAAGTTGTTGTAATTTATAATTATATGACCCATTTTAAGTGCATGTAATCAAGATTTATTAGTTAATTTTTGTATGTGATTTATATTATTAATATAATGATTTTAATGAGCTAAAAATGCATTATTTAATTAACATGTCTAGTAACATGTCCAATATGTCACATTACACAAAATTGACAATTGACAAAGTTAAAATGGATCCATATTAGGTAAGGGTGCCGTGTGAGTGGAGGGGGTTGGGGTGTTTTAGGACTTAATTGTTGCTCTAATTGAGAATTAAGTACAATGATCATGTCTCTAAAAGACCTAATTACTAGCCCTACACTCCACATCTTGAGAAGAACAAAAATGAGCATGGATTGGGCATACTACCCAAGGCCATCCGGCCACCCATAAGAAAAAGATAGAGTTTTTCTCTTCTTTTCTCATTCATTCATTCTTACCTAAAGAAATTATATTGATAATTTGAATATTCTCTCTAACTTTGTTTTAGAAGGCTTATGAAGTAAAACTCACAAAATCCCTAATATTATTCTCTCATTACTAGAAGTAGTATACTAATAATATTAGTTGTTATTTTCTGTTACATATACTAATTTCTAGTAACAAATTAGTATTTGTTTTAAGAGTGATTTCCTTGGTACAAATCCTTGAGTAGTAGATTCTACTATTGAATCTAAGGGTTTTGTTGGAACACTTGGTTTTTCTTAAAGAAGACTAATTTGGTATGAGACCGATTAGTATAAACCACTCAGCCATCAATGTAAGATTAATCGATTTCTTCTTATTTTTATTTAAATTTTTATTCATGCATAAGTTCCTTTTAGTTTATGACTTAACTAATAATCACATAGTTATTAAAAGTGTATAATAAGAGGTATATGATTCCTTCAATTGGCATCAGAGCAGAGTTGTTGCATGCATAATCGGTTTTGTTTTTCCGAGTTAAAATGTTATCATATAAAACTTGTATTTTGTGTTTTATGTGGATAATCACCACAAAATTTTTTCCATGAATAACATTCTGGTAATAAATTGATTTTAGGTCATTTTGATGATTTATGGTATTTTATTGCTCTTTAATATGATTTTAGTATTTTTATTACATTTTATTGAATAAAATGACATTTAAAATGCTAAAATTAGTTAGACTATGATTCTGACCATGAAATGTTTCCATGACCTCACATTCATAGTTTACACATTGTATGTAAAATTTCGTATAAAACGGATTTATATTGCATGTTTTATGATTTTTACCTGATAAAATTGATTAAAAGGAGGTATTTTGATAAAAATGGTTAGACTTTGTCTCTACCCATTAAATTTTAGTATGTTGTCACATGCAATATTTACACACTGTATGTAAATTTTGAGATAAAATGATTTTATTTTGCATGATTTATGATTTTTAGATGTAAAAATCTCATAAATAGTGACTATTTTAGTAAAAAATAGCTAAGATATATTTTATGGCATGAATTTTTTTTCCAATGTTGTATATATGATATGAACATCAGATCTAAAGTTGCATATTAAATTTTGTTTGATTATTGATTTTTATATTGTAAAAATTGATAAATAGCAACTTTAATAGTCATAGGTGTAAATTCGATTTTTGGACTTTAAAAAAATTGTCATTTCCAGGTTCTAGAAACTTGTTTAGAATATTCAAAATTTTATTTTGATTTATTGCATAATTTTATGTTTAATTTGGAATTAAAGGGTTAAAATTATGTTTTATACAATTTATTTGTGAAATAAATTAAAACTATCTAAGGGCAATATTTATTAAAATTTTGAAATGTTGGAAATTTTCCAGAATATACAAAATTATGATTTTGAAATGGGAATTATTTCTTTATTATTATGAATAATGGTGTTTAAAGAGCAATAATAAAATATCAAGTTGAATTATTGTCAAATATTTAGTGAAGACTAAACTTTTTGAGTCCTAAGAAGGTTGGGGTAATTAACTTGGACATAGATTTGATTTATGTAATATTGTGTGATTTTAATAAGTTAATAGTCACCATAATCCATAAAATCGGACCGAATATACGATATTAGCTTAAATAGGGCGATTTGGCACATCACATGACATGTTTCATACATATATTAATGCTGCATTTTTGTTATGATTGTCATATTTTATTTTATAGAATTTTGAATTATGTAATTTGTACTTAGTATGGCCTTTGTTTTTAATTGGTATTTCCCGAAATGAATGGGGATATCGATTCGGTTGTAATTAATGTGATCTCGTATCACTTTTATTTTTTTATTTTTTAATTTTTTCCTTTTTATAATGTATAAAGAAGAAAAGCTATGTAATTTATTTATCCCGGAGTTCCTTGAAGACGGTGCCATTCAAGAAACCGTTCTGACAAAGACGATGTTGCCTTGGAGTGCGTGCCAAATGAAGTTCAAGGGACCAAAGGAGTTGGTTTCCGAATTTGTAAATAGTTTATTTGATATACTATTTTAGGAAGGCCATACTAGGATTTTATCTTTTTGCTTTGCATTTGTTTTATATGTTTGCATGCATATCCAAATCGCCACAACTACACATGCATATTATTTTATCGAGTCATTGACCGTGTCAATTATGATTATCGTAGTTCACCGCTATAGTTCACTTAAAACGAGATAGATAATAAATTGACATGACTTCTCACTAAATAATAATTGAGCATTAGCCTTACTAAATAGTAGAACCATGAATCCTAATTTCATAAGGAAGTAGGCTCGGCTCACCGGGTTGCTAAACTTGTTACGTTGGGTAAGTGGGTGGTAAATTGTTACTACATCGAAACTTGGATTGAGCTCAACGGAAGTATTCGTAACCGTAGTCACAAGTGTTCCGGGCTAAAGATAAATATTAAAGTAATTTTATCGACCGAGAGTTCTAGAAGTAGAATCGATTAAAGAGTTAATCCACCGAGTTATGTTGATTAGGGATGAATCGGCTCTTCGTGCTCGAATTGATATGAATTTGGATCTCAAGATCATTTATAATAGTTGGGTAGAGGTCACTATATAAATGCTAAAACATTCTTAAATGTTTTAAATATAACGATGAATGTTTGATTTTTCCACTATTTCGTTGTTTTATGTTGTTTTTTATTATCGCTCCTACTCATATATGATATCAATTCGATTGTAACACGAGTCTCCGTAAACCACTACTACTTACGACAAATAGAATCTCTTTCTAAAATGAACTGTATCATAGGTTGTGGACTAGATCCATAGGAATCGTTCTATTCCATATAACTCGATAGGAATCGTCCTATGCAAATATAAGATTAACATCTTAAATTCCTTACATACCTATGATTTCTTATAAAGAAATGTGAATAGAAGTAATGATTAGTCAAAATATATTTTGATAATGTCTTCTATGCATCCATGGTTCAAAAGTCTTATTGCTCAAACCAATCATTTGTCATCAAACACTTAAGTTGTTAAGCACATGACGATATAAAATTGGTAAATTAATTTGTTAGAAATTTTGATTAACCAAATACCACTATAAAGTTCATCCTTGTGAAGGATTAACTAGGAATTTATATGAAGATAAGTCTTCATTGAGTATAAATTCTTGAAATAAGTGGGAGCAATAAGAAGTAAAGTATCTATCTTAATTGTTAAGGATAGTACTAGGCTCGAAAGAGAAGGTGTTAGACACTAAAATAGAGACAAATTTCAAAATAAGTAAAGATCAAGGAAGTTGGTCGTGTGACACCAACATATTCCTTCTTAATATGTATGACATTGACATAGCCTTCTTGCGAATTATCGCGTCATGAGTATTTGATACAAATTTGTGAACAATGTTAGTAAATCCCACATTTCATGATTATGAAATATGGCAAAAGGTTGTCAAAACCACCTTTCTAAATGGGTATTTAGAGGAGGATGTGTTCATAACACAATCCGAGGGTTTTTTTAAACCCTTAGAATCCTAACATTGAATAATCGTACGACGACTAGCAAGAATAAATTTAGAAATTTACATGAATGGAACTAGGGTAGTTGCCATTTCATCCATAGACATATAAGTGTTATAGTGTACTCATTGTATAAGACTCAAATTGGTGACCCCAATTATTTCTCGATTCTCGATTGAAATTGCATTTAGAGACTAGTTTTGACTAGTGTCCCAACCATCTGATTGGGAATCTCTTGGTATGTGCGAATCTTGTATTCAAAGCAATATTAATTCATGACTTCTTTCTAGAAAAGAATTATGAATATAACAAGATATTCGCCCTATTTACACTTTGAAGTGTATGGTCGAATACAATTCAATCAGAAAGGGTTATTACTTCTTCATCTCTTTTACCAATGAACTAGGTAGATACTTGGTATCCACTTAATGAGGTAAGAAGAGAAATTCTTTGAATACGTTCAAATGAATGTTTTAAAGTATCAAAACCTAGAGATTAAAACCAAAGTATTGGTACTTTGTTAAAATAGGGAACAATAAAGTGAAGACTTTTATGCACCAAAAGGAGTGTGATATGGTATCACATGTTCACCTTCATAATATTGAAAGTGACAAAAAATCCTATACGATATGATTGAGTCTTTATTATAAAGTTGGAAGTAGTTTCTATCACAATTTGTCTAGTATTTATTTATTCCACTAACTCAAATCATGATTAAAGCAATTATCTACAATTCATATGAGATATGGTTAGGCATGGTACCTAAATTATAGCCTTTTCGATAGTAAACATATGGTCTCTTCTCCTACATAATCACGAGAACAAAGGGTTTGTGGCTTGTGATACGGTCTATTAGAGAAAAGAGGATTATTTCTTATTGATAGAGTGGGAGAAAATGTTCAAAAGCCACAAACTGAGAATAAGACGTAGGAAGTTGTTCCTTCTTGGTAAAAATCAGTAATTATTTCTTCGAAAATCTAAGTAGACAGGAGTCATGTTATTTTTAAAAAAGTAACAAACCTGTAACTTATTATGATGCTTTATCTAGTCCCAACTCATCAAAAGTCCTAGTCGGTCCGCTTTGAGCTTATATTTCGGTTACTTGTCGTTAGGAGTACCTAGACCAAAACAATAATTATAATCTTCACAAACAACTCTACTATTAGTAAAGAGGTAAGTAAAGGTCGGATCCCAAGGGACATGTATTGATGTAGGATTTTCGATTGCAAGTAGTGGTGTCTAAGGGTGTCACAATTGGGGTTGAAATAAGAAGATCACTAAATTAAATAACAATAAAAGTAAACAAGCAAGATGATTAAAAAGAGGTGCAAAAAATTGATTAAAAGCTCTAGGGTGTCATGGGTTTATAGGGGATTCATGGGAATTGATCATACAAACATATTCTCAAATTATAAGCAAGCAATTATTGTTGTGATAGGATCGAGTTGGTTTATATCTTACAATCCTAGGAAGGTTTGGGTCCCGGAGCCGAATCGATTAGATTGTACAACACTTACAAGTCGACTTAATCCTCCCTACTCAACTATATGCATGGTCTAACGAGACTCGAGTTGGTTTATGTCTTACAAGTCTCATTAAAAAGGTAAGTGATGTGTAAAAAATGCAAGGATTCATAGGCTCGCATTTCATCAAACATAACATGTGCATAAGTTGAGATCACAACAAGCAAGCAAATAAATTATGTGAACATATTAGATTAAGCATGAATCATCCCCCATGTTGGTTTCCCCTAATTCCCCGTTAACCGTAGTTAAGAAAACTACTCACTCATTATCAAGTTTAACATGTTAACAAGGTTGTCAATCATATCAACAAAGCAAAACATGATGAATAAGTAAAGATGATTAACAATAATTAAAAAAGGATTAAGAGAATTATACCTAATGATGATTCCAAAATAATAAGCAAAGAATAATAGAAGTACTTGATGAATGATTTGATGGTTGTCAATCCTCCAAATAAACCCAAATAATCTTCAATTACCCAAAATAAAGGATGAAAAATAGAGAAATTAAGGAAATGATATTTGTATTAATACTTTATTAAAAGTTGATTACAAGATTAAAGAGAGATTACAATAATATAGACTACACTAAAGATTGATAAGAAAAACATGATAATCTAATTAGTATAATGGGGTATTTATAATGGGGATTAGGTGCACAAATTAGGGTTACAAAGGGCTTAAATGACGATTAAGTCCTGAAGAAAAGTTGAGGAAATGCTCCTCTCGAAGAAAGATGTGAGTCTCCTTTTTGCTAGTCTTTCGAAAATATGCGCATCCCGAGTAGAACAAGACGAAGCCGGGCTGCACTGGAGAATAATCCGAGCGTCCAAAAGGTCGGGACGAGCGGATTGTGAAGGCGGTGGACGAGCGGCTTGGTAGGTGGGACGCACGGATTGTGGCTCTTGGACGAGCGTCCCGATGCTGGGACGAGCGGATTCCAGTCTAGTGAGCTTTTTTTTCTTTCCTTCTTTTCGTCTTCCAACAATCCTCCGGGATCTTGTCGGAGATGCAAGGATCTTCTTCATCATTGCCCATCTACTTCATTATTTACAAAGGTCTTCTAGTCTTGTCTTCACTTTGATGCTTGGTCATTAGATTCGATCAATTTAGCTCTATTTTGCCACGAAAATGCAAGGTTTGCACTCCTCTACTACCGAGGAAACAAAACCTCAAAGAATATGCAAAACAAAGGACTAAAGATAGTAAATGACCCAAATATGCACTAAAAAGCATAGGAACGAGGCTAATTCGGGGACTAAATATGCTCAAATATTGGTCACATCAAATATCCCCAAACCGAACATTTGCTCGTCCCGAGTAAAGAGGTGGTAAAACTAGGACCATTATTTAAACTAACCTACTAATATAGCCGCTATGAGACAATTAGCGGGTCTCACTCCACCCCTTCAACTCACAACAAGACAACCATGAGGTAGGATGTCTTCTTGTAAGGCAAGGTGGGTCTTGCCAAAATGGCGACACATCCAATCATTAAAGCACACAAAATCAAGTAATGGATGTATCTACAAAAGGAATAGCCACTTTCCTCATCTAAATGGCGGAAATTATCTAAAGGGGAAGCGATTCAAGGGTACACACTCCTTCATAGATATGGTTCTTCAAACTACTAAGCCTAGAAGGATACCAATAAATCACTTCCAAATTGTGTCAAGCTAGGGTACCTTTGTCCTCAATCGTTAAACGCTTTTGTCAAGAATAGACTCCCTATGGTGTTAGAAACACTGGAGGGTCGCGGAATTCCCCCTCTTGCCTAGACAAGAAGAAGGCTCGTCCCCTCTCTACCATGCACAAAAATGATATGATAGATAAAGGGATCAATAGGATTTGAGTTTCATTTGGGAGTTTGCTTTTGTTGTTGTTTTTCCCTCCAACTTCTTGTGGCATTAACATTTTGAGAACATTTCTTTTTGCCATTTCTTTTGATGTTTGGCATTTCAATACTTGATAACTTTCAACTTTTACATTTTCTTTTGAACATTTTCAAAGTCACCCCAATTAGTAACGAGGGTGCTTTATATTTGAAGCATATGTGTTTTTATTTTTGTTACTCCTGTTTGCATTTTATGCAATTTGTGCAAACTTTTTTACTTTTCATTTCATTTCTTGAACTCAAATTTTTTATGACAAAATTGTGGTAGAACATGGATGATGGTTTCATGGTTTCAAGGGTCGCCTTGGAATAAACGGTAGCCATGGAGTTATCACACCACAAGGTACTCTTGACTAGGCCTTAATCCATGGGTCAAAGGATACTAGCATGACACATCCTAGGGTGTTTTACAAGTATTCTAACAAGTAAAGTCTTAAGAAGAAAAAGCATCTACTAGGGCCTATGTACACTTGTCAAGCTTCCCAAATAGACGGTTTCGCAAAATTTTCTAACCATGCAAACTACATGCCATAATGCAACTAACATTTATACAACCTAATGCATATGCTTCTACCAACTAATATGCCAAATAATCTAAATGCAAATCCTAGATTCACATTGTTTATACCGCATCAATCAAAATAAAGCCACATAGTCATTAACATAAAGAGGAAAAAGGAGATTGGAAATATCATACCATGCGGTCTTCAATATCCTCATGTCTCGGATGTGGCGTAGTCGATCAATGTGAACAAGGATGAACAAACACAATATATACAAAATAATATATATACAAGACTATACTACAAAGGGAAATGAACTTGTTTTTGGATTTATAAACAATATGTAAACAATATATATACAAGACTATACTACAAAACAATATATATACAAGACTATACTACAAACACAATATATACAAAACAATTTTTTTGGTTTTTTCGAAATCTTTTTTTTTTTTTTTTAATTTTTTCGAATTTTGTATAAAAGTCAAGTTAGAATTTCCCATCCCCATACTAGTATGGACATTGTCCTCAATGACCAATACGATAGGAAATTATGCAATGAATATGCATGATTTTTAAACTAAATGCAAACTACACTAAACTACACTACATGATGCATGTGTTTTTGTTATGGCGGAGAGCATAATTTAGATTAGCTTCCAATGCATATGCATGGACTTCCCCAAACCAAAATAGACATTATTTCTAATGTCGAGAATTTCGGGGGAGTTCATGCACATGGAATGCAATGCATGAAACTAATAATTGTAATTTTGGATTTTTCAAGTCGGGAACAATAAAAATGAACACCTTAATGATGCCAAGGTGCTAGTCCTCCAATGTTGCTAGGACTCCATAAAATGATCAAGATAAAAGAAAAACAAGAGAATTAGACAAACCATAAGGGAGGTGTAAGAATGTAGGAGCCTCCAAAAGTTTGCTAGTTGTAACACCCCCATTTATTTAGGAGCCTTTAGCAAGACATTCTCAATAAATAGGACTGTTACCATCTCGGTTGCTCGAGGTAAATGATACAAATTAAAACAAACCAAAGCACTTTAATAACTTTAATTGAAATAATGGTTTTATTACATTGTCAACCGATTAAATTTAAACCTTAACATTACAATATACTACGCATCGGAAATTACTTAAATAAAATTGTATAAATCACTAAGTTATCTAGACAGCAACTATGGTCCAAGTCGAGCTCACATCCCAATGCTCCCAAGTCAGCTAATCTTTAGTACCTGTCAAATCTGCTCCCCATTATGGTTCATCACAGGTGTTCACGAATACACTGTCAACCACGAGGTTGAGTAGGATAACAATCTCAAGACAGATAATATAAATAGTACAAAGATTCGAACCGCAATGCCAAATCAACCTTTCTCCTAATACACCACCACGAAGGTATTAAACGGTGTCTGCCAGTAAGTTTATAATACATCACCCGAAGGCTCTTACCATGATGTCTACCTCAGCCAGTAAGTTTATATAACATCACCCTAAGGCTCTTACCATGATGTTTACCTCAGCCAGGCTAAACCTGATATCCAACTCATTATCAACCCAACTGTAGCAACAACAATGGCTAGCTACCACATCATCTCAAGAATATCCAATATAACTCCTTCCAGTCACAATATACGAGATATGTATAATCCAATTATCCAAACAATTCAATTCAATTAACACACAACATCCAATTAAATGAGAAGATACACAGTTAATAGGTCCAGTAGAATCGTTATCCTACCTCTTCAGCAAATACTCCCAAATAGCAATCCAATAAGATACTTGGAAAAATTCCACTTCAAAACCGTCACCTAAACAAATAATAATTATTTATACTTTATTTATAATTCATTATTAATTATCATATTTATTCATAGCTCATTATCATTAATTATTATGGTATACGAAAATCCGTTTATTAAAAATCAAGACCCGAGTTCTCATTAAACCCCGAGTTAACCCGCCTTAAAAAAAAAAAAAAAAAAAAAAACTCGTTCATCCCGTGAACACCAGTAACTACAAGTACTACCGAGTCCAACACCTTGCTTAAACACCTATTAAAACTCACCCAACCACCGCCACCCTTGCTCACCAGTTGCCTTCACTGCCAGCCGACTCCAACCACCATAAACCCACGCCCTAGCAACCACGACATGAACTCCATTACAACCGAAAACCCGACACTATCCTCTCACTCAACGTTTAAAAAATTACGCCTTAGCAACCACGACCACGAACTCCAATACAACCGAAAACCCGACACTATCCTCTCACTCAACGTTTAAAAAATTACCTACGACCACCACCAATCACACCGCTGCTCCTTGGTGGTTCCAGGGGTGGTCCTCCCTTCACTTTGAGCCAACGACACCTCCATAGCAACACCCAAACCCGACAGCAACAACAACAAGCAATCACCCTCTGTTTTCGCGTTTTTCCGGCCAAACACCACACGAACCGCCACCTTGATCCACCACGACACCTCTCCCATGGTCGACCCAACTCCCAGGTCACAAAACCACCATGCCCAGATTCAGTTGAGTCCAAATAAGGGTCGAAGTCCCCTATTTTAAAGCCGCATAACCCTCCCCGTCTAGCTTCGAAAATCCGGCGCTAACCACCACCACGGTGGTCAACAACGGTCAACGAAAGGTCATAGTCACTCCCTGGTGGTCCATGGTCACAACGATGGTAACGGCTTGTCCTACGGTGGTCTAGTTTACGAGTTATAGCATAGTAAAGAGTATACGTCAGACGGTCTTACCTCGAGTTAATTAGCTATGTAGATTCCGTCTTAATTCCTTCTACGTCTCCTCTTCTTCTCTCAAATTTTTCAGTTTGCATATCATAAACTAGGGCAAGGTATTTATCTCTATTTATAGGGTAGGTTTAGATTTATAAGAAAGCTATTAGGAAACTATGTAATTTGCCATATTATTAATATTAGACAATTACTTCTATTATTATTATTATTATTATTATTATTATTATTATTATTATTATTATTATTATTATTATTATTATTATTATTATTATTATTATTATTATTATTATTATTATTATTATTATTATTATTATTATTATTATTATTATTATTATTATTATTATTATTATTATTATTATTATTATTATTATTATTATTATTATTATTATTATTATTATTATTATTATTATTATTATTATTATTATTATTATTATTATTATTATTATTATTATTATTATTATTATTATTATTATTATTATTATTATTATTATTATTATTATTATTATTATTATTATTATTATTATTATTATTATTATTATTATTATTATTATTATTATTATTATTATTATTATTATTATTATTATTATTATTATTATTATTATTATTATTATTATTATTATTATTATTATTATTATTATTATTATTATTATTATTATTATTATTATTATTATTATTATTATTATTATTATTATTATTATTATTATTATTATTATTATTATTATTATTATTATTATTATTATTATTATTATTATTATTATTATTATTATTATTATTATTATTATTATTATTATTATTATTATTATTATTATTATTATTATTATTATTATTATTATTATTATTATTATTATTATTATTATTATTATTATTATTATTATTATTATTATTATTATTATTATTATTATTATTATTATTATTATTATTATTATTATTATTATTATTATTATTATTATTATTATTATTATTATTATTATTATTATTATTATTATTATTATTATTATTATTATTATTATTATTATTATTATTATTATTATTATTATTATTATTATTATTATTATTATTATTATTATTATTATTATTATTATTATTATTATTATTATTATTATTATTATTATTATTATTATTATTATTATTATTATTATTATTATTATTATTATTATTATTATTATTATTATTATTATTATTATTATTATTATTATTATTATTATTATTATTATTATTATTATTATTATTATTATTATTATAATTATTGTTATTATTATCGTTATTATTATTATCGTTATTATTATTATCATTATTATTATTATTATTAAAATCACGAGTATACACGGCCCAAGTTGCAACCCAATCCAATTCCCATCTTACTTTATTATTTTATTATTTAATTTAATTCCGCCCTCATTTGCAATTATTATAATAAATGCAATTAATTTAATTATTCGAATTACGTAAATTATTTATATAAACTCTACTAATTTACGAGGTATTACAGTCTTTCCTCCTTAAAATGAACTTCGTCCCGAAGTTCACCCAAAAATGCTACAAAATGCTCATGAAACCATCAATACATCTGAAGGCCATTTTAACTCATTATTATTGCAACACAATTAACTTACTTAATCATTATCAAATCATATCATACTTATCAAAATATATCCCAAAATTAACTCAAAACACGAAAATGTGTCACAAAATAAACTTAAAACCCGAGTTGTCACATTCTACCTCCCTAAAAATAAACTTCGTCCCGAAGTTTCGGAACTACTACTACTTTATTAAAACTACTAACAACATAAATACTTATAAATGATAAGGCTCTAATCTTCCTAATAAACACTAGTTACTCTTCTCCCGACTCCCTTGTACGGTGCTAGCTGTTCCAATTGTCTTTCCACCATTACTCTAATCAACTCCTTTGCCTTGCCTATTATTGTAGCTCTAATTGTAGCTATTATTAAAATTCACCGGATTGCTCCGACCCCCGGTCTTCTGATTACTCCCATAACCTGACATAGGAGTGTAGTAACCCCCATTCTGATTCCCATTACCAATACCACTACATTGCCTCTACAAATTTACCCTACACTCAAACCTCCTATGTCTCGGCTTCCCACACCTGAAACAATTCACATTACTAGTTCCACTAGACAACCCTCCACTCGAAAAGTATGATTGGGATTGACCCACATTCTACTTCTTACTGCCCCCTGCACTCCCAGTTGCAATTTCTACCTTCCTCTTCTCGCCCTTCCCCTTCTTTTCCTCCTTCTCCCTCTTCTCTTCCTTTATCATATCTGAAATCCTCTCTGCGTGTCCAGCTCGCTGATAAACATCATCCATGGTACTTGGCTGACCAGCTGCAAGCCTTTTCTTAATAGTGGTTGTTAATCCCTTTTCAAATCTGAGTTCCAACATCTCGTCACTAAAATTTAAATCAGCTACATATCCTGACAATTCAATAAACCTGTTATAATAAGTCTCTACTGTCATCTCATCAGTCATCCTAAAAGAATCAAATTCAGCTCTCATCTTACTCCTAATATGTTCTGGCACAAATACAGCTCTCATAGTCTCCTTAAAACCCTTCCAAGTGATAAAAGGTTCATCACTCTCCCTCCAAGCTTCCCTTAATACAACCATTATAACAACCCGACCCACCACTGTTGTAACACAACCCAATAAAATGGGTGTGCACCTTTGAGCCTATTATTTGTCCTCACTTAAGCCCAAAAGCACAAGGCCTTGTTACTAAGTATTGGGTGGAATCCTTTATAAACATATTACAAGCCTCCTACTTTCTCGACGTGGGACAACATTTTCTCTCAAAATCTTGGGGTGTTACAAACTCCCCCACTTAAATAACACAACGTCCTCGTTGTGCCCGGAGGCTGACCGCAGCCAATCTCAGAATCCTCCCCTGCTAGGTGGGTGACCCGGGTACTCCTGACCACATGCTCACCACAGGGTCGCAAGGTTGCTCTGATACCACTTTGTAACACCCCCATTTATTTAGGAGCCTTTAGCAAGACATTCCCAATAAATAGGACTGTTACCTGTTGGAATATGTGTCCTCCGACAATAATGCGATCACAACTGTTGATCATGATGATCACATGTTTAAATCTCATTTTAAGAATACATGTGGGATGTAATATTTTACAGTCAACTGGTCCACACATATCGGTAATGATTGGCTTACTAGAGTTTGACATTACTGTCGTGCGACGGTGGTGATCAGTTGATCCCCTTAGGTCATACCTATAGGGATATACTCTTAATTGATTATTTAATTAATCGTATGTCGATACGAGTTAATTAAATTGCTTAAAAATGACGGATGGTTTTGTGAGTAAAGTTAACGTGTCTTATTGCAATTCGATTAAATTAGATACGGTCTAAGTAATCGAATTGTTTTATTACTTGGATGAAATTATTGTTTACGAAACAATTAAAATTGAAATTGAATGAATAATTTATTATAAATACAAGACGTTGTAATTTATAATTTGATAAACCGTTTTGGTACAAGTAATTACGAATTACTAGTCGATTTTGTATATGACATATTTTATGAGTATGTTGATTTTTAATATGTTAAAAATACATTACAGTTTCATATGTCAAGTAACATGTCACATATGTTACAATTGACAAATGACAAAATAAAATGGACCACCCATTTTATATACGTGCCGAAAATTAGAGGGTATTAGTGGATAAATTGTGTTGATTATTTTAATAAAAGAAAAAAACAAAATGATAACCTACCTATATGTAGCCATGAAAGCCTACACTTCTTGGGAAGAAAGTTGGATCCATGCATTGGCTCCCCAATAGAGACCCCCACCGGTTTTAATGAAGAGGCACCAATATGGATTCCTCCATATTCATTCTCTCTAATTCTAATTTCTCTAGTGTAAGAAATATATTCTCTCTATGTCTTATGAAATATTTTTAGAGAAATAAAAACCTCACAAAAGCTCCTCTCTTGACCGAAATATTCAAAAGAAAATACAATTTATTTTGTGTCAATTTTATAGTAAGACTTATATTATTTCTAGTACAAGATAATATTAGTTAATAAGAGATTTCCTTGGGTATTCACATTTGGGAGAGGTTCTAATTTGGACCTTTGGTTCATCCATTTTAAGGAAAGCTCAAGAACTAACAAATAGGTGAATTTGTTGGTACCCTTTAATCTGAAATCACATAGTAAGATTGATGATTTCTTCTCTTATCTTATTTATGTTTGCATGCATAAGATCTAGTTTTAATTTTATGACTAAATTAATTTGTCACATATTTGAATATGTTAAATAATGAGATTAATAATTCTAACAAGCGGTATCAAGAGCCTTAGGTTGTTTGCATGCAAATCGGTTTATAGTTTTTCCGAGTTATATGATTAACATACAATACTAATTAATTTGGTTTTATGAAGATAAACCTTAAAATAAATTTGCATGTTAAAATTATCTGGTCCTAAGTGATTTTTACGACATTTTGGTTTATTTATGGATTTTATTGTTCATTTTATATAATATTGGCATTAAAATGTGATTTTTATGATAAAAATGTCATTTTTGGACGAAAAACAGCTATACTTCGATTTTTTCAGTGGTTTTTGGATATGTTTTCACATATATTATCTTCTGATGGCCTGTAAATTTTCATAATAAAATGAGTTGTATTGCTCGAAATATGGATTTTTCAAGTTAAAATTGTATTTAAATGGGTAAATAGGTTAATATGAGTTATATTTCGAATATGGTCATGGAAATTTGGTATGTTGTCACATGCAATGTTAAAAGATGTGTGTAAAATATTTGGCTATAATGAAGTCTTTATGCATGATTTATGAATTTTTGCTGAAAAATCACATAAATAGTGACTTTAATTAGTAAAAATGCTAAAACATACTTCATGACTAAGGAAAAACGTCACATGTTGAATTTTATCATATATTTCAGATATAAAGGTGAAAAGTTGATGAATATAATTTTTCTCATATTTTTAGGATCATAATTGTTAAATCCGATAAACCGCAACATTGTTTTTCTCGATAAATTTTCGAAATTTTTAACCTAAGTTTTGAAAATTATGAGTGTCATGGTATTTTTCTAGAATGTTCATGAGTTTAACTTTCAAATTTGGAAATTATTTGAAATTTTTATGATTTAATTTGAAGTTTATGACATAATTTTGTATTTTAGGTCCATTTATGAACAATATTAAGAAATCTAGGTTAATTATTGTCAAATGTTAGTGGAGACTAATTTTGAGTCCTAAGATGGTTAGGGTAATTAACTTGTACATAAATATGATTTTATGTAATTATTGTGATTTTAAAAGGTTAAATCACGCAAATCCGTAAAAACCGATTAATATACGATATTTGCTCTTTAAAGGCGATTTAGCATAAAATTTAGCATGTTCATACATATTATAATGCTGCATTTTATTTATGATTGTCATATTTTAATTTTATGTAATTTTTGAATTATGTAATTTTACATAGTATGACTTAATTAATATTACCCGAAATGTATGGGAATATCGATTCGGTTGTAATCTCGTATCACCGTTTTGTAATTTAATAGATTTATTTTTATTTTAATTACAAATGTATAATAGGAAATTATGTAATTCATTTTGTAATTTATTCCGGAGTACCTTGAAGACGGTGCCACTCGAGAAGGCGATCCATCATAGAAAGTGTTGCCTTGAAGAGCGTGCCAAGATCGAAGTTCAAGGGACCAAAGGAGTTGGTTTCCAAATTTGTAATAGTTTATTAGATTTACTATTTTAGGAAGGCCATACTAGGATTTTATTTATGTTTTGCATTTTATTTATATGTTGCATGCATCGCTAAATCGCCATAAGTAAAACATGCATTTATATCGAGTTTATCGACCGTGTCAATTACAATTATCGTAGTTCACGGCTTTAGTTCACTTAAAACGTGATAGATAATAAATTGACATGACCTCTCGAAAAAATAAATAATTGAGACTTAGCCTTACCAAAAATTAGAAACCATGAAAACCTATTTCATGAGGGAGTGCGCTCGGCCCTACCGGGGTACAAACCTTGTTACGTAGGGGAAGTGGGTGATAAATGTCTATCCACCGAATTCATGTTGACACTACTACAAATCCAGGCAACTATAACGCCCCTTTAACAACGATTATTCACGAAAATCACAATAGACGTTGTAGAATGTATGGCGCGAATTTTACTAAAATGAATTACAACGGGTGTTGTTTTACAACCGTTGTTATAAGTTTTAACAATGGGTAACACATGCACAACCGTTGTTAATAATTTGGCGCAAAATTGACGCAAAGTTAGTGAAAAGTAATCACAACGGTTACTTTTGAAACCCGTTGTTAAAACTTATTTGACAACGGGTGTTGTTTTACAACCGTTGTTAAAACTTATTTGACAACGGTTGTTGTTTAATAACCGTTGTCAATACCTGCCATACTATAAACCACACAAACACAAGTCTGCTACAGCCACAAAACACAAACCTTAATACACAAACACAAACATAGTAGACAAACACAAACACAAACACAAACACAAAACACACACTTTCTCTCTTTCTCATCGTCTCTTTCTCTCTTTCTCATCGTCGCTTTATCTTCTCGCCGTCACTGTTAATTTCATCGTCTAATTATCGTAAATCTCGCAAATCCCGTTGGTTTCATCGTCTTTCATCGTCATTATTTTCTTTTTCTAATTATTTCATTTGCATGTGTATGTGTTTTTATCGACCATTATGTTATTTCTTTAAGTATTATTCGCTTAATTAGCTAATAAAACAAATTAAATAAACTAAAACAAAGAAGAAGCAAGATGATAGAGAGGAATGCATGATAAACATAATTTATATATATATATATATATATATATATATATATATAATAAATACATAAATTAAAAACAAAATTACATTAATAGAAATGCAATTCTTATATTTTCATAGAGAGTCTTATTCTCCTCTATGATATCCGTCCTCTCCTCCTTGGCTATTTGGAGGTTCCGTTCAGCAGTTGCTATATCGTCATATAGCTCCAACTGCTGCTGCTCTGTCAAGCCATCTTCTGTGGCGTCCTTTAGTATGGATCGAGCATCCGCAAGGTAGCTCCTGAAACATTCCTCAATGTGGAGCAACCGGCGGATGAAACTGTTGTTGTTCTCGATCATAGTAAGAGCCTTAAGGATGATATCATTCATTTTGTTGGAGTTTGGAGTTTGTTTTGAAAGATTAAGTAGGGTTTATTTGGAGTTTGTTTTAGCAGTTAGGGTTTGGAGATGTATAATGAGATAATGGAATGTTAGTTGAGATAATGCATGTATTTATACTAAGCAATGTGTGGTTTGAGTTGTTTTTTAATTAATATATATGTTAGGAAGTTGTGCCATAATCATCATGATATCTCTCTCTGCTGCTTCAAATCTTATTACTAACCCTTCTCATTCCATATTGTCCGTTCATATGCACAGGGATGACAGTAATAATGCATGCATCGGAATTATAACGGGCCGTAATTATGCATGCATCTAATAATATTTAATTTAATTTTTTTTTTATTTTTTAAGAACAAACAACAACGGTTACTTATAAACAACCCGTTGTCTTTAGTTATAACAACAGTTTTGTATATCACAACCCGTTGTTATAACCCCCAAAATTGAGTCACATTTTCCACAACGGGTTTTTGTACTTAAAACCATTGTTAATAGTTTTAACAACGGGTTCCTTAAGAAAACCAACCGTTTTTAAAACCTTTTACAACGGACGCTTTAACAACGTCCGCTTTTTTATATAACAACGGTTTTTAACCGTTATTATAGCCTGTATTTTTAGTAGTGTGATTAGGGATGAATCGGCCCTACCGTGCCCAAGTTGATGTGGATTTGGATCAGGACACATTTATTCGAAATTTGGATTGAGCTCAACGGAAGTATTCGTGACCGTAGTCGCATGTGTTCCGGGCTAAAGATAAATAGTAATGTAATTTTATCGACCAAGAGTTCTAAAAGTAGAATCGATTAAAGAGTTAATCCACCGAGTTATATTGATAAGGGATGAATCGGCTCTACCGTGCCCAAGTTAATATGAATTTGGATCTTGGAATCATTTATCATAGTTGGGTAGAGGTCACTATATAAATGCTTTACTTGTTATTTACAAGTGTAGGAAATATCGGTATATCTCATCAAGAAAATTCGGATTATAACGAACTTATGGAATTTGAAATTACGAGTCATAAACGAAATTGCATAAACAAAAGAAAATAGATTAGGATTAACCTTCGGTCCTAGCAATTTGGCCTAAGAACAAATATCGAGATCGATATTCTCCTAATCGTTGCACCCAAAATGCTCCGAGAAATGCCTCTCTTTTTGCTAGAATAAGAACCCTAATTTCTAATTATATTTTTTTAGGGTTTTTGTGCTGAGAGAATTAGGTCAAAAAGAAGTAAGAAAATGATCTCCCTCTTTCTCTTTTTAACCGTCCAAGGGAGAGAAAAATAGGAATGATATTTTTCTCCTTTTTTTCCTTCCTAAAACCGTGTGACCCCAACAACCAAATGAGGAGAAAATCTTCTTATTTTGGGTTGTTGTCAAATTGTATATAATGTGTATCATATTAATTGTCAATCATGTCGACATGTATTAATAAGTCCACACACAACAGTTTGTAGTCAATTTATTAATACCGGTCTGTCTTCATTTATTATGACAATTTCATATAATATATACATTAACTATAAATATCGCATATTTATAATTTGCTAATTAAATATAACCGTTTACGTTTAATTACGAATTAACATCTTAATTCGTTTAAGCTGAAATTATATACATTAATTAAATATAACTGTTTATATTCAATTTACGAATTAACAATTAATTCGTCTCAGCTGATATTATTTAATTGTATTAAATAATCGACTCATCATCGCATTGACTAACCTTTTAGTCAAATACATGGACTAACCTTTTAGTCATATAAGGCATCAATGTGATTACATTTTCATATAATCACATCTCACAAACACATCCTTTAGGTGTGACTTTTAGGGACCAGTTGATCACCGCCATCAGTATGATAATAACGTCAAACTTCTAGCAAGCCAACCGTTATTAGTAAACGTTAATCAACTGATAACATACTAAGTATACCCTGTGAACCTATAAGAGATTTATACACGTTATCACATTAACTGTGGAGGACACTAGCTCCAACAATCTCCCACTCAATGTAAAACAATTTGCAAAATCCGCATTCACAAAGGTCGTATTTTACAAGTGATCAATATCAAGAGTGGTTTTCCCGACTAGAGAGTAACTTAACTGATAATCGAATCATCATTCGAGCATGGCCATGCATTTCAGTTACAACTCCTCGAGTGGCCCTGAGAAATAACTAAACCTGATAAAGGTTGGATATTTTCTTCAACTCGAATACTGCAGATATAAGCACAATATGAAATGACCCAGTAAAAATCTGCTTAGCCTCCTGTTACGGTCGACCATGAGAAAGAAACCAAAGTCACCCAAAAACTACCTTAATCTAAAGAGACAGTCGATAGTCAAAATAATCGACTCTAGGAACACAATGGACGTCCAATCCACGACCTGGCACCGAATGTTTTTAAACATTTAAAACTCCATTACGTTGTCACAATGTCCTACGAGGTATCGTTATAACTCGCATCTGTGATCGATCAGCCAACCGTTTGACTTATGGCTTGTTGAACCCACCATCAATCAACTTCACAATAAAATAGCCAGAGTTATCAGCTCATGTAGGCGATTACGGACCAAAACAAATAAAATGTAATTCAGTTCACTTTGTGGCGTTCAATGTTGTCATATAATCCACATGAAAAACAAAATATGAAATAATACGATGAAGTTATAAATAGCATATGAAAAAGAAATTGTATCGAATCCATAAGCAACTAGTACAACTCAGGAACACGTTTAATTCCCATGGAAATAACGTGCCCTTCATGCTTATATTATTTTAATGGTTTAGTGAGAGGATCCGTGATGTTGTCATCCGAAGCAATCTTGTCAATCACTATCTCCTCTTGCTCCACGTAATCACAGATCAGGTGAGCCATCCGATGTACATGTCTAGACTTGTTGCTAGACTTAGGCTCCTTGGCCTGGAAGATGGCACCTCTATTGTCACAATAGATGGTGACTGGGTCATTCGAACTAGGAACTATGGTTAGTACCTTGTAAGAATTGACGCATCCATATAGCTTCCTTTGTTGCTTCGGCGGCATAGTACTGATTCGAGAGTAAAATCTGCTACAACTTCCTGTTTGGAACTTTTCCAGCTGACCGCAGCACCATTAAGAGTAAAGACGAATCCAGACTGAGATTTCGAATCATCTCGATCCATTTGGAAGCTAGCATCTGCGTAACCGATTGCACATAGCTTAATATCTCCTCCATAAGTCAATGCCCAATCATTAGTTCTCCGTAGGTACTTAAGGATGTTTTTAACAGCTATCCAGTGTGTTTCACCTGGATTGCCTTAGTACTGACTCATCATACTCAATGCATATGCCACGTCTTGACGTGTGCATATCATGGCATACATGATTGATCCTATGGCTGATGCATAAGGAACACGACTCATGCGTTCGTCCCCTTCCGGTGTCTTGGGTGACTGAGACTTGCTCAAATGCATCCCAGAAGTCATGGGAAGGTTCCCGTTCTTGGAGTTGGTCATGCTGAACCTTTCAAGAATCTCATCTAAATAAGACTCCGGACTTAGTGATAACATCCGTCGTGATCTATCTCGATAGATACGGATTCCCAATATGCGTTGTGCCTCACCCAGATCTTTCATCTGGAAATGGTTCTTCAACCATTCTTTTACCGAAGATAAGAGAGGATTGTCATTCCCAATCAAAAGTATGTCATCGACATATAATATCAAGAAAACAATCTTGCTCCCACTCGACTTGACATATAAGCATGGTTCCTCGACCGATCGAGTGAAACCATACTCTTTTATCACCTGGTCGAAACGATGATTCCAACTCTGAGAAGCTTGCTTAAGTCCATAAATGGAACGTTTAAGCTTGCACAATTTCTTAGGATTTTCAAGATCTATGAAACCTTCGGGTTGTACCATGTACAATTCCTCCTCAAAATAACCGTTTAAGAAGGTGGTTTTCACATCCATCTGCCAAATTTCATAGTCATGAAAAGCGGCAATCGCTAAGATTATCCGAATGGAACGCAGCATAACTACGGGTGCAAAAATTTCATCATAATGCAATACGTGCACTTGAGTGAAACCTTTTGCCACTAGTCGTGCTTTATAGGTATCTGGTTGCCCGTCTACAGAATGCTTTATTTTTAAAGCCATTTGCACTGAAGAGGTCGTACCTTGTTAGGTAAATCAACAAGATCCCATACGTCATTCTCATACATGGAATCCATCTCGGATTGCATGGCTTCAAGCTATAGCTTAAAGTCGGAACATGTCATGGCACCTTTATAGTTAGCGGGTTCATTACTCTCTAGGAGCAAAACGTCATTTTCCTCGACCATACCAATGTATCTGTCTGGAGGATTAGAGACTCTACCCAACCTCCTAGGTTCCTGAGGAATATTAACCGTATCATTAGTTGAAGGAACATCTTCCTCCATCTGTTCCTCGGTTGTTGGTTCTTGAATCTCCGACAGCTCGAAGGTTCTATTATTTGACTTGTTCTCGAGAAATTCTTTCTCTAAAAACTTTGCACTAGCCGCAACAAAAACTCGATGTTCGGTAGGCGAATAGAAGTAATGACCAAACATTCCTTTTGGATAACCAATAAAGTATGTCTTGACCGATCGCGGGCCAAGCTTATCCTCATGTCTCCACTTGACATAAGCCTCGCAGCCCCAAACCCGAATAAAGGACAAGTTGGGGACCGTTCCCTTCCATATTTCATACGGAGCCTTGTCGACAGCTTTAGACGGACTTCGGTTAAGTATAAGAGCAGCTGACAAAAGTGCAAAACCCCATAATGAATCAGGTACTACCATGTGACTCATCATGGATCGAACCATATCAAGTAGTGTTCAATTTCTCCGTTCGGACACACCATTTAATTGAGGTGTTCCAGGTGGAGTTAACTGTAAAACTATTCCACAGTCTTTAAGGTGTTGATCAAACTCATTTGAAAGATATTCGCCACCACGATCTGAATGGAGTGCTTTAACCTTTGTTCCCAGTTGGTTCTCAACCTTATTCTGGTATTCTTTGAATTTTTCAAAAGACTCACTTTTATGCTTCATTAAGTAGACATATCCGTATCTACTCAAATCATCCGTGAAAGTGATAAAATATCTATAGCCGTCTCTTGCGGTAATTGACATAGGTCCACATACATCAGTATGTATGAGTCCTAATAGATCATTAGCGCGCATTCCAACACCTTTGAAGGAAATTCGAGTCATTTTGTCGATAAGACATGATTCACACGTGCCAAATGATGAGAAATCAAATGTGGAGATAGTCCCACTCTCAATGAGTTTCTTTACATGTTTTTCATTTATGTGTCCCATTCGACAATGCCATAGATAAGTTTGATCTTTGTCACCAACATTTAATTTCTTATTTTTCACATGTAATATCTCTGTGGTTTGATCTAAGATATAAATTCCATTCATGGAAACTGCTTTGCCATAAACCATTTCATTAAAAGAGAAAATATAGCTATTGTCCTTTATTGAAAATGAAAAACCGTCTTTATAAAGTACGGAAACAGAAATAATATTCTTAGATAAACTGGGTACATAGTAACAGTTATATAAATATAACTCAAAACCACTCGGGAGCTGGATTACGTATGTTCCCTTTGAGACGCAGCAACTCTTGCTCCATTCCCGACGATCTGCAGTCTACATCACCCTTTGCGAGGGTGTGATGTTTTTTAGGCCTTGCAAATGATTACAGAGATGAGAACCACAACCAGTATCAAGTACCCAAGTTCCGAAACTTACATGGTTAATCTCAATCATATGAATATAAGATGACATACCAACAGCAGTAACGCGGCCTGCTTTTATGTCCTCACGGTACACGGGACAGTTCCTCCTCCAATGCCCAGTCTTGTGACAATGGTGGCACTCAACGTCACCGCCCTTGCTCTTTGCCTTGCCTTGTGAGCCACTAGTCTCACCAGGCCCACTCTTACCGTTTCCTGACTTCTTAAACTTTGGCTTTCCTACAGCTAGGTCGCCGTGAGCTTTGCCTTTACCCTTATTCTTGTTAGAAATCATGAGAACATCTTGCTTCATACTCCCACTCAATTTCATATCCTTCTCGGTCTGTACGAGAAGTGAGTGTAGTTCATGAGGACTTTTTTTCATGTCATTCATGTAGTAATTTGCCCTGAAGAGGGCAAAACCATCATGAAGTGAATGAAGCATACGGTCAATGACTATGCTCTCACTGATTTTGCAATCAAGTGCCTCCAGTTTCTCGACATTCTCAATCATGTTAAGAATGTGTGGGCTAACCGGTTGGCCCTTCTGGTGTTTCACATCAAAGAAGCGACAGGTATGCTCATAAGTAACAATTCTCGGTGCTTTTTAGAACTCATTAGTGAGCGTGGTGAAAATCTTGTTTGCACCTTGGGCAATGAAGCGTCTTTGCAAATTGGTTTCCATTGCAAAAATGAGTACGTTCTTTATCGCACCCGCTTCCATGACGAAGTCACTATAAGCAAGTGACTCGTTAGCTCTTGCATTGGGGCCTGGGTTTGGCGGTATTGGCTCAGTTAAGTACTTGAGCTTACCATCAGCAATGACAGCATTCCGTAATGATGCCTCCCAGTCCGCAAAGTTGGACCCGTCATTCTTCAGTCGTGTGGACTGATTCATGTGGTCCATGAAAGTTTTGAGCCAGGACTCGCGTGCAAGTGTGGAACTTGGCATAGGGATATCATTATTTCCAGCCATTTGTTGTAAGCAGTATTATCAATATAAAACGAATTCTACACTGCGAAAAGAAGAAGAAAAACATAATAAGCATACTCATCGTTATGATTTAAGTCTAATGCAAAAACTGTTATAATGCGAAGACTCAAGCATTTATACAATTGACCTCCCTCAAGAATTATATAAATGATCCAAAGACTCAATTATCTGTAAATTGATAAGACAACCTCTTGGCTAATTCTACTTTTAGAATTCTTGGTTGATAAATTTCTATAAATTCTATCTATAGTCCATCATAATCACGAGAAACTCTTCGGATTATAATGTTGAGGTAAAATAAGTCAACACAAACTACTTACCCAACGTAGAAGGGGTCACATGGAGAGTAAGGTCCTATATGCCTACCGACAAAGAAGGGATTCATAGTTGTTTGGCCTATAAAGACTAGTCTCAATTTTAGTTTTAGAGGAAGATCCCATCAACTTTATTTGAATTCATTTTAAGTGAACTAATATCTAGCATGCGAGAATGAATAAACTAAGATGATGGCTTAAAATTGTGTGACATCTTCATGTCCATGATAACTAACATTCAATCTAAATGAGTCAATTTTCATGCATATTAGTAGGTGGTTTGGTTTAGGCGGAATATGATGCACTAATTATCATGCGAAGAAAAGCAACGAGAATGGAAAAACGTAAAACAAAAACAAAGTCCTAGTGTGGCCTATCTACCAAAATAAACATAAATACAACTTTGGAATCCTTCCTAAGACCCAAGAAGCTTGTCTTGATGTTCCATCTTGGTCCATGTAGCGGGAGTGAGCAATCCAATCTCCATCTTTAGTGTTCTCCAAATTACAATTAATAAATTACAAAATAAACCAATTTACATTCTAATTTCAAAACCATAATACTAAAGAAAACCAAATGAGATTCGAGATCTCAAAATTACATCAAGACTATGTTTCCATCATTACGAAAACATAATCAACTAAGGCCACACTAGGTAATACAAATTACAACCGATTGCAAAAATACGTAAATAAACCATTCAACAATTCATAATACTAAATAAAATGCATCAACTACAAATTAACCATTCAAGACATAATTCCTTAATTATGTAGAGTAATTTATCCAAACCACCTATTTTAAAATGATCAAAATTATGTGACAATTCCTCAATTACTCACAATAATTCCAATCTTAATACACATTAACTTGTAATATGAATTAATCTAACATTATTTTAAACCACTTTCAAATAATTGGGTATCTTTAATTTGTGAACTTTTTCACAACAAAACAATCATACATTATAGATCTAATGTATAATAATTATTGGCCAAAACAAACATAAAAACAAAAAAAAATACAATTTTTTTTTCTCTCGGCATATCTTAAAAAAAAAGAAAAACATATTTTTTTTTATTTAAATGCTCTCGGCATCCTGCCCTAAAAAACAAAAACAGGTTTTTTTTATATTGCTTGCGACATTTTGCCCAAAATTTCGAAAAAACAGTTTTTTTTTTTTTTTTTTTTTTTTTTTTTTTTTTTAAATCTAAAACAACTTTTTTTAATATGAACAATTTGTTTAATGTTGCTACTAGAACAAGATTGGCATAATCATCCACATTTAATTTAAACATAGATCCAAACTAGATGATTCAATTTAACCTCTTAAAATAAATATCTAAATTATGATTAAATCGATTATCAGAATATTTGATTCATCACAATTGATTTGAACATTATTAAATTAATGAATCATGATTCTAAACAACAATTTAAAACCATGTATGCCAAAACTATATAGCAAAAACAAATGAATATCATCAATTAAAAACAATTTCCATTTACATTTCAATTTAATCCTATTAAATCAAAACATCTACAAATTTATCATATTATCATCTTAACATATTAAAACAACAATATCAATAAATCAAAATGAAACAAAGCATAAAAAAAAAAAAAAAAAAACCTCTCGGCAAAAAAAAATGATTCGGCCGAAAGTTTTTTTTTTTTTTTTTCAATTTTTTTTTTGTTTTAATCCATTTATGAAAATCATATAAAATAATTTCGTGGCCTATGCTCTGATACCACTTGTAGGAAATATCGGTATATCTCATCAAGAAAATTCGGATTATAATGAAATTATAGAATATGAAATTACGAGTCATAACCGAAATTGCATAAACAAAAGAATAGAGATTAGGATTAACCTTCGGTCCTAGCAATTTGGCCTAAGAACAAATATCGAGATCGATATTCTCCTAATCGTTACACCCAAAATGCTCCGAGAAATGCCTCTCTTTTTGCTAGAATAAGAACCCTAATTTCTAATTATATTTTTTTAGGGTTTTTGTGATGAGAGAATTAGGTCAAAAAGAAGTAAGAAAATGATCTCCCTCTTTCTCTTTTTAACCGTCCAAGGGAGAGAAAAATAGGGAAGATATTTTTCTCCTTTTTTTCATTCCTAAAACCGTGTGACCCCAACAACCAAATGAGGAGAAAATCTTCTTATTTTAGGTTGTTGTCAAATTGTATATAATGTGTATCATATTAATTGTCAATTATGTCGACATGTATTAATAAGTCCACACACAACAGTTTGTAGTCAATTTATTAATACCGGTCTGTCTTCATTTATTATGACAATTTCGTATAATATATACATTAACTATAAATATCGCATATTTATAATTTGCTAATTAAATATAACCGTTTACGTTTAATTACGAATTAACATCTTAATTCGTTTAAGTGACATTATTATACATTAATTAAATATAACTGTTTATATTCAATTTACGAATTAACTATTAATTGTCTCAAATTTGATATTATTTAATTGTATTAAATAATCGACTCATCATCACATTGACTAACCTTTTAGTCAAATACATGGACTAACCTTTTAGTCATATAAGACATCAATGTGATTACATTTTCATATAATCACATCTCTCAAACACATCCTTTAGGTGTGACTTTTAGGGACCAGTTGATCACCGCCATCAGTATGATAATAACGTCAAACTTCTAGCAAGCCAACCGTTATTAGTAAACGTTAATCAACTGATAAAATACTAAGTATACTCTGTGAACCTGTAAGAGATTTATACACGTTATCACATTAACTGTGGAGGACACTAGCTCCAATAACAAGTATTAATAAAACGATAAATGTTAAGTTTTCCACTATTCCGTTATCATATTGTTCTATTTCTTTACCTCAATTTATACGATATCATTTCGATTTTAGTTCAAATCTCCATTGAAACATCGTAACTAAAAATAAATATGAATTTTCTTCTAGAAACCTCGTGTTATCCATTGGAAGGATCTCTTGTGAAGAGTATAGATAAACGTTATTCGTGATCAAAAGTGTTTTTGATTCTTGACTAACATATCTACTTACAATAAATTGTTTCTCATATGCTTAATTGAGTTAAGTACTTTGAAACGTTAAATCATTTTGGTAACTAGATTTGTTAGAAATCGCAATTGACCAAAATACCGCAACCACTTCAATGAAAGTTTTAAGACTAAACAAACGAATGAAGAGTAGGCTTCATGAATATCAATTTTGCTTCTCTTAGCAAAGACTCATTGAAAGTAGTGGGAGCATTCTCTTAAACCGTTAAGAAAAGGACGAGGTTCTAAGAAGTAAAATTAGAATGGAATTGATACAAGGTAATGTTAAAAGTAAAGTTGTTGAGAATAACGATACTAAACCTATCAATCCCGACCGATAAAGTTTCCATTGTCTTAATTGTTGGACACTAGAAAGGAAACTACCCCAAATTATTGAAGAATCAACAAGTTAGTTGTGGGACATCTAATGGGACCTTCTTCTTTAAATGTTTATTTGATTGACATAAATTTTGCTAATACTACTTCGTCAATATTAGAAACCGGTGGTGGTTTTCATCATTGTATTTGATACATAGGATGATTAGAATATGACGACTAGCAACAATGATGTTGAGAGATAGAGTCATTGTGTACTCAATCTAGTTTTTGGATTTAGAGTTGTACTTAATTGTGACTATTAAGTCCATAAACTCTAAATAAGAATATATACTTGTTAAGATACAAAAGAGGTTTCATTTTGGTGACCCTATATACCATGATTTGATATATGCCTAGCCCATTATCAAGGTGATTATATTTTAAAACAAACTAGAATGACAAATCATGTAGATGATGCAAGACTCAAACTGGTAACCCAAGATTAAACCTTAAATTCTGGAATGATGAACGCAAAGAGTTATCGAGTACTCTTGGAACCATTAGATTGTTAATCTTATGGTATATGCGTATCTTGTATTCAAAGCAACATATCTCGGACTTTTGGGTTGAAAAGGAGATCGAGGTTGTAAATCATTGATACAGAATAGGTTGATAATTTTCTTTTACCAACGATTTAAGTTGACACCAATATGTTCACTTAATAAGGTAAAAAGAGAAATCTTTGAAGAAGTTCAAAGAGTTCCATGAATCACGATCTAGTCGTGATGGGATTATCAAAGTGAAGACTTTGATATAAGCCAAATGAAATGTGATATAGTATCACAAGTTAATCTCTCTTAGCACACATTATGGGACAATGTGTGGTTGGATAAAGAAACCAAACCCTATTCGATATGATTTGGACTTCAATTAAGTTACTTAGAGTTACTTGATCTTATTTTTGGGGATTTTATCATATTGTCTAAATAATTTTTCCACTAAATCTAAACCGATTCATATGAGATATGAGATGGTAGGGTACCATGCTTGTAAGTTTTCACAAGAAACAAATGCTCATTTTTCCTTACAATAATCACGAGTACAGCGGGTTTGTGGCTCGTGAAACTGTCTTTCTAGAATACAAGTTTATTTCTAAAAGACAGAGTGCGAGAAATTATTCAAGAGCCACAAAAGAATTGTGTCAAAAATTGTATGAAATTGTATATCGCAAGAAACTATATTTTCTTGGCTACATGGCGTTGTTTATTCGAAACCTAGGAGGTTAAATTAATCACTTGTTGAAGATATGATGAATTCATGTTACTTTTAAGAAAGTAAAGAGCTTACAATTTACAAAGAAATTGTTTGATTCAAGTTACTTCTAGAAAGTAATGAATATATGACTTACATGAGAGTGTTTAAGTCACCACTCAATACAAGGCTTAGAGCCATGAAAATCCGAAATAAATTCCACGTGAATTCTTAGATATCAAAGCTTGATTGGTGGAAAAGGGTTTTGCACAAGTTGAAATGCTTAAGTCTATTTGGATCTTCTTAGGGATTGTGTTTTATTATGATGATGTACATATAGCGAGTGAATCTAAAACCAACTTCTTCAATTAGAAGGAATGTATTCAATACATGTCTTGAGTTTTGTAGATTCTTGCCATCCTAAGATAATGTGAAACTTAAGAGAGGGTCTTAAGTAAGACATCAATGAGTTGAAATCAACGTTTTGATCATGTTATAAAACGTTTCTCGATAAGTCGAGAAGTTGTGTTTATACATGGAGTTTAGTGGGAGTTACGATAATTTTAATTAGCCTTATATGTGGATGACATATTGATCATTGGGAATGATTTAAGACTTTTGGAGTATTCTAATACATCTTTAATATCCGGATTTATGGAGTAATATCTAAATGATATTAGCGTCATATAAGAAGTCTTATGTTGATAAGATTCATGATTAGTTCGATCGAGTTGGACATATTTGGTTGATTCCATTTGCTTCCGCTGCCAGATCAATTAAATGAGTAATTGATGCGTGTCTAATATATGATGTTTTGCACCTCATTTCACACGTATTTCAGAGCTGAATTGAGTAGTTTATGCTACTATTTCCCTTGTTTCGTGTATTTCTTCCTTTTCGTGTGATCTTTGTAGGAATATGAAGAATTCAGTGGAAAATGGACCAAATCTGTCCTGGAGCGTTTAGCTTAGGATTGGACATAAGGAGAATGCTCGAGGAACAAACTTGGCGTGCATTTCGGAGCTTGAAAAACAAATTTGGAAGCGAACTATCAGCTACATCAGTCGACCGACCGTGCCTAGTGGTCGGTCGACCACATCAGTAGCAGTCCCAGTTGCAGAACGTGAACAGTAGCATGCAGGAGCCCGATATTCAGTCGGTCGACCACTCCTTGTGGTCGGTCGACTGCCTCTTAAATCTGACGGAAATTAAAAGATTAGTAAAAGCCCATTGTAATTAGGTTTTTAGATATAGGTTACGTGAAACTCTATATAACGTAACCTCATATCCTGTATTGATAGGTTATCATTAGCTTACAATTAACTATTCAATACGTTAGATTGTTCTTCATACTTTATTTCTCAATAAAGCTTTGCTTCGGATCTTCTTCTGCTTTGCTATTTCGGTATTATTCCCTTTTAATTTATAGTTCACTTTATTTGCCTTTTAGTTTAAAATTGCTAGTGTAGATACCCCGAAACCGTCAATAACGTTTTATGCAATTTAATTGTTCTTCTAGTTTAATTATGAATTCTATTCCTTTAATCGCAAATTACATTGTTGTTATCGTTGTTAGTATGTGTAGCTAAATCACCATTGCTAAGATGTAGGCGAACTTAGCGTAGATGGCACTAGAATAGGCTACCCTCGGATTAGGGCTTGGTCGACCGACTGGCTTATCTGGTCGGTCGACTGAGTCGGTTGGTCGATCGACTGGGGTAGCTGGTCGATCGGCCACCTTCGTGTCTTATTTGCTTCGTTTGACTCGTTAAGTCCAATATCTATCAATGAGACCTAGCGGAGACTTGTTAGATGCTTAGTTTTGACCAACCCGTAGATCGAAAGATAGGGAAGGACTTAGATTAACAAATTAAGACGGCTAAATTGCTAGATCGAAAGATAATGTAATTTAGGCATTAGGATCGCTAGTCAAGAACGAAAGTTAGTATTAGTGACACCTAGGGACTAATAGCATAGACCGAAAGGGGCTATTAGTTGACTTGGACATAGAGGACTTGTCATACCCATCACCCACGACTATATTTCGAGACTTACCTAAACTTTTGTGCCATCGTAGCTGTAGTGGCCCGATCATCCTAGCTTGTTTCTATTATTTGTTTACACCATCTTATTATTTGCTTGTTTTTATTTGCTTATTTATTTCATTTGCATTTAGACTTAGACAAAATCCAAACCCCCTCAAATTATTGCCCTAAGATTGGAATATTAAACAATAGAAACTCTCCCACCTGTCTGTGGTTCGACCATGTTACCACTAACTTCTGTTAGTTTTAATAGGTATTATAAATAATATTTTTGGTGCACACAACGACATGCATCAAATTTTGGCGCCGTTGCCGGGGAGGCAGCGCTAGTTTTTATTGTTTTGTTATTTTAGTCTTTTTCTTAGTTTAAGGAGCTTTTGTTTCTTAAACTTTTCTCATCTTTTTGTTGTAGTTTATTCTTATGCGCAGGTCTCAACAAGGTGAATTATTTCCCCTTGATCTCGAGCTAGAGAGGACCCTGCGAGTTAAGAGAAGGCTATTTCAAGAAGCACAGTCCGAGGAAGAGCCTAGTTCTCGGACAAGTTTCTACGAGAACGAGTTGTTTGAAGAAAACCCACCACCATCTCCAGTTTCTTCCACAGAGACCGTTACCTCACCAGATTTTCTTGAGATGGCTGAAGAAGCTAGTATAGCCAGTCACTCCGAGCCAACAGCTGCGAATCTCTATAAGGGATTCGCATTACCAGGGACGGATAGAAAATTTGAGCCGAAACCGTCTTATATTAACTTGGTTGAGAGAAACCAATTTGGGGAGCCGCAAATGAAGATGCAGCTAAACATATGGAGACATTCATTGACCATCACGCCCCATACCCCCACCAGCAGGTGTGACCCAGGACCAGGTAAAGGAGACGATGTTTATATTCTCACTCCGTGATGCTGCTAGGTAGTGGTACCGAGACCTGGATCGAGCTGCTAATGGGATCACTGATTGGAATTCACTGGCCCTAGCATTCTACAAGAAATATTTATCTGCCTCGAAGACTAATGCCATTAGAGCTCCGATCACGAGCTTTAAACAGGGTCCTGATGATCATGAGGCATGGATCCGTTTCAAGAAGGTGGTGCGAACTATTCCGCACCATGGGTTCGAGCAATGGAGCCTATGCAATCAATTTTATAATGGGCTTTATGACGATCAGAGGGCTATCCTGGATTCGGCAGCTAATGGCAGATTCCAGGAGAATGTTGGAGAAACTAAGGGGTGGAAAATCATTGATGATATGGCCATCTATAAAGCTGAGCATGGAAATTCTAGGGGAAATCAAAGGAGAGCTGCTGAATCCCCTTCTGTAGCTGCATTAGAGGCTCTTACGGCGAGATTTGATAAGTACGAGTTGGGAGGAGCTTCAAAAGGAGGGATCTATCAAGTGAATGCTGTGTCAGACGGTTCTTTTGTCTGCAAGAGATGTGGAGGAGAAGGACATGTTGCAGATTTTTGTCCTAGTTCCTATGAGTCTTGTGCTGCTTTTCAACATTATAGGCAGACAAACACTTATTGTAATACCCGCCCTTTTAGGGACCCTTCGACCAGTGTTGACTGACCTTGGGAGCGGGAGTAGTTCTTAGAAGTGCGTGCCAAAGCTGTCTTGGGTTACGAGTTACGCGAGATACTCGATGGAGTAGAGGCTACTCAATCGAGTAGCGTGGTTACTCGATCGAGTAGGGGGTCACTCGATCGAGTATGTGGGGTACTCGATCGAGTATCGAGTTTTCAGCGAGGGTTTTTATTCGCGTTTTGTTAAATCCGCAAATCATTTCCGCCACTTTCCACCTATCCTTTGGTCGCCTCTTTCCCTTCCCTTCACCATAAAACCTCCATGGAAGCCTTTTGAAGATCCTTGTGCCTTAGGAGAGCGTCACTTGAGTCGGGTAGCGGTCTTTTGCCGGGTTTCTCCTTATAGGTATGTCATAATCATCATCTGTATCCTCATCTTTGCAGTTAGGGTTTGCTTGGTAGTAATAGATGTTGTGTTGTGGTTATAGGCTTTGCTTGATTGCTGGATATGTCATATGTTGGCATGGATTGGTTGCAGTTGCTTAAAGGTAGGTTCGCCTACTCAGTCTCTGTGGATAGTCTAGTGTGTCGATTGTCGTATCATTGTTGTTGTGTTGTGGCTGCGTTGTGTGGCAACATTTATGCTGTAGTCGGTTAGTACATACAGTTTGTTGGTTGTTACGTTGCAGCTGTCTGTGAATGTTTGTCTCTGGTTCGCGAGGCGTGTCCTCGGCTGAGTGGGGTCACTTGCGGGAGTGGCTTCACGCCCTAGTTTCGCCTTTCGTGGAACCCGCCACGGAAGGGGATGTGCACATTAATGGACAGGGTTATCGCTCGGTATGATGAGCGGGGATTTGGTGGGTACGGTTGCGGTCCCCCACTGGCAGGGCTGGTCTAGTGGACAGTCAGGGATAGAGGTTGATTGGTTTAGTGTGATTGTGTGTGAGATTGATAGCGTTGTGTCGTGTTGATAGTTATGTTGTTGTTGTCGTATCTTATCTCAGTACCGACCTTGTGTGGTTATTTTGTTTGTTGTGTGTCTGTCTTGATCCCTTATGGTGAGCAGTCGGTCTTAGTAGGTGTTGATGTTGTTGATAGCTGGAGTCCGGGAAGGGATGAGTCTTCACGAGATTTGATAGCTCTAGAGAGTAGCCTTTGAGTTGTATCATTTATATCGTTGTTGGCTTTAAATCACTTGTAATATAACATAATAGTTCTCTTATCGACATTTGATTATTATTGTCCTCGGGCAACCGAGATGGTAATGCCCTTATATGCTAAGGAAGGCCTAGTTAAGGCTCCTCTGAATTTGGGGGTGTTACAAAGTGGTATCAGAGCGACGATTTTGGAACCTGTAACAAATGAAAATAATGAACGTAGTGAGTTTAATAAAATGAACCTGGTGTATGTGTAATGGGAGCCCCAGCTGATGCTAGGTTTTGGGTGAGTAGACGCCCTTATTTCAAAATCTTGGCCCCATGATACTTAAGCAAGTCACATGGTATGGGAAGGTGGAGTCCGTGTGGATATGTGTGATGTGTATGTTAATTGTGTCGGAGCTACCTGTGGTTGAGTCTTTGCTAACATAGAGATAGGTATAGTAGTTGCGTCTGAATGGTGCTTAGTGAAGTTTTGGCATGATTAGTGAGCTTGGATGATGATTTCGAGATACGTGACAATAGTCTATTCGATAGAAATACGTGGAAATGTGAATGGGTGTGCTATAATAGAAGAGTGAACATGTTGGTGTTTGCGATAAGTTGATGATGCCGGTAGTCATGTACGAGTTTATAAACCCTACCGTAATTACGATGATGATAGTTATGGAATTGTTAGGTTATAATATGAAACATAGCATATAGTAAAGCGTATATGCCTTGTTTATTGGTTGAAATTTTTTCGCTGCGTGACAATCTGTTTGTGTAAGATGATTTGCTTATGATTGAATTTGAAACTTGATAGATTAATTTGTTATGAAGAGTATGCATTTATATAATATATGAAATAATGAATTAATGTTAATTATATGCTTCAAGTTGATGTGAACACGAGTTTGGTAGTAATGTGTAAAGTATGTTTAAGTGTAATATGATGACGTGATTATGTTTATAAATGATTCGGTAGCAGGTAAACCGAGTTGGGTAATCTGTGTAGCGTAATGTGAAATACACCTTATTAGTTGAGACGATACGTTATGCGTGAGTAATAATGGTAATGCGTGAACAAGTGTGATAATTAGTGCCGAATTCCGAACTTGGTTTGGAATCGACACGCGATGTTGTTTTTGCAGGAATCTTCGATTTGCTTCGTATTTCTGACCGAGTACTTAACTATACTTGACCTAGTGCGAGTGCTTACTAGACCGAGTAGACCTCACTCGATCTAGTTAGGAAGCTATGACGCAAGGATGTGGAAAAATTTCTGCAGATACTCGACGAAATAGCGCCTACTCGATCGAGTACCCTAGACGCTCGATCGAGTAGGTTACTGTACAGTGATTCTTACGGGTTTCTTAAAACCCCTATTCTTTCTAAGTCTTCTCATTCTTCTTCTATAATTCGAACCCT
This sequence comes from Silene latifolia, assembly GCF_048544455.1. Lineage (NCBI taxonomy): Eukaryota > Viridiplantae > Streptophyta > Magnoliopsida > Caryophyllales > Caryophyllaceae > Silene > Silene latifolia. The sequence continues at coordinate 243,009,540 of NC_133537.1, forward strand.
AAGCCTAATTTCCTCTCAAAAGCTTTCCTCATCTTGTGTTGGTGGTGATTCTTGGGGTTGTTCTCCTTGTTTAGTTTCGTTCTTTTACTTTACTAATTAATCAAGGTATGCTTTTCTTCCTAATTTACATGATTTATTGAGTTGAATGTGTTAGAATAGTGATACAATCTGAAATTTTCGATTCATATGGATAGATTATTGCTTTTAATTGTTATAATATGATTCACATGCTTCCCTTGTATGAATGTTGGTGATTAATTGCTTTAAAATAAGCTAGAAATTGCCAAATTGAAGCCGAAATTTCTAGGGTTTACAAAAAATCAAAATCGATTTTGGGTCTTTTACATTGATTAGATGATGAAATTGAGTACTATACCTTATATATATCATGTTGAAGGATGGATTTTGATGATTTCCACCTTAGAAAGTTGCCTTAAAACTCCGTCTTAAAAGTGCCCCAAATGGAAATTCGTTATTTATATTTGGAATTTGGTGTTGTATATGGCCGTTTAAGTAAAGGTTGAACTTCAATATGATAGTAGTGATGATGATTGATTAAGAATATGTCAAAATAGTTACAGCTGTAGAGACCGTCTGATAAGTTTAACTGAGTTATTTGTTTCTAATATTGAAGATGATGATGATATGTCCTAAATTACTTTTCCATGAACTAGTACGAATGCCTCACATGTTATTAGGAGTGTGTATGGAGTAACCTTAGAATCATGCTAGGTTGTTAGAAGTTGTTGAGCATGTGTATTCACCATGATAAATTTTTCACAACTATGGTTTATGAGTAGCTATAAACTGAGTTTATATATCAAATTGGGGAAACTGTTGGTGAATGTGTGTACCTAGTTGAGTATTCAAAGTTTAATGGAATGAATTATGTGCTTCACATGTCGAACTTGTTGATGAATTGGTGTACTTAGCTGAGTATGTAAAATCCATATTGCGTGAAGTATATGCTTTACATGTTTATGCAATTTGTTTAAGTCATATACGGAAACAGATTCCGAGACCGAACGTAGGAACCCATCAAAGTAAACGGGGGAGGGTTACACAACCTGAGGTTGGGGAAGGGAGTGGACCCGTGGTACCCGCAGTTCCGGAGTACCCTTCTATTGTGTTTGTATATTTTAAACAGCGAGAGCGTTTTGTAGTTTTGCAAAAACAAAAAATGAGACCGACGAGGTGTATAGATACTACACTGTTGGAGGATTTGGAGATAGAGACGGATGTCCGTCACATATTTGAGACTTTGGGCCTTACGGGTTTGTATAGGCTGAGGAAACATACCTACCCTTTTCTTACCTTAGAGTTTATGAGCTCCTTTAGTTATGACCCAGCTGCCCAAACCGTTGAGTTTAGGTTGATGAACACCAGTTTTATGTTGACTATGGATTTGTTTGCGTCTCACCTTGGGTTGGCCAAGCCTCCCAAGGATTCTATCACTGATATCCCAGCTGAGTGCGGTGTCTGCCGCCTAATGCCTTATCTGACTGGAAAGCCAGCTCCCACTTCAAGTAACATGTTGATTAATGACGTTCAGCATGTTACCTTGAGGGTCTTTCTCCGTTCTCTTTCCAACCTCCTTTAAGATAGACCGGATATCAGTAAACTGAATAATCATGAGTTGTTGCTTCTGATGTCTTACCTCAACCCGGAGCGGGCCAGGAAAGTGGTCTTTAATGCTCCTTCCATGGTCTGTGCTGCCCTTGCCTTGATGGCTACTGCCTCTTCCCGGTACTTGAGTTGTGGCGCTATCGCCACTCGGTTAGCTGAAAAGCTAAACTCCTTTGAGGCTTCTTCGGAGTATGTGCCTCTAGCTACCCCAGTGCCTACTATGGATCGTGACTACTATCTCGACCAGAAATGGTTGAGAACTTTGGCTGACGGTAGCCTAGCTTGGAGGGTGTGGGGCATGAGTTGGATGAAGATTCCAGCTCCTGAGCACCTCCCACCGACGGAGCCTTTAGAGCTGGCAGTAGTGATTGTGGACTATGATGATGAGGAGGAGGAGGAGGATGTTGATAGACCTCGCCAGTTGCAGACCTACCTCATCGACGACACGATTCTCGTGGTGATGCCAGAGCCGAAGAAGGGCGAGAACGCGACGGTTGTGGTGGTGGAGAGACCTAGGTTGGGGAGAGGACCCCGTCGAGTGAGGGAGAGGACCTCGGAGACTAGGCCACGGCTGGTAGCACCACAGCAGCAGCAGCATCCTTTTCCGTGCTACCCTTACCTCGACACCCCGGAGACGCGATCTAGCTACTTGGCAGAGAGAGTGTCATCTACTTTGACACTCAGGAATATGCACGAGATGGCGTACGCTCAGGGGATAGGGACCGAGGGACTGTATCCGGTTTGGTGGAGTGGAGTTGGGGACTATAGTGGGGTTTTCCACTCCAACAGTGTGGATCGGTCGACGTGGGGGACACCTCAGTCCTTTCCCTACGGTGGCTTGACCCCATGGTACGTGAGTCCGGGAGCCGGAGTAGGAGTAGATGCGGGTATTGGGTCATCGGGAGCGGGTACGTCTGGCGGTGATGGTGGTGATGAGGTGATGGTTGAGCAGCAACAGCAGCAGCAGGAGGAGTGATGCTCCTTGTTTCTACCTTTGTTTATGGTCGTTGGTAGTAGATGTTGGTAGTGTTGTAAGATTTTGGTAGTTGTTTTCATCGAAACTTTGATTATAAACTTGTATTGTTGGCCATAAGGCCGAATTTGATAATTGACAGGGTAGCAGGATTGATTTTGGGGGTCAGGAAATCATCCCGACTCAAGTTATGTGACGACTATGTATATATATGTTGGTTTAAGTCAGGTTTTATAAGGCATTTTGGCCTGTAGGTACTCGACAGAGTACCCCGTACTCTATCGAGTAGTTGCGGGAAATAAAGAAATAAAGCATTCTGACCTTTGGGCTACTCGATCGAGTAGCCAAGGCACTCGATCGAGTACCACTACATACTCGATCGAGTAGCACTGTTACAGGAGGTTTTCGAAAATTAAAAGTGTGCAATTGTTTTATTATTGCAAGTTTGATGTTTAATGTGGATAGTAGTGCATAGTAACACCTTTGAACCGTTAATTTCATATGTTAGACGTTGCGCTTGGGTTTTATATGCATATTTGTCACAATTAGTGAAGTGGTGATAGTTTCTTGTTGCTTTAATGTTACATCCGCCCTATTATTATCTATTTATCGGAGTTACATCTTCTCATACAATTGTGCATACGATATTAACATGCTTTATCAATGGTGGCTAGTTATTCCGGTGGTTTGTGTATGATTTCTAATTTAACGAGTATATGCTTAGCGAGTAATGTCCATAATAAATAATATGGTTCTAATTTATGTTATGAAGCAAGTAATAGGTAATATGTGTGCTAATTTTGATGGTGAACTTCGGGGACGAAGTTCCTTTTAGAGGGGAAGAGTAATGTCGCAAAATAAAAAGGCTGATTTTGAAACTACGTTGTTGTTTGCTTATAAGGTTTTGTTGTGTAATTACAAAATTTTCTAGTACTTTGATCACATTGCTTGTATGAAGTGTAAATGGTTACTTTAGTCCATTGAAGTGAATGTGATGGTATGTTTTAAAGGACGGTCATAAAGAGATAGTTGTGGTGCAATGTGTCGTAATAGAATCGCGTTGTTGAGTAACATGGTGGTATTAGTTGTGCAGCATGAAGTTGATATGAAATATGTTTCGGGTTGATAGTTGTTACCATATGATGGGTGATCGCTGTTTGTGCTGGTTCGTATTACGAGGTTGATGTTTTATATAGGATAGTTTGTAAAAGTTGAAGTATACATATAGAGTGACAGTTGATGATGATAATGTTTGTATGATAGTTGCAAGAGTCGATATATATGTATGAATAAAGCGTTAGACAGTGATGATGATGACATGGGGGGTGGTATTTCAGGAGAGTAGTGTCGAAAGAGGAGTGATGTTGTTGTATCTCCGTGTCGAGTGTGTTGGAAAGGTGAGTTGAACTTCGGGGACGAAGTTCTTTTAAGGGGGGAAGACTGTAATACCCGCCCTTTTAGGGACCCTTCGACCAGCGTTGACTGACCTTGGGAGCGGGAGTAGTTCTTAGAAGTGCGTGCCAAAGCTGTCTTGGGTTACGAGTTACGTGAGGTACTCGATACAGTAGAGGCTACTCGATCGAGTAGCGTGGTTACTCGATCGAGTAGGGGGTCACTCGATCGAGTATGTGGGGTACTCGGTCGAATATCGAGTTTTCAGCGAGGGTTTTTAATCGCGTTTTGTTAAATCCGCAAATCATTTCCGCCACTTTCCTCCTATCCTTTGGTTGCCTCTTTCCCTTCCCTTCACCATAAAACCTCCATTGAAGCCTTTTGAAGATCCTTGTGCCTTAGGAGAGCGTCACTTGAGTCGGGTAGCGGTCTTTTGCCGGGTTTCTCCTTATAGGTATGTCATAATCAGCATCCGTATCCACATCTTTGCAGTTAGGGTTTGCTTGGTAGTAATAGATGTTGTGTTGTGGTTATAGGCTTTGCTTGATTGCTGGATATGTCATATGTTGGCATGGATTGGTTGCAGTTGCTTAAAGGTAGGTTCGCCTACTCAGTCTCTGTGGATAGTCTAGTGTGTCGATTGTCGTATCATTGTTGTTGTGTTATGGCTGCGTTGTGTGGCAGCATTTATGCTGCAGTCGGTTAGTACATACTGTTTGTTGGTTGTTACGTTGCAGCTGTCTGTGAATGTTTGTCTCTGGTTCGCGAGGCGTGTCCCCGGCTGAGTGGGGTCACTTGCGGGAGTGGCTTCACGCCCTAGTTTCGTCCTTCGTGTAACCCGCCACGGAAGGGGATATGCACATTAATGGACAGGGTTATCGCTCGGTAAGATGAGCGGGGATTTGGTGGGTACGGCTGCGGTCCCCATCGGTGGTCCGGTGGGATCATCAGCGAGAGGTTGATTAGTTTAGTGTGATTGTGTGTGAGATTGATAGCGTTGTGTCGTGTTGATAGTTATGTTGTTGCTGTCGTATCTTATCTCAGTACTGACCTTGTGTGGTTGTTTTGTTTGTTGTGTGTCTACCGTGATCCCTTATGGTGAGCAGTCGGTCTTAGCAGGTGTTGATGTTGTTGATAGCTGGAGTCCGGGCAGGGATGAGTCTTCACGAGATTTGATAGCTCTAGAGAGTAGCCTTTGAGTTGTATCATTTATATCGTTGTTGGCTTTAAATCACTTGTAATATAACATAATAGTTCTCTTATCGACATTTGATTATTACTGTCATCGGGCAACCGAGATGGTAATGCCCTTATATGCTAAGGAAGGCCTAGTTAAGGCTCCTCTTAATATGGGGGTGTTACACTTATTTTGAGCCGAATGTCCATCCAAACTTGAGGTGGAGTAGCCATAACGTCCAAAATCCGACTCCAACCCCACAACAGCAGCAGCAAAGTTATGTGCCCCCTCATAAGCAACAACAGTTTCAAAAGCCTCCCTAGGTGCCTCAGCAGCAGCAATTTCAAAGTTCTGACATTTCTAAGCTGAAAAACATGGTTCAAAATCTGTCGGGTTTGCTGCAAAAGGAGTCTCAAGCTAGAGAGACCTCTACAAAAATGTTGGAGAGCCAAATTGCTCAATTGGCTAGCAAGAGTGCAACTCGAGCTCCTGGGCAACTACCATCGCAGCCGGACCAAAAGAAGGAGACCCTTAATGCTATTACTACCAGGAGTGGGTCTACACTTGAGGGTCCTACAGTTGAAAATGCTAAAGGAAAGAAAAAGGCTGCTGAAAAGGGGAAGAAACAGAAGACGTATAGCGCTGGAAGCAGTCGACCGACCGCATCACCCAGTCGGTCGACCACTGATGCTGTTCCAGAGGACTTCCCTGATGCTTCTGACAATTCGGGTAAAATTGCCCCTGGTCGACCGACCGAGGAGGGTGGTCGACCGACCACCAGTGCTGCTGTCGCTGAGCCTTATCGCCCATCTATGCCTGATAACTTGTGTGAATTCTTGTTCCAAGGCGATTCGACTCCGAGATTTTTGAGGAGAGCTCTAGCTACGGATAATACTATTCCCGTCCCATATCCGGAGAGGCTGATTCCGACCAAAGAACAGGTATCCTTTGATAGATTTAAAGATGTGATTAGTAGTCTAAATGTTCAGGTGCCTTTTCTAGATTTGGTCAATCAAGTGCCCGCTTACATGAAATTTATGAAGCAGCTTTTAACTAAAAAGCGGTCACTTGAGCCAGTCCAGTCTGTAGCATTTACTGAGGAGTCTAGCTCCTATTTGACCCAGACTGTCCTCCGAAAGTTAGCTGACCCAGGGAGTTTTTCTGTCCCATGTTCTATTGACACCTTTCCCATAGAGAAAGCCTTATGTGATTTGGGGGCTAGCATTAGTGTGATGCCCTTAAGTCTAGCGAAGAAATTAGGCTTGACCAAATTTGCCGTGACCAACATGACTGTTCAGATGACTGATCGCTCTGCGGTCCAGCCTATAGGGGTCATAGAGGACATTCCTGTCCAAATAGGGAAATTCTTTTTCCATGTTGACTTTATTGTCCTAGACATGCCCGAGGACGATCATATTCCTATCATTCTAGGGAGACCATTTTTGCACACTGCTGGTGCAATAATTGATGTTGGGGAGCGGACCTTTACCTTTAGGGTGGGCAAACAGTCCATTATTTTTGCTCGAACCGCTAGGAAGAAGGATCCCATGTGGGATGTTTCAGGCAATGCTATTTCTGCTAAATCGTCTTATGTGGTCATTTCTGATGTTCCTACTTTATTGCCTGTACCCATTATTCCTGCTGTTGTGACACCTCTGTCCCAGATTGGGAGCAAATTGGAGGACGATTTGTCTGTTTCATCTATTGCAGGAGCTGGTTTGGGGAAGGATAGAGCTGCCCGTTACTCCAGTTGAGCCTATTATGCAGAGAGGTGGCCTTGGATGCTTGAGTTATGGCACTGACGAGGAGCCTGAAGAGGATGAGCCGGCCAAAGTTACAGTTTCTGACTTGGAGCTTGAGAAGTCAGATGACAAGTGGGAGGATGCGTTAGATGTAGATCCGTCGGACGATGTTGTGGATTGGAGTGCTGAGAAGATAACCACCGTGGAGGGTGCTTCGTGTAGCCAGAAGCCATGGTCAGAGATTTTCCGCATTTTTCGCGGATAAACATTTTATTGCTTGAGTTTTTAAGACAATTTATCGCATTTAAGACTTTTTACTGTTTTTGGTTTGCGCGAGACTTCGCTTTGTTTGGTTTGCTTTAGGATTTTTAAGACTATAGACTGTTTTTATCGGGTTTACGCGAATTTTGGGTGCGTAATATTGTGCATTTGCAGGTTTGTAGACAATGATAACTCAATCTATTGAGTTATTTCGAAGAAAAACAGGTTCTGTGTCAGGTACAGTGGTCGGTCGACCGGTTCCCTTGGTCGATCGACCGGGTTGCAGATTTCCAGAAGCACTGTTCACCTATCATTTGGTCGGTCGACCAGCCCCTTCAATCGGTCGACCACCAATGCTGCTATACTTGACTCTCGTTTTCTTCTACTTTAAATTCCATGCACATTTTTCCCGCCCAAATTCTTTTATTTCCGAACGATGTTTGCTTTTCTGTCTTTCAGGTATCTTATGGTAGCACCGCTGGCTACCGAAACCTCCTAGCTCGCGCTGGTTTGGGGAAGTTTCCGTTCGCGCTTAAATCTTGTGAGTTCCCGACATCTTTTTTTCTTATGTCTTATTTAGTTGTAGTTCTTTAAATGCAAATTCTCATTTCCTTTTTCGCTTCTTATACATGATTTTGCACAATGGGGACATTGTGTGATTTGGTTTGGGGAAGGGTTTTACATTGCATAGCATTCATTTGTTTTTGCATTCACGTTTAATTATTCTGTTTGCATTGTTATTTAATTTCTCCATATATACCAAAATACCAAAAAAATTGAAAAATTTCAAAAAAATTCAAAAAATTGCACGTTTATTTAAGCATGTAGGTTGAGTCGGAACGATATTATTTCAATGATGACATTGCATTTGCATCTGGTTATGCCTAAGCCTTGCTAATTGATATGTTATTAGTAGAATCATATATACATATCTACGAGTTTTCGTTAAATTATTCGCTGAACTTTAGACTTGACTTGGATTTGTGGCAAACTACATTATTTTCTGAGTTTTAGAGCCTATAACTGGTGTCATCTGTGACCGGTTTATCTAGGATTGTGAGTAGTTGCTCCTTATGAGACATGTTACATTAATTTGCATAAATATGAACTTAATCTGCTTAATACCTGTACGCATTTGGTTTGTGGTTTGTTGACACATGTGGAAGAGGACCCCTTTTCTCATTTTACCCATAAGCCCCTCATAGCCAAATTTGCCTTTTTTGTCCCATAAACTACATACTATATTTAGCCTACCTTATCCGAGCTAGTAATTGTGTTTTTGGGAATGTGCTTAATGCTATTTGGTTATATACTCAATTGAGTGATTGGTGAAATGATGAGAAAGAAAAGAAGAGAAAAGAGAAAGAGAAAGAGAAAGAGAAAGAAAATATATATAGAAAATATATATAGAAAAAAAAAAGAAAAAAAAAGACGAAAAAATTGTATCAAACCCGACATTCAGTCGACCGACCGTCCCCTATGGTCGGTCGACCAGGTTACTGCAAATTCGAAAAATCACATGTTGCAATTGTTATGATTTGGTGATTTTCAGTCCCATGTTATCATTTATATTCTTTGGGGAGTTTTATTTTATGGAGGTTGTGAGTTTTGTGCTTCAATTTGGCACCATATTGTATCATTTACATTGAGTTTGAAGTTGGGATTCGCTTATAGTTTGGATTTGTAGTTACTAGCTTGGCTTTAACTCCTCATATCCAAATTCATTTTAGCCCCTTCTTACCCTTTTCCTCACATATCCATATTTACTTCGGCATGGGTCATGGTCCTTTATGGTTGGAATGCGTATGTACGGTTGTAGAGATTACTTTCATATTAGATTGCAGGCATGTTATCATAGGTCGTAGTTAGGTGAGTTTCTTTACAAAATTTACTTCTTTCTATCTTTACATATATTCACCTGTGCTTATGTGTGATATGAGCGACCCGTGAGAGTCCATAATGATAAGTCTCTATAGTTGACGGTTCAGCAAGTTTTCAACGACTAAATAACTCGTTTGCATGATTCACATTGCTAATTGATTGTTGATTTGTAGCATTAAATTTGTTTAGGCTTTACATGTTTCATTTCGCTCTGAGATTGAAATCGTTCCATTAGGTTCTAAGATCTAGTCTAGTTCTTGCTTGGGGACAAGCAAGGGTTTGGTTTGGGGAAGTTTGATGCGTGTCTAATATATGATGTTTTGCACCTCATTTCACACGCATTTCAGAGCTCAATTGAGTAGTTTATGCTACTATTTCCCTTGTTTCGTGTATTTCTTCCTTTTCGTGTGATCTTTGTAGGAATGTGAAGAATTCAGTGGAAAATGGACCAAATCTGTCCCGGAGCGTTTAGCTTAGGATTGGACATAAGGAGAATGCTCGAGGAACAAACTTGGCGCGCATTTCGGAGCTTGAAAGACAAATTTGGAAGCGAACTATCAGCTACATCAGTCGACCGACCGTGCCCAGTGGTCGGTCGACCACATCAGTAGCAGTCCCAGTTGCAGAACGTGAACAGTAGCATGCAGGAGCCCGACATTCAGTCGGTCGACCACTTCTTGTGGTCGGTCGACTGCCTCTTAAATCTGACGGAAATTAAAAGATTAGTAAAAGCCCATTGTAATTAGGTTTTTAGATATAGGTTACGTGAAACTCTATATAACGTAACCTCATATCCTGTATTGATCATTCAGTTCCTATTATGTTATCATTAACTTACAATTAACTATTCAATACGTTAGATTGTTCTTCATACTTTATTTCTCAATAAAGCTTTGCTTCGGATCTTCTTCTGCTTTGCTATTTCGGTATTATTCCCTTTTAATTTACAGTTCACTTTATTTGCCTTTTAGTTTTAAATTGCTAGTGTAGATACCCCGAAACCGTCATTAACGTTTTATGCAATTTAATTGTTCTTCTAGTTTAATTATGAATTCTATTCCTTTAATCGCAAATTACATTGTTGTTATCGTTGTTAGTATGTCTAGCTAAATCACCATTGCTAGGATGTAGGCGAACTTAGCGTAGATGGCCCTAGAATAGGCTACCCTCGGATTAGGGCTTGGTCGACCGACTGGCTTATCTGGTCGGTCGACTGAGTCGGTTGGTCGATCGACTGGGGTAGCTGGTCGATCGACCACCTTCGTGTCTGATTTGCTTCGTTTGACTCGTTAAGTGCAATATCTATCAATGAGACCTAGCGGAGACTTGTTAGATGCTTAGTTTTGACCAACCCGTAGATCGAAGGATAGGGAAGGACTTAGATTAACGAATTAAGACGGCTAAATTGCTAGATCGAAAGATAATGTAATTTAGGCATTAGGATCGCTAGTCAAGAACGAAAGTTAGTATTAGTGACACCTAGGGACTAATAGCATAGACCGAAAGGGGCTATTAGTTGACTTGGACTGAGACGACTTGTCATACCCATCACCCACGACTGTATTTCGAGACTTACCTAAACTTTTGTGCCATCGTAGCTGTAGTGACCCGATCATCCTAGCTCCTTTCTATTATTTGTTTACACCATCTTATTATTTGCTTGTTTTTATTTGCTTATTTATTTCATTTGAATTTAGACTTAGACAAAATCCAATCCCCCTCAAATTATTGCCCTAAGATTGGAATATTAAACAATAGAAACTCCCCCGCCTCTCTGTGGTTTGACCCTGTTACCACTAACTTCTGTTAGTTTTAATAGGTATTATAAATATTATTTTTGGTGCACACAACGACATGCATCAGTAATGATGTATAACACTTCATATACTTTGAGTATGATGAATTGTTTCAAAATCGAATTTAAGTAATAGAGTAATAGTAACCAACTAAGCCATAAGGATTAACCTTAAGTCTTGAAGAAGCAGTAAGGGTGTAAAGCAAAGTGTTTTTGATGCAATTCACTAATTTGTGTAAGGGTGTTACACAAATGTCAATTAACATTTGAGATTGCGCAAGGCATCAGACAAAACCATATTCAAAACACGTGAAGATGGTTAAGGAACCATTGTGGCTATGTTATTTAAGAAATAGATTTGCTAGAATCGTTCTAGGCAATAAAGAACAATGAGAGATATTTACAACGGTAATTGAGTACACTTGCAATCATGAGATGTGCGAGAGGAATGGATCCCGCACACTATGAAAACAGTGGGAGCTGTTCTAAGGCTAAAGAGCTTATGTCTAGATTGGATCTAGACACGTACTCAGAAAGTTTTGTAATGCAAATGTATACATTACAAAGGAAAACAAGTATGTAGTAAGGTTGAGTTAGGTACAAGAAGTTGATAAAACCTACTAACCAAAGCCTTTTCATGGGCTTAACATGATGAGTCATGTCATATGTCATTTCCATTGTATTGAGATGAACAACTACATATAAGATGAAAATGGAATATAAAAATATGAAGTAGTAATCAGGTATTGACTTTTCATATGTGATAATCACATTTGTCGTTCGAGTTTTTTAAAATCTGAAAACTCCATTTATACTTTGTTACATCCAAACGGGTTGTAGAGACAATATTGAACACCGTTAAAGTGAACCCGGATTAACATGGTATTCGCCCATAGTCACTTGTATGAGGTGACGTCTCGAAGTGACTAGAGTGTGATGCGATTGATGGCAAGTTCAATTGCCATAAAGTCATGTGAGATGACTAGTCGATCACATAGGCAGACATTTAGGAACACCTTGTCGGGCCTTATGACCGCTTATAGAGTTCTGAAAATTTATATAGCCTGGTCGTGGCGAGAGCTACTATAGTATTCTAATGAGTCGATTCTTTTGACTAAAGACTGTTCGGCTAAGGTGGCACAGTTTCAGATTAACTTTGATTTATGTTACTACGACCTTCGTAAACGGGGTCAAATGGGCATATTTTGGGTTATGATGGCTGTGGCTAGTCGAAGGGAATAGTGCGATAGGAATTGTCCACCCCCTTGTCACGGTTAAAACAATATCTCAGGGCCACTCGAGGAGTAATGAACTGGAAATGCGTGGCCACGCTCGGAAGGTATCTATGGTAGATAATTACGGTCAATAAATTATTCTCCAGATCGAGGAAACCACTCTCGATATGATCACTTGCAAGAACGACCTGAAAGACACCTTGCATTGAGTGGGAGATAGTAATAGGACAAGAGAATTGGTGACACACACTTGTCGAGGACAAGTGGGAGATTGTTGGAATATGTGTCCTCCGACAATAATGCGATCACAACTGTTGATCATGATGATCACATGTTTAAATCTCATTTTAAGAATACATGTGGGATGTAATATTTTACAGTCAACTGGTTCACACATATCGGTAATGATAGGCTGACTAGAGTTTGACATTACCGTCGTGCGACAGTGGTGATCAGTTGAACCCCTTAGGTCATACCTATAAGGAAATACTCTTAATTGATTATTTAATTAATCGTATGCCGATACGAGTTAATTAAATTGCTTAAAATTGACGGATGATTTTGTGAGTAAAGTTAACGTGTCTTATTGTAATTCGATTAAATTAGATACGTCTAAGTAATCGAATTGTTTTATTACTTGGATGAAATTATTGTTTACGAAACAATTGAAATTGAAATTGAATGAATAATTTATTATAAATACAAGACGTTGTAGTTTATAATTTGATAAACCGTTTTCGTACAAGTAATTACGAATTACTAGTCGATTTTGTATATGACATATTTTATAAGTATGTTGATTTTTAATATGTTAAAAATACATTACAATTTCATATGTCAAATAACATGTCACATATGTTACAATTGACAAATGACAAAATAAAATGGACCACCCATTTTATATATGTGTCGAAAATTAGAGGGTATTCGTGGATAAATTGTGTTGATTATTTTAATAAGAGAAAAAAACACAATGATAACCTACTTATATGTAGGCATGCAAGCCTACACTTCTTGGGAAGAAAGTTGGATCCATGCATTGGCTCCCCAATAGACACCACCACCGGTTTTGATGAAGAGGCACCAATATGGATTCCTCCATATTCATTCTCTCTAATTCTAATTTCTCTAGTGTAAGAAATATATTCTCTCTATGTCTTATGAAACATTTTTAGAGAAATAAAAACCTCACAAAAGCTCCTCTCTTGACCGAAATATTCAAGAGAAAATACAATTTATTTTGTGTCAATTTTATAGTAAGACTTATATTATTTCTAGTACAAGATAATATTAGTTATTAAGAGATTTCCTTGGGTATTCACATTTGGGAGATGTTCTAATTTGGACCTTTTGTTCATCCATTTTAAGGAAAGTTCAAGAACTAACAAATAGGTGAATTTGTTGGTGCCCTTTAATCCGAAATCACATAGTAAGATTGATGATTTCTTCTCTTATCTTATTTATGTTTGCATGCATAAGATCTAGTTTTAGTTTTATGACTAAATTAATTTGTCACATATTTGAATATGTTAAATAATGAGATTAATAATTCTAACATTACCATCTCGGTTGCCCGAGGTAAATGATACAAATTAAAACAAACCAAAGTACTTTAATAACTTAAATTGAAATAATGGTTTTATTACATTGCGAACCGATTAAATTTAAACCTTAACATTACAATATACTACGCAGCGGAAATTACTTAAATAAAATTGTATAAGTCACTAAGTGATCTATACAGCAACTATGGTCCAAGTCGAGCTCACATCCCAATGCTCCCAAGTCAGCTAATCTTTAGTAACTGTCAAATCTGCTCCCTATTATGGTTCATCACAAGTGTTCACGACTACACTGTCAACCACGAGGTTGAGTAAGATAACAATCTCAAGACAGATAATATAAATAACACAAAGATTCGAACCGCAATGCCAAATCAACCTTTCTCCTAATACACCACCACGAAGGTATTAAACAGTGTCTGCCAGTAAGTTTATAATACATCATCCGAAGACTCTTACCATGATGTCTACCTCAGCCAGTAAGTTTATATAACATCACCCGAAGGCTCTTACCATGATGTCTACCTCAGCCAGGCTAAACCTGATATCCAACTCTTTATCAACCCAATTGTAGCAACAACAATGGCTACCTACCACATCGTCTCAAGAATATCCAATACAACTTCTTCCAGTCACAATATACGAGATATGTATAATCCAATTATCCAAACAATTCAATTCAATTAACACAACATCCAATTAAATGAGAAGATACACAATTAATAGGTCCAGTAGAATCGTTATCTTACCTCTTCAGCAAATACTCCCAAATAACAAACCAATAAGATACTTGGAAAACTTCCACTTAAAAACCGTCACCTAAACAAATAATAATTATTTATACTTTATTTATAATTCATTATTAATTATCATATTTATTCATAGCTCATTATCATTAATTATTATGGTATACGAAAATCCGTTTATTAAAAATTAAGACCCGAGTTCTCATTAAACCCCGAGTTAACCCGCCTTAAAAAAAAATTAAGAAATAAAACAAAACCCGTTCATCCCGTGAACACCAATAACTACAAGTACTACCGTGTCCAACACCTTCCCTAAACACCTATTTAAACTCACCCAACCACCGCCACCAAGACCGCCACCCTTGCCCACCAGGTGCCTTCACTGCCAGCCACCAAACCACGCCGTAAACACCAGCTACAACCGACTCCAACCACCATAAACCCACGCCCTAGCAACCACGACCACGAACTCCATTAAAATCGAAAGCCCGACACTATCCTCTCACTCAACGTTTAAACAATTACCTACGACCACCACCAATCACATCGCTGCTCCTTGGTGGTTCCAGGGGTGGTCCTCCCTTCACCTTGACCCAACGACACCTCCATAGCAACACCCAAACCCAACAGCAACAACAACAAGCAATCACCCCATGTTTTCGCGTTTTTCCGGCCAAACACAACACGAACCGCCACCTTGACCCACCACGATACCTCCCCCATGGTCGACCCAACTCCCAGGTCACAAAACCACCATGCCCAGATTAAGTTGAGTCCAAATAAGGGTCGAATATGGGTCGAAGTCCCCTGTTTTAAACCCGCATAACCCTCCCCGTCTAGCTTCGAAAATACGGTCCTAAGCACCACCACGGTGGTCAAAACCGGTCAACGAAAGGTCATAGTCACTCCCTGGTGGTCCATGGTCACAACGATGGTCACGGCTTATCCTACGGTGGTCTAGTTCACGAGTTATAGCATAGTAAAGAGTATACATGAGATGGTCTTACCTCGAGTTAATTAGCTATGTAGATTCCGTCTTAATTTCTTCTACGTCTCCTCTTCTTCTCTCAAATTTTTCAGTTTGCATATCATAAACTAGGGCAAGGTATTTATCTCTATTTATAGGGTAGGTTTAGATTTATAAGAGAGCAATTAGGAAACTATGTAATTTGCCATATTATTAATATTAGACAATTACTTCTATTATTATTATTATTATTATTATTATTATTATTATTTTTATTATTATTATTATTATTATTTTATTATTATTATTATTTTATTATTATTATTATTATTATTATTATTATTATTATTATTATTATTATTATTATTATTATTATTATTATTATTGTTATTATTATTATTATTATTATTATTATTATTATTATTATTATTATTATTATTATTATTATTATTATTATTATTATTATTATTATTATTATTATTACTATTATTATTACTATTATTATTACTATTATTATTACTCTTATTATTACTATTATTATTATTATTATTGTTATTATTATTATTATTTATTATTATTATTATTATTATTATTATTACTATTACTATTATTATTACTATTATTATTATTATTATTATTTATTATTATTATTATTGTTATTGTTATTATTATTGTTATTATTATTGTTATTATTATTATTATTATTATTATTATTATTATTATTATTATTATTATTATTATTATTATTATTATTATTATTATTATTATTATTATTATTATTATTATTATTATTATTATTATTATTATTATTATTATTATTATTATTATTATTATTATTATTATTATTATTATTATTATTATTATTATTATTATTATTATTATTATTATTATTATTATTATTATTATTATTATTATTTTTATTATTAAAATCACGAGTATACACGGCCCAAGTTGCAACCCAATCCAATTCCCGTCTTACTTTATTATTTTATTATTTAATTTAGTTCCGTCCTCATTTGCAATTATTATAATAAATGCAATTAAATTAATTATTCGAATTACGTAACTTATTTATATAAACTCTACTAATTTAAGAGGTATTACACTAGTCCTCACCCATCGTATCATCATCATCTTTTTCGTTTGAGGCATCATCAACCTCCATAGATGTGGAATCATGTCCACTCTCACTTTCACTTCCTTGTTCTTCCTCACTTTCCTCTTCTTCTTGAACTTCTTCTTCTTCTCCTTCTTGTTCACCACTCTCATCAACAACCATTTCCTCTCCACCCGGTCTACCACCACTAGAAGTGCTAGGAAAGAATACTTCCCTATCCACCCAACTAGGCAAAGGACAAGATGGATCAAGATGTCCTTGCCTAGCTAGATGTAGGAGGGGCGGATATTGGGCCTTGTAAGCATCAACTCTATCATTGTAAGCTTGTTTATGCATTTCCCTCATGAGTTGAGTCAAGTAATCATTTCCCGCCTTGGCATCTTTGGGGTTGAACTCGTGGTACTCAAATGGGTAAGGTGGGGTGATAATGGAGGAGGAGGGCTCGGCAATTTCGTCCCCTTGGTGTTGAATGATGTACTCGGTCTCTTCGGAGAGTAGGAGAAGGTAGTTCGGTCGATGAACATTCAATCGGCAAATTCTGCTAGGCAAAGTGAAGGATCTAGCTTCATTTGTCAACCACCCAAACTTGTTGTCAATAGTATCGTTCTTGACCCACTTAAACTTTAGAATCATGGTGGGCAAATCGATAAGGTGGCCACCTTTTACCGGTGCATTGTGTTGTTCTTGTTTAAATCCTGGTTAAAATGCTTAGCCAAATAGGTAACTAGTCCTCCATTGGCAATAAAGGCCGTGCCTTCTTTGCCACAATCAACATTAAGCCATCGATCAACCAAAAGTCGTAGAGCATTGTATGGCTTGGTAAATTCTCTCCCAATGTTCAAAGCCGACTCAAGAAGAATAAAATCGAGTTTGGTAAGATGATTTGTGCTATTTCTAGCTATCAAAGTATTCCCAATGACCTTATGCCATACTCTAATGCCCGGATGGTGGACTAAGAGAGCACGACAATCATGAAAACGTGTGAATTTCCTTCCGGAAATTGCCATCCAAAGAGGAGCGGGGTCATACTTGGTAGGCATCTTTGTAAATTTTGCACTATCGCTAAGGCCAAATATCTTACCCAATTCGTCATAAGATAAGCATCTATCAACATTTTCAAGACGAAATTCGATGACAGTTCGAGTCTCCACCCTTGTGACTTTCAAAGAACTCAAAAATTCCAAGTTAAGTGAGGGGTATGTCAATTCTTGCATTGTAAACAATTTACTTAACCCCATAGACTCGAAAAAGGTTTTAGTTTGCTCAAGAACACTCAACTTTGACAATGCATCTTCACAAATAAACTTAGTAGGCATGATGGTTTTCTTAGCAAAGAGAATGAATTTCTCCCTATGGGAGTCGGAAGTGAAAATTACCGGCGGATAATCGGATATTTGTTCAATGACCGGAGTTGAAGAAGTAGTAGCTTTCATAGGGGGATTTTGTTCCTGAACCTCCAACCTTGCCTCTTGGACTACCAATGCCTTTGATACTTGTCTTGCTTGAAGAGCCAATTGCCTTTTGGAAATTGTCTTCTTTTGGGGTGCCTTGTTTCCACCTTTTGTTCTTGCCATTCTCCTTTGCTTAATTTCACCAATGAAAGATTGAAATATTCGATTTCTAGTAATGCTCAAATCAATTTAGGATGAATGAATGTTGCTTTGTATCCTAAAAATCGACTCAAAACTTGAAGATTTTGGTGTTTGAATCACTTGTTGTTGCAAAAGGAGTGATTAATTTTTGTTGTGAGGAAGTTTGGATTTGATTTGGTTGAATTTGGTTGAGGGAATTTGTTTTTGTTGATGGAGAGGATAAGGGTTTTGGGGTTTTGGGATTTTGGGTAGTGTTTGTATTTTGAACAAATGAGAATGAATGGGAGAGGAGGGTTTAAAAAGACCCGTTAGTTTTGAATCTGCAGAGGGAGATGAGCGGACCAGGGGTCGGGACGCTCAGATTCTTCAGAAAATGGTTCAGAAAAAGACGCCACAGGACGAGCGGACCTTAGGAAAGACGAGTGGATTCCTTGAGCTGAGACGAGCGTATTTTGCTTAGGACGCTCGGATTCCTTTACAGGGAGAAATCCCATAATTTGGCAGAAAAAAGACGAGCATCTTTTTTTGATGGACGACAGTCCAGACTGAGACGAGCGTCTTTCTGGCTGGGACGCTCGGATTAACAGTCAGACCCAAACTTTAATTTCTGCAGCTTCACCGGACAAGCGTCTGATGGCTTGGATGCTCGGGTTTCTTCAGTACGAGCGGATTATTCCTCAGGCCGCTCGGATTCTTCCTTGACCACATGGATTTAGGTCCATCTGTGGGTGCTTCGTAACCCGTGTCATTTCATTCTTCAATTCTTATGTTCTTCATTGTAGGGGCACTACAAAGGCATCAATAGCCTAGGCAATTGCTATCCCCACACTAAGTCAAAGCACTACACATTAATAAATTCATTAGCCCCTCCCTCACTTCTCTCAAAATGATGAATATCTTGATCAAGGCACAAAAATGTAAATCCAAAAATGACAAAAATGCAATAGAATAATTGAAATGCAAGTTAGGGAGTTAGAATATTTACAAATGGTGGTTTAGGGAGGACTCAACCAAACTCTCATCCAATGTGAGATGTCAAGGGGGCATGTTCAAGGTGTTGTTGATGTTACTCAACACCTTGAAGAAGTAGTCGAAAGCTTGCTCATTATCATGATAAAGATCTTTAATAGATCTTTGCACTTGTTATTCTCCATGATGGCCGTGGGTCATAGCATTACCAATATAGGGATTGAATATCCCTTCAAACTCATCATCCCAAAGACCGCATAATTCGTCTACTTGCTCACTAAAAAAGTCTTGAGTTGATAAAGACAACTCTCTTTCTTTCCTGTCTTGGCCAATGAGGCCTTTTTCTTTACTTGTCATGGGTGAGCTTTTCAAGCTCTCATTGTTGCAATTTCCTTACTCTTTTGATGGGGTATCATCCACTTTCTTTCTCCATTGAAATTCCAACTTCTTCCTATCATCTTTCCGGCTATAGTGATCAACCATAAAACATGGCTCATGCAATCGGGGAGCTCTCATGGTCTTGTTAAGATTGAAAGTGATGGTTTCATCTCCCACTTCGAGGGTGAGCTCTCCATGCTTCACATCGATCACCGCTCCTGCGGTGTGCAAGAAAGGTCTTCCTAAGATAATAGGAATGTTGGAGTCTTCTTCCATGTCAACAATAACGAAATCCACTTGGATGAAGAATTTTTCAATTCTCACGGGAACATCTTCCCATACCCCTAAAGGTGTCTTTGTCGATCTATCCGCCATTTGAAGCGTGATGTTGGTGCATTTGAGTTCTCCCATTCCTAGCCTCTTGCTAACCGAATATGGCATGACACTAACACTTGCCCCAAGGTCACATAAAGCTTTGTTAATTGTAGTGTCACCAATAGTGCATGGAATGAAAAAGCTTCCCGGAACCTTGAGCTTTGGAGGTGAACTCCCTTGAAGGATGGCACTACTCACCTTAATGAAGGCAATAGTCTCAAGCTTCCTGATTGATTTCTTCTTTGTAAGGATGTCCTTCATGTACATTGCATAGGCCGGAACGTGATTGATCAATTCTGTGAAAGGAATCGAGACTTCTAAATTCTTCACAATTTCCATGAATTTTCCAAGTTGGTCATCAAACTTAGGCTTAGCTTGACGACTCGGGAATGGAATTCTAATCACAATGGGCTCGTTCTCTTTGGCCTTTTCTTCCCTTTTCTTTGAAACTTCATGATTGGTGGGTTCTTCTTCCCTAGAGTTTTGCACAACTCTTTCCTTGTCACTAGCCTCTACAACTTCATCCTCAACTTGCTTCTTTGGCCCTTCATACCTTGTACCACGCCTCAAATGGATGGCACTAACCGTTTCATGTTTTGGGGATTACTTTGAGGTGGTAATTGCCCCTTTTGTCTTTGAGAGTTTGAAGATGCTAGTTGGGTCATTTGAGTTTCCAACATTTTTGTGTGGGCTAGGATGTTGTTGATGGTGATGTCTTTTGCTTGGCTATCTTTTTGCATTTGAGTAAAAAATTCTTGTTGATTCTTTTGCATTTGGAGGACCGCTTTTTGAACATCAAAACCTTGGTCATTTTTTTGATTGTATGGAGTTTGATTTTGGTAACCTTGGTTTTGGTTATAAAAGGGTCTTTGATTTTTGTTTCTCATTGGAGGTGGGGTGTATGTTGGTTGAGGGTTTTGAAAATTTTGGCTTTTGTATGAGAGATTTGGGCGGAATTTGGTGTTTTCATTGTAATAGTTGGAATAAGGGGTACCACTTTTGTATGCTTGAAAAGCATTCACTTGCTCACTTGTTCCCCTACATTCACTTTGGTCATGTCCCAAAGTTCCACAATTCTCACATATTCCATTTGGAATCGATGAAGATGCTACCATGGCATTAACATGTTACTTTGGTGATTTTGAGGCTTCTTCAAGCTTAGCCATAGCCTTCTCAAACTTCAAGTTGATGGTATCAATATGAGCACTAAGTTGAGCTCCCAATTGAGTAATAGAGTCCACTTCATGCTTTCCTCCTCTAGTAGCCTTGCGAGGTCTACTATATTGTGAATTATGGACCGCCATTTCCTCAATCTTGTTCCAAGTTTGATTATCTTCAACTTCGGTGAACATACCATTTGATCCCATGTTGAGAATGTTTCGGGAGTCTTCATAAAGACCACTCCAAAATTTTAGTACCAAGAACCACTCGCTATGTCCATGATGAGGACATGAGCGACAAGTTCCTTTGAATCGCTCCCAAGCTTCATACAAAGATTCTTCGTCCCTTTGCTTAAAACCCGTCATTTGGGATCTTAGCATGTTAGTCTTTTCCGGAGGGTAGAACTTTTTGTAGAAAGCTAGAGCCAACTTCTTCCAAGAGTCAATTCCAAGAGTAGCCTTATCAAGGCTCTTTAACCATTGTTTCGCGGTACCAATTTGAGAAAAAGGAAATAAGACCCATCGAATTTGGTCTTGAGTCACTCCGGTTTGTGAAATCGCATCACAATAGTCACAAAAGGTCTCCATGTGAGAATGAGGGTCTTCACTAGGCATCCCCCCAAATTGGCTTCTTTCGACTTTCTGGATAAATGCGTATTTTGCAATGAAATTTCCGGTCAAGTGTTGTGGTGTGGGAGTACCATTGGGTAGGTTCTCCTCTGTTGGTACGGAATGTGATGAAAACTTAGGCATTGTGGGTTGATTGTGTGGTTGATTTTGTGTAGGGTTCTCCTCACCTTCTCTTGCAAAAGGGTTGATAAACTCAATAGTATTTGGTTGAATATCTACAACCTCACCAATACCTCTCAAAGTATTTCTAGCAAGTGTTCTATTGGTTGTCAAAGTTCTTTCAATTTCGTGATCAATGGGTAACAAGTTACCTTGTGATCTTCTAGACATGCAAAATATCAAACAACTCGAAAACATTTAGAACAAACCTTGAGGAGTTTTAGTTCCCCAAGGCAAGGAAAGACACAACTAATAACAATCAAAGAAAATCAAATCAAGTTAACACCGTCCCCGACAACGGCGCCATTTTTGGTCGGTCCGCTTTGAGCTTAGATTTCGGTTACTTGTTGTTAGGAGTACCTAGACCAAAACAATATTTATAATCTTCACAAACAACTCTACTATTAGTAAAGAGGTAAGTAAAGGTCTGATCCCAAGGGACAGGTATTGATGTAGGATTTTCGATTGCAAGTAGTGGTGTCTAAGGGTGTCACAATTTGGGTTGAGATAAGAAGATCACTAAACTAAATAACAATAAAAGTAAACAAGCAAGATGATTAAAAAGAGGTGTAAACAATTGATTAAAAGCTCTAGGGTGTCATGGGTTCATAGGGGATTCATGGGAATTGATCATACAAGCATATTCTCAAATTATAAGCAAGCAATTATTATTGTGATAGGATCGAGTTGGTTTATATCTTACAATCCTAGGAAGGTTTGGGTCCCGGAGCCGAATCGATTAGATTGTACAACACCTACAAGTCGACTTAATCCTCCCTACTCAACTATATGCATGGTCTAACGAGATTCGAGTTGGTTTATGTCTTACAAGTCTCATTGAAAAGGTAAGTGATGGGTAAAAAATGCAAGGATTCATAGGCTCGCATTTCATCAAACATAACATGTGCATAAGTTGAGATCACAACAAGCAAGCAAATAAATTATGTGAACATATTAGATTAAGCATGAATCATCCCCCAAGTTGGTTTCCCCTAATTCCCCATTAACCCTAGTTAAGGAAACTACTCACACATTATCAAGTTTAACAAGTTAACAAGGTTGTCAATCATATCAACAAAGCAAAACATGATGAATAAGTAAAGATGATTAACAATAATTAAAAAGGGATTAAGAGAATTATACCTAATGATGATTCCAAAATAATAAGCAAAGAATAATAGAAGTACTTGATGAATGATTGGATGGTTGTCAATCCTCCAAATAAACCCAAATAATCTTCAATTACCCAAAATAAAGGATGAAAAATAGAGAAATTAAGGAAATGAGATTTGTATTAATACTTGATTAAAAGTTGATTACAAGATTAAAGAGAGATTAAAATAGTATAGACTACACTAAAGATTGATAAGAAGAACATGATAATCTAATTAGTATAATGGGGTATTTATAATGGGGATTAGGTGCACAAATTAGGGTTACTAAGGGCTTAAATGACGATTAAGTCCTTAAGAAAAGTTGAGGAAATGCTCCTCTCGGAGAAAGATGCGAGTCTCCTTTTTGCTAGTCTTTCGAAAATATGTGCACCCCGAGTAGAACAAGAAGAAGTCGGGCTGCACCGGAGAACAATCCGAGCGTCCAAAAGGTCGGGACGAGCGGATTGTGCAGGCGGTGGACGAGCGGCTTGGTAGGTGGGACGCTCGGATTGTGGCTCTTGGACGAGTGTCCCGATGCTGGGACGAGCGGATTCCAGTCCAGTGAGCTTTTTCTTGTTTCCTTCTTTTCTTCTTCCAACAATCCTCCGGGATCTTGTCGAAGATGCAAGGATCTTCTTCATCATTGCCCATCTACTTCATTATTTACAAAGGTCTTCTAGTCTTGTCTTCACTTTGATGCTTGGTCATTAGATTCGATCAATTTAGCTCTATTTTGCCATGAAAATGCAAGGTTTGCACTCCTCTCCTACAAAAGAAACAAAACCTCAAAGAATATGCAAAACAAAGGACTAAAGATAGTAAATGACCCAAATATGCACTAAAAAGCGTAGGAACGAGGCTAATTTGGGGACTAAATATGCTCAAATAATGGTCACATCAAGTCCGAAGCAAGGACATAAACATGAAAATGTTTATTTAACATGGTTGGTTGGTGGCAAAGGGTTTTGCACGCAACAACAATGCTTCATTGTATTCGGATATGATTTGATATAGTTGGATTTTAAAATCATCTTGCATGAGTTTTGTAAATCGCAACTATCCTAAAGTAGGATACGAACTTAAGAGGAAGTCTTAAGCAGATATCAAAGAGTTGAATTGTATGATCATGTAATAAACATTTCTCGAATTGTCGAGTCGTCCTGTTTATACATAGAGTTTAATGGGAGTAATGTGGTGTTATTGTTGGAATATGTGTCCTCCGACAATAATGCGATCACAACTGTCGATCATGATGATCACATGTTTAAGTCTCATTTTAGAATACATGTGGGATGTAATAATTTTACAGTCAACTGGTCCACACATATCGGTAATGATTGGCTGACTAGAGTTTGACATTACTGTCGTGAGACGGTGGTGATCAGTTGATCCCCTTAGGTCATACCTATAGGGAAATACTCTTAATTGATTATTTAATTAATCGTATTCCGATACGAGTTAATCAAATTGCTTAAAATTGACGGATGATTTTGTGAGTATAATTAACGTGTCTTATTGTAATTCGATTATATTAGATAAGGTCTAAGTAATTGAATTGTTTTATTAGTTAGATAAAATAATTGTTTACGAAACAATTTGGAATTGAAATTGAATGAATAATTTATTATAAATACAAGACGTTGTAATTTATAATTTGATAAACCGTTTTGGTACAAGTAATTACGAATTACTAGTTGATTTTGTAAATGTCATACTTTATGAGTATGTTGATTTTTAATACGTTAAAAATACATTACAAATTCACATGTCAAATAACATGTCACATATGTCACAATTTGACAAATGACAAAATAAAATGGATTCTCCATTTTATGTATAAAACCGAAAATAAGGGTGGGAGTACATAGTTTATATTTTGTTGTTTATTTTAAATGGAGACACAATCATAACCCTAGGTTGTAGGCTTGCATGCCTAGTCTCTTGTGAAGAGCAAAAATGAAAAATATTGGGCAACCTACCCAAGCCTCTTTTTCGGCCAAAACAAAAAGAAAGGAAGAGGAGTTTTCTCTTTGATGATTCATTCATTCATTCAAGATCATAATTTTTCTAGAGTAAGAAAATTATATACTCTCTACAATTTGTGAAAATTCTAGAGAAATAAAAACCACAAAATCTCCTCCTCTTGGACCGAAATATTTCAAGAGAACAAATAAATATTTTGTGTCAAATTTTAAGTAAGACTAATCCTAATACTAGATCATATTATTTTAGTCTTTAAGAAGTATTCCTTGGGTATTCACTTTTGGGAGAGATTCTATACTTGGATCTATGTTCATCCATTATTGGAAAGCTCAAGAATTAACAAGAAGGAGATCTTGTTGGTGCCCATAAAGCCGAAATTATCTTAGTAAGAGTTGATGATTTCTTCTCTTTTAATTTAGTTTGCATGCATAAGATTTGTAAAATAATTTTATGACTAAATTAATTGTAACATATATGAATATGTTAAATAATGAGATCTAGATTTCGAACAAGCGGTATCAAGAGCCTTAGGTTGTTTGCATGCAAATCGGTTATAGTTTTTCCGAGTTATACGATTAACATATAAAACTTATAAATTTGTGCTTATTATGATATATCACGAAATCAATTATGCATGTTAAAGTTTCTGATCCTAAAATGTATTTAGGATATTTTGGTTAATTTATGGATTTTATTGTTCATTTTATATAATAATGGCATTAAAATGTGATTTTATGATAAAAATGACATTTTTGGACTAAAATTAGCTAAACTTGGAATTTTCCAGTGGTTTTTGGATATGTTTTCACATATAGTATTTTTAGATGACCTGTAAATTTTCATAATTTTATGAGTTCTTATGCTCGAAATATGGATTTTTCATTATAAAAACCGAATTTAAATAAAAAATTGGTTAATATGAGAAATATTTCGAATATGGTCATAGAAATTTAGTATGTTGTCACATGCAATTTTACAAGATGTGTGTAAAATAATAGGCTATTATGAAGTCTTTATGCATGATTTATGAATTTCTGATGAAAAATAGCATAAATAGTGACTTTAATTAGTGAATAATTGCTAAAACATACTTCATGACTAAGGAAAAACGTCACATGTTTCATTTTATTACCTATTTCAGATCTAAAATTGAAAAGTTGATAAATGTAATTTTTCTCATATTTTATGGTTATTATTGATAAATCCGATAAACCGCAACATTGTTTTTCCGATAAACTTCGAACTTTTTAACCTAATTTTTTGAACATTATGAGTGTCATGGTATTTTTACAGAATGTTCATGAGTTTAAAATTTAAAATTTCATATTTATTTGAAACTTTTGTGATTTATTTGAAGTAAATGGCATTTTATCGTAATTTTGAGTCCATTAATGAACAATTTTAAGAAATATAAGTTAATTATTGTCAATATGTTAGTGGAGACTAATTTTGAGTCCTAAGTTTGTTAGGGTAATTAACTTGTGCATAAATATGATTTTATGTAATTTATTATGATTTTAAAAGGTTGAATCACGCAAATCCGTAAAAACCATTTAATATACGATATTGGCTCATTAAAGGCGATTTAGCATAAAATTGGGCATGTTCATACATAATATAATGCTGCATTTTATTTATGATTGTCATAATTTTATTTTATGTAATTTTGAATTATGTAATTTTACTTAGTATGGCCTTAGTTTTTAATTGATATTACCCGAAATGTATGGTAATATCGATTCGGTTGTAATTTATTGTGATCTCGTATCACCGTTTTGTAATTTAATAGATTTATTTTATTTTAATTACAAATGTATAATAGGAAATTATGTAATTTGTTTTGTAATTTATTTATTCCGGAGTTCCTTGAAGACGGTGCCACTCAAGAAGGCGATACATAAAGACGGTGTTACCTCAAGATGCGTGCCAAAACCGAAATTAATTTAGTAAGGGTTGATGATTTCTTCTCTTTTAATTTAGTTTGCATGCATAAGATTTGTAAAATAATTTTATGACTAAATTAATTGTAACATATATAAATATGTTAAATAATGAGATATAGATTTCGAACAGTTATTAGTCTTATATGTAAGGGACATATTGATCATTGTGAATAATGAAAGACTTAGGAGAAGAATAATACATCTCTAAGGTATCCAGACCTATAAAGATAGTTCTGAGAGGATAGCGTTGAATGAATATTCTTATATTGATAAGAGTCTAGTCAAGTTCAATGGTATTGAACATGTAGAAATTGAATCCTCTTGCTTTCGCTGCGGGATTAATTCATTACGCTTGGATGTATCACCATTCTTAAATTTTATACTTGGAGTACGACGAAACGTTACAAATCAAATTTTTGAGAGAAGTCTTTATATAGACATATAGTTCATTGCTTAGTTCTCTTGGAGCATTAAAGAAGTGAAGCTAAGTGATTAGAATTGATATGGATTTATGTGCAAGGAGTTACACGATAACAATATTCTAAACACACTAGGATGGTTAGAGAACCATCTTGGCTATAATATTTAAAGAGGATATCTGCTAGAGACGCTCTAGGCAGTAGAACAATGAGAGATTTACAACGAAAATTGAGTACACTTGCAATTATGAAAAATGCAAGTAGGAAGGGATATGATTAGGATTCCGTTTTATGAATTGGAGGAACCATGGTAGTTCGTTCCAACAACCGAAGGTCCAATCCCTACATATTGTAAGGACAATGGGAGTTATTCCAAGGCTAAGGAACCTATCTCTAGATTGGATCTAGACATGTACTCAAAAGTTTGTTATAATAAAGATTATACAATGGGAAATAGTATTTAATAAGGTTAGGGAAAGTGCAAGGTGTTGCTAAAACTTGCTAACCAAGACCTTCTAATAGGCTAAGCATGATAAGTCATGGCATTTCAATTGAGTTGAGATGTATAGTTATATACAATATTAAGTATACATTATAGATTATGTAGCAATTGATATGGTATCAATTTTACATACATGATAATGCATTTATCGTTTGAGTTTTATTAAAAACGCTTCTATTACTTTGTTATATCCAAATAGGTTGTAAGGACATCGTTTAACCCTATTAAAGTGAACTAGGTTAACATAGTATTGGCTCCTAGTTGCTTATATGAGGCGACGTCTCGAAGTAACTAGAGTGTGATGCGATTGATGGCAAGTTCAAGTGCCATAGAGTCGTGAGAGATGACTAGTCGATCACATAGGCAGACTGTATGGGACACTCTGTTGGGCAATGACCGCTTATAGAGTTCTGGGAATTTTTATCACCTGGCTGTGGCGAGAGCTACTATAGTATTATTATGAGTCGATTCTTTGACTAAAGACTGTTTGCCTAAGATGGCACAGTTTCAGAGTGACTTTGATTTATGTTCTATGACCTTCGTAATTGGGGTCAAATGGGCATGTTTTGGGTCATGATGAGCTGTGGTTATTCGAAGGGAAGAGTACAATAGGAATTGTCTATCCCTGTCAGGGTTATCTTATATCTCAAGGCCACTCGAGGAGTAATTAACTGGAATTGCGTGGCCACGCTCGGAAGGTATCTATGGTAGATAATTCCGGTCAGACAGTTATTCTCCAGATCGAGGAAAGCACTCATGATATGATCAAATGCAAGTATGACCTTCAAGACACCTTGTATTGAGTGTGAGATTGTAATAGGACAAGAGAATTGGTGATGCACACTGTAGATAACTCATTTCTGCACCTCCCGCAAGCCACCCGGTGATGATTGGGCCACATGTTTGGTATAGAGAACGACTTATGACAGTTTATAAGTTTATCGTCAAGTGATAGCTCAAACACTTGTGACTACCTCATGGTTGTCATCTACGTGCCGATATGGTCGTTTTGACAGTAATTAGAGTAAATTTGGAGTCCGGGTCAAAAACCGTCTTCATTTTCTAATAACCGTTTTAAAATGCCGAGTCAGAATATTCTAGAATGTTTCGGATACTTCTATTCCATATTTTCAATCTTTTAATCCCTTTGGCAAATTATATCCCGGAAATATTATATAAAATATTAAGGAAATTGAGATCAAACCGCAATTCCATGATAGAAACGCGGATATCTTTCTTCCGCAGGAGGAAACCACATGGGAAACGACGCAGCAGGTGCTGCGCCTCTTCCAAGAGATGCAGTGGCTGCTGCGCCTCTTCCCCAGTTCCTTTCTGCGTATTTTCAAATCTTTTCGAGATTGACTTCCAAAATTTCTCCGAAACCCTAATGCCTCCGTGTGATTAGTATAAATAGGGACATTCGTTCCTCATATTTCTCACGCGAGTGTCCGCCCTTCTCTCCCTTTGCATTCTAAGACCACGCTCTTACTTTTTGGCGTCTACGTGCTTGAACTTTCGACCACGTAGACTCGGATCTTTCTGAGTACCAGCCTCGTTTTGCATGACCGACCAATTTGACCAACTCCACATCAATCAACTTAATCAATCTTGTTTAATTTCCTCTTAGAGGGCACTTTCGTCGTACATTCGAGTTGAGCATCACTACACGTTAACTTAGTTAATCTCGTTTCATCAAACATGTAAGTCTGAGGGTGTAAATACCATATTTTGTTATTGTACTTTATTTTTGTAATCATTATTGTAAGGTTTACGTCGAAAGCACATTCAAAACCGATTTATAAAACCTTGTTTTAAACCTTTTTTACGGAATAACAGGAGACAAACGTCGAGAAAGGACACAGCAACTGTTGCGCCTCTTCGAAGGGACGCAGCACCTATTGCGCCACTTCCTGAGGCTGCCGCAGTTCCTGCTTCCTTTTTTCTTCCTTCGTCTTTTGTTCCTCTGTTCGTTTTGATTGCCTTCAATTGCTAATGTTTTATTGACACGATAATTTTAGCATAACAATTTTAATATGTAAAACATTGATAATTAATTTATCTTTTTTAATTCCCGACTTGAATCCCTTATAATTCATATTTGGGGGTTTTCGTCATTAAAATCAATCCGGGTTTTTAGAGGTTCGATTCATCAATATTGAGTCTCTGGAATTCATCGTTGATATATTTGTATCTGTTATTTATCGTCATCATCATTGGTTCTTCTTTAATAACCTGTTTAACCTATTTAATTTAAATCATTGTTAATCTTATTATTAATCTTATAATTCATTAATCTTGTAATTGATTCGTTCCAATTAATTTTACCCGTATTTTATTGTTTTTATGACCAATTCATATGTAAATAACTTGCTAAATCACTTCTATCCGAGTCAAATATTATTAATCAACCGTTAAATCATCAATTAACATTAACAACATCCAATTCCGGCTTCACAGCCAGAATTCAGGTCAGGAACAGACGCATCAACTGTTGCGCCTCTTCCAAATGACGCAGCTCTGATGCGCCTGTTCCGGGTTGAATTTTGTCTCTGAACTCCCGTTTCTTCCTTGACCTACTTTATTAATTACGTATTAATTAACTATTATTTGTAATATCGCTGCTAATCTGTTCGTTAATTTGTTTATTCTTTCTTTTCTCAAATTATCCGTTTTAAATATATTTTCGACTTAAATCAATTAATCAATTGTAATTATTGTAATTTTTAATTATTGCATTTATTTATTTATTGTATTGTATGATTATTTACTTGCTCACACATGCAATCAACCTAAATTTCTGCCTCGACATTAATGCATGTTAAATTAATTGTCTACCAACTTAGTTTAATCTTCACATGTTAGGATTAATTTAATGAACGTTGCATGGCATGCATATAACCTTCAACATATCGAGTATAGATGATTTCCCTAATCATTAGTAGAGGCCGCTATCGAGGCGGGCGGGATTAGGTGTTCGATCAAAAGAGCTTCCTAATACATACCCTCACCCCTTACTCCAGGTCTCTGTGAACATCCATGTTCATTGGCATCTACGAGAGTCATTCTAGACATAGAATGCTAAGGGTAACGAGTTCTTGGTGTTCATGTCACTACATTGTGGCTTGACATGGCACGAGGTATTCGAACGGTTTCCAATTTTCCACAATAAATTGGTGGGGACTCCACAAATGCAAAGCTTGCTCGCTTTTCCTCGCGAGCGACCCCCGTGGGCCCGCGTCCACAGTTTAGCGACTCCGCTGGGACTAATACACTTACGTGTAGTTAGGGTGAAACTTGAACAAGGTTAGGGAATAGTTTGTACAAGACAGTTGTTGGTTTTTATAACTCAGTCTTCCTAGACCGTTTATTCGGCCTTCCTAGGCCCAACCCAACCCATTCGACCAATCGTCTCGTCTAGACGGTCCAAATTCTTATTTGGGCCTAAGGATGGATAGCGATTGACGTCAACCATACCATGGTACTTACTCTTCTTTGTATCAAGGGCTTTCACTACTCGAGGAAATGGACTAGGAATCGGCCTTACTCCTGTTTGGTACGGGCCTCTCCACAGACCCTGGGTTTGATTGTTCGGTATGGCAACCCACCCTTTAAACCAAAACCCTTTTAAATGCACTCAGCATCCCGTTATAATGCCTGTATAAATGCTTGTACCATATGTGATCACCATTTTCTAAACGAAACTATGACAAATTTTGTAAAATCAAAACCACTTTCAAAACGTAAAATTTTCGAAAAGGGCCAATATTAGCGCAAAACTAGTCGAAACTCTGTCCACTTGTCGAGACAAATTCGGGCCTCAAAGCCCATTTCAAAACCTCACTTCGAGTCGACTCCTACAACTACACTATAGTTGACTAGGACCAACAGTTCCAAACCATGTCATTTCTTCAAACCTCACTTGACACAAGCGGCACACTCCCACTTTACAAGTCAAACCTTTTCTTTGAGTAAGTGTGCTAGAATTGTCGATCGTGTTTTGATTCGTCGTCGATCTCTTATCCAGTTTTCAAGATGCCTGGAACTAGTCACGCAAGTGTCAATGGACAACCACCGAATGGTAATGATCTAATCCTAGCCGCGTTCGCTCGTCTCCAAACTAGCCAAGACCAAGTAAATAATCGCCTCAACACGATCGAGGGCCGAATTGTTGCTGTAGAAACTAGGTTGCCTCCTGCAGAAAATGAAATACTTCATGATTTTGTGAATGACTTCGTGAATGAAAATCCTCCACCTTTTGTGGGAGCACAAGAGGTCAACCCTCCCATAGATCCGATTGCTGCTGAGAAATGACTCCAATACTTAGAGGAACAACTGATGTATCTCAAAGGGGATGATATCTATAGGGAAAACAATCTCAAGTATGAGGCCGTGAGTTCCAAATTGCCAACCAACTTCAACATGACGATTATCCCAAAACTCAAGGGGCGTGAAAACCCTATGAACCACATCCGTGCTTTCAAGGATTACATGTCTATCAAAGGCATTAAACCCGAGATGTTCTTAAGGATCTTTCCTTCATCTCTTGACACCATCCTGAAACAATGGTTTTATTCTCTAGAGCACAAGAAGATTGCCACTTGGGATGATACCGCGATCGAGTTTGCTAAGCAATATGTGGATAATGCCGAGATCCAAGTCAATATGCGCACCTTAGAGGTTCTTACCCAAAATGATAAAGAAGGCTTCACCGACTTCCTAAGTAGGTGGAGGAAGACTAGTACCCAACTTGTGGAGCGTCCAGATGAAGCTACCCCCGTGGAAAAATTCGTGGACAATTTAAAGCCCATTTATGCAAATCATTTGACATACCAAAACATTAAGACCTTCAAGGACTTAATCGTACTAGGAACAAGGATCGAAGATGACATCCGTAAAGGGCTCTTGTCCAAAACGGTAGGTCATGGATATCAAGGTTCAACAAGTCGTTCTTACGGCTCTACTAGCAAGACTGATGAGGTTAACCTTCTCGAACCATCAAAGAAGAGTATCCCACAAAGAAAGTTCACAAATATTGGGGATACCTACTCCAATGTTCTTAAGAGATTGATGAAATAGGGTAAGCTTCAACCCATAGGCCCTACACCTGAACCAGAAAAGAAATCTAAGTCCTGGGACGAGAATTCGTACTGCGAATATCATAGAGGTAAGGGACACGATACAAAAAAATGTTACAAGCTAAAACATGTACTTCAAGACATGATTGAAGACGGTCGCCTACCAATACCGCCTGGAGGCAAGCCTAACATCACTCAGAATCCTCTTGGTGTTCTGATGATTACAAGTGAAGAATCTACCTTAGATTGTTCATACCTCATTTCTCTAGTCGAAGATGAGATCTATGCAATAGAAGAAGAAGGAAACCACTCTACCATTTCCCCTACCATCACCGACTTTATAGCATGGGCAAAGAGTGTGAATAGGCAAGTCTCAGAATTAGAAAGTGTTGTGGCAACCCTACGTGATTCAAGTGCAACACCCAAAGAACGTGCGCCACTAAAGTTCTCTCAAAATGCTACAATGCAAGAAGTAATAGCCGTGGTTGATGAACTAATCGACCAAATCATCCAATTGGAAGCCGAGATCATATGATTGAGATAACAATATACTGTCAATGGAATATGGGCCGACGATGATGAGGATGAATACCTCACTGAACACTACCTAGTTAAAGTCAGTGAGGAAATAGTCCAAAACAGCGAGGACCAAGATGTAGACCATCTTACTCGTTCAGGGCGTCCATACCAAAATGTTTCTCAAAATGGTCCCATAGAAAATGGTCCAATCACCAATACCAACGTTGTCACGCCAAATGATAACGAAGATACCTATACCGACCATTTGCTGAAGCAACTACAGAAGACAAAGGCCGATCTTTCAGTCTGGCAACTAGTTGCAAGCTCGTTCCCACATCGCCAAGCTTTATTTCAAGCCTTGGCCAAACTAAATGTGGCACATAACTCCACACTCGATGACGTGGTCAACTTGGTCTTCCAAGAATCACCTAAGCTAAGTAACCCTGTTACTTTCTCGGATGAAGATTTACCACCTTTTGGCGCTAATCACAACTTGGCTCTTTACATCACAACCATTTGCTTGATGAAGAATCTGCCAATGACTTTGGTAGATGATGGCTCGGCAGTCAACGTCATACCATTAATAAAGGCATACAAATTAGGCATGAAAGAGTCGGATTGGACCCCTACCAACCAAGGTGTTCGCGCATATGATGGTACACGACGAAAAGTGGTAGGACTAGTTAACCTTACCATAGCCACAGGGCCGATTGAACGAAAGGTTAACTTCCAAATAGTGGACATTGAAGCATCCTTTAATATACTTCTGGGAAGACCTTGGATTCACGCGTCCAAAGCGGTAACATCCACCCTCCACCAGAAAATCAAGATCCCACTAGATGGTAAAGTGGTGACGATCACTTCGTCACCCATCAAAGCGGTAATAGAAAAGAGGTCAAGTAACCAAGTACTCGCAGATCCAGTATATGAGCTTGGGGGCTTTCATAGCATAAACGTCATAGAAAGCGAATTGGCACCCTTGTACTTCAATCCCTAATCTAATTTAGTGGTCAACCACATACTCAAATCTCAGGGATACTTCTCGGGAATGCCTTTGAATCCTATCCGAAAAAACACCTTTGCACACTACAAAGTATACCACTAGGACTAGGATACAAACCCGCCAAGGAGGAAGCCCTAGAAATGCTAACTCAATTCCAAAACCGCAAGAATGTGCGAATCCAAATGCGGCCCTACCTCCCTACCCTAAATGGATACTTCGTTAGAGAAGGGAGTCAAGAACTCTTCCACGGGTTTCCCGAGCCTTGGCACTACATAGGACAGCAACTGGCTGGAATCGAGATCTTTCACGATTGCTACTTTATTCCCACATAAACGGTTCCTACCGTCAAAACTCGTCAAGGACCTTGTTTAGACGAACAAGCTGTTAGCTTACTATTTGGGGAAGACCGATTTGTTAGAGCCGAGCAGGATGAGATCATTACCATGATACTTCAAGACGATCACTTCAACCCTACCGCGTTGATCACAGAAACCAGCTCAAATCAACAGAAAGGATGGAGAAAGTCGATCAAGTGGACAAACAACCAAAGAAGACTCTTCAAGCTCAACACTGGAGAAGGAGAGATGTTCAAAGGAGAACCAGAAGACGTTGAATTCGAGTCAGAGTCAGAGTCGCAGTCAGAGTTGGAGTCAGAGTCGGAGTCAGAGTCGGAGTCAGAGTCGGAGTCTAGAGAAGTCCCTAGAGAGTCTCCTCCTGTTGTCACTCCCACTCTCCTTGTTTCTCCTATCTTAGCATCAAATAGTAACAGTAGTTCGGGAAATGTCCCAATAGCTGTCCCTTTACCGCCACTGACTACCGAACAGATGGCTTCTTTATTTCAACTTTTCTCAAATTTTAATATGAATAAATCAGGTTCTGCTTACTCTTCGTGTTATTCTGAATGCAATTCTGTTTATGATGATAATGAGGATGACCCAGACCCAGACTCAATCGAAATACCTCCTTACATAGCCAAAGAAATACTACAAGAGGGGGAAGGGGTACCAGTTATAGAAAACACCGAACCCATCAATGTAGGAACCGAACTAGAACCCCAAGAACTTAGGATAGGGACGACCTTGAGCCCCGCCGAGAGGGCCAGTTTTATAGACCTTCTACACGAGTTCAAGGACGTTTTTGCTTGGTCCTACAAAGACATGCCAGGGATTGACAGGGATATCGCAGAGCACAGAATCCCAATCAAACCAGGTTTCAAGCCCGTAAAACAGAAGCTTCGTCGAATGAGGACAGAATGGGCTCTTAAAATCAAAGAAGAAGTCGATAAGCAATTCAAAGACGTGTTCATCAATGTTTCCGAGTATTCAGACTGGGTAGCCAACATAGTACCCGTACCCAAAAAGGATGGGAGAATCCGTGTTTGTGTTGATTTCAGAGACTTAAACAAAGCAAGTCCCAAAGATGATTTTCCTCTACCACATATCGACATATTGGTGGATAATACAGCAGATCACGCGTTGCTATCCTTCATGGACGGATATGCAGGGTATAACCAAATCAAAATGTCCATAGAAGATACGCACAAGACCGCCTTTATGACTCAATGGGGTACCTATTACTACACGGTTATGCCGTTTGGGTTAATCAATGTCGGAGCTACATATCAACACACCGCAACTACACTCTTACATGACATGATGCATAAAGAAGTTGAGGTATACGTAGATGACATGATTGTCAAGTCCAAGGACAGAGAAGGGCACATTGCGAACCTTCGCAAATTCTTCTCCAGATTACGAAAGTACAACATGAGGCTCAATCCTCATAAGTGTGCATTTGGGGTAACATCCGGCAAACTCCTGGGATATGTTGTCAGCCAACGAGGTATAGAAATAGACCCTTCAAAGATCAAAGCTCTAATCGAAATGCCGCAACCTCAAACAGAGGATTCTTGTGTAAGGTGCAGTACATAAGTCGATTCATATTGAAACTAACCATGATCTTTGAACCTATCTTCAAAAAGCTAAAGAAAATAGATCACACCATGTGGGATGATGACTGTCAAAAGGCATTCGACCGAATCAAGGAGATACTAGCCAAACCACCAGTGCTCATTGTGGACATGGGCCACGGGGGCGCTTGGGAACAAGTGTTTGCACTACAAAAAAAAGGTTCCATAGCGACGGAAAACTCCGTCGCAAATATGTCAATCCCGTCGCAAAAATAGATCTTGCGACGGAATTGCGACGGATTTAATCCGTCGCTCTATTTCGTCGCAAATTTTGGTTTTGCGACGGAAATTCCGTCGCTGCTAAATACCTGCGACAGATCAGTGCGTCGCAAATACCCGTCGCAAAATAGTGACTTGCGACGGAAAATCCGTCGCATATCACTGTTCATTGAAGGCCACGTGGTCACTAAAGTCAAACAGGAAGTCAAAATCTGCGACGGAAAATCCGTCGCAGATCACTGTTCAAATAGGCCACGTGGTCACTAAAGCCAAACAGGAAGTCAAAATCTGCGACGGAAAATCCGTTGCAGATCACTGTTCATATGGGACACGTGTCCCCAAAGTCAACATGAAAGTCAAACCTTGCGACGGATTTTCCGTCGCTAATTCCGTCGCAGGTATTAAATGCCCAATGGGTTTACAACGCTTTTCCAGCGCCCAAATTGCTTTGAAAGCAATTACATTACTCCCGGTGTCCTACAAACATACAGAAAATCCAGCAATTGACAAATTCACAACTCGTTCAAGACGAGATTCCCAAACAACGTCTTCGCATTAACTTAAAATAAAAGGTTTACAACCGTTTAGTACAATAATTGTTCAACAAAAAAGCCAAATAAGTCCATAAACTACGGGGTAGGAATGATAACTACTAATCAACAAACAACTACATCAATACACGGGAGTGGGAGTAAGAGTAGGCCTAGCATTGTCGCCACCATCATCATCAAAGTCATTTCTAGTTTGAGATGGACCTCCGGGGTTACAAGTTTGAGTGGTAAAACCTTGTTGTCTCAAGAACTCCTCTATTGCCGCAAGCCTTTGAGATTGTTCGGCTTCGACTTGCTTAAGTCGGGCATTCTCTTTTGTGACTCTCCCAACAAAACCCGGAGTATGAGGAGTAGAAAAGAGGTTACCAGTCGAGCGGCGGTGGTGCTCCCAAATTTGTGGTGCTGCATTTCCCGCGCCAAGTACTCTACCTTTCTTATCAAATCCTCCATGTTCTTCAATATAAATCTCATTATCATCGATGTTCTCGACCCCTTGACTCTGAAGCTGAGTTTTCTTTGAGATGATTTTACCCTATATCAATAAAAAACGAAAGATTAGATACCATCTACTAAATAATCATGATTGAAAAAATGAGTTAAAAATTAAATAATTTTAGTAACTTACGAAGAGTTGACCAGTTTTTTTGGATAACCATCCTTTTGTGCTATGCTTCCTTGTCTTCTCCAACACTTGCAAAGCGGACGGAATATCTCCTTTCCCATCTTTATCAATCTGCAATTTTGATACTTGTTAAATATAATTAGTAACTTTAAATAAAGTTAAAGAAAAAAAGGTACTAAGTTAAAAAAAAAGTGAAGAAATTACCATTGAGTCCATATATTGCAAAGGGTTTTTCGACCCATTACGTGAGTAGCCAACGCCTTCCCTTTCTCGTCACTTCCCGACCTACGGTTGGCCGAATTCTGCTCCGATCTTCCCGTGAAACTAGGATCTTCAAGTGGTCTATTCCTCAATTGACGGTGCAAGTCAACACTAATCCAATCCGGCTTTTCATTCTCTTCCTTATGATAAGCTCGATAAATCATTTGCCGTAAACGGGTCTTCATGGCATCTTCCCAAGCCTTCTTAACCCTTGTCTTGTCACGGGGATCGTAACTAACACGCCACTGTTCAATAAAAAATAAAGTTAGAAAATAAACTTTATTGTAAATAAATATAAAATAAATGAATAAAATGCCTAGTATTAAGTTAAATGACAATTGCTAATACCTCAAACCAATTCCACCAATCCTTCTTTAGAGTAGATGACGCCGATTTCCAATTAGGAGCATGTTCTTTGTAGTTGCATCCAATAGTATCCGATATCAAGTTCACAACTTTTTCATTACTGAACCTGAAAAAAAAGAATGAGAAGATAATAAATATTTATATATATATATATATAAATCGTTATAAAAATAATTAATTACGAAAAAATAACATACTTACCAAACGCCTTCTTGCTCAAGAGAATCAAGAGGAATTTTGTCAACTGTTGGTATTTCTTCATTCTCGTTTCCCTGTCCTTGGTTTCCTGCATTACTATTACTACCATGTCTTCGTCTCCTCGACGCCATAGAAACCAACTAAATTCTTCAACATTGTTAGAAATCAAATAATAGCAACCAAATAACAAATTAGCAAAGTAAGAAATTGGGAAAGAAAGAAATCAAATAATCAAATAATAGCAACAAAAAAAGAAATTGGCAAAGTAAGAAATCAAAGCTTCAAATAATAGCAACAAAATAAGAAATTGGCAAAGTAAGAAATCAAATAATCAAATAATAGCTACCAAATAAGAAATTGGCAAAGTAAGATTGAATGAAAACAAACTAGATTTCATTAAATTAAGCCATACGGCATCTACAACTAATAGTACCAACAAAGTAATAAGATTGAAAGAAAGGGTACAAAACATCTACAACTAATATAAATCCTAGACATCATCATCATCATCATCATCATCATCATCACTTAAATTAGTGTTTTCGTTGCTTTCAAAAAGCGATTCTAAAAAATCCTCATCATCATCTTCTTCTAAATACTTCTTCAAAGCCTCCTCTCCTAACTCTTCCTCATCTTCCTCCTCTTGCATATCATCATTCTGTACTTGCATTTCATCTCCTTGAGTTTCTTCTTGTTCCTCCTCCTCCTCCACATTTTCATTCTCATCCTCTATTTCAATTATTGTCAATGTTGTATCACCATTATTAACATCTTCTTGAAAGATAGATTCATCAGTAGGAGCATCCACTTGTGATCTTGCCTTTATTTTAAATACTGCTGACCACTGATCTTTATCTCTTTTGATGTTTGGATAAGGAACATAGCAAACTTGTTCCACTTGATATGCTAATACAAATGGGTCATATTTTGGAAATTTTTTGCTCCGATTAACATCCACAAGTTTATATTCCTTATGTACTTGCATTCCTCTTTCTGAGTTATCTATCCAATTACATTTGAATAAAATAACGTTGTAAGGGTTTTTCTCTTGATATAAGACAACTCAACAACTTCATTTAGGGTTCCATAATAGTCGGCTCCTTGATCGAACTCACACACACTCCATTGTTAATTGTAGACTTTTCCAAATCTTTCCCATCTATGAAAGCTCGAAATTTGTATCCATTGATGGAATAACGCTTCCATGTTCTTACTTTTTTGAAGGTCCATTTGCTAAGGCAACTACAACTGGATCTTTTAAATTATTTACCTAAAATTAATGATAATGAACCAATTATTTACCAAATAATAATATAATTTAAATAAGCATTATAGAATATATATTATTTACTTACTTGACCTCTAAGCCAGTTAGGGAATTTTGTTTCAAATTTATTCCAAATATCCTCGGCCATAGAAACCTCAGGATATTCTCTTTTGATGTAATCCTCAAACAACCTATTCAAAAATGCCGAATTAAGATTTGAATTAATTTTTGCATGTTTTACTTGAAACAACGTTTAAAATTAAAATTTTTTCACCTACCTTTCCATACGTTTCAACTCATCAGAATCACAATTAGATAAAACATAGAGGTGTGCACGTTCATATTCGTTATCTTCCAAAAATCTTTCACGACATTTTCCCGAAGTAGTGCCCTCATGATCTTGAAATAGTTCGGGCAAGGTAGAATACTTCGCCTTTTTCTGACCTATGTCAAGGTCTTTTGCCTTTGTGTCTATATGATCTTCAAAGTAAAAAGAACAAAAATTTGCTATTTCTTCAAGCAAATATGCGTTGCATAATGACCCTTGAACACGAGCTTTATTTCCAATTTTTTTTTCAGATGATTCAAGAACCTACAAAAAAATTGGTTAAGAATGAATGAAATTAAGTAATAACCTTAGAAGGATTCGTAAAAGATATTGATATTACCTCTCAAAAGGATACATCCACCTATATTGCACAGGACCACCCACTTTCACTTCATATGGCAAATGAATTGGCAGATGTTCCATTGAGTTAAAAAATGAAGGTGGAAGTATTTTTTCCAATTTGCAGATTATCTCGACAATATTTTTCTCGAGACTTGTTATTTTTTCAATTTGTGCGATGAAGTACACAAGTCTACGAAAAATTGACTAATCTCGATTATGGCATTCCACTCATTTTTAGGGAGAAGGTGCCTTAAAGAAACCCCGATAGAACGCTCCATAAACACATGACAGTCATGGCTTTTCAAGCCATGTAGCTTCAACTCATTCATATCGACACATCTTCTCAAATCTAAAGCATAGCCGTCTGGAAACTTTAAATTACATATCCAATCACACAAGACTTTCTTTCTCGCTCTTTTTCAAAACGACTAAATCCACCTTTCGCGACCTTGAACAAAGTTGTAAGATGTCTTTTTGTGCAGTTGGGTTCAAGGTTGTCTTGTCTTTTCTATCCATCACCGTGTGAATTAGTTGTTCGAAAATTTTTTTCTCAATATGCATGACATCAAGGTTATGTCGAATTAGTAGTGTGCTCCAATATGGAAGCTCCCAAAAAATACTTTGTTTCCACCACCCAATTCGTTTCGCTTTAACCGTCTTCAATTCATGGTTAGATGCATCCACGATTTTTGGTAAATCTTTCACACATTCCCACACTTGTTCGCCCGATAACCTCGTTCCAGCAACATCGTTCTCTATTCTTCCTTTTCGAAAGTGGACTTTATCCTTGCGAAAAGTATGATCAGTGTCTAAATATTGTCTATGACAATCAAACCAACTCCATTTTTGCTATTTGAAGCCAAGTCGATTTAGTCTCTTTTTCGTACAACATGGACATGCATTCTCACCAGCAGTTGACCAACCAGATAACATGCCATAAGCAGGAAAGTCGTTGATCGTCCATAGGAGTGCGGCTCTTAAGTCGAAGTTTTGTTTCCTAGACACGTCATATGTAAACAATCCCTTGTCCCACAATTGCTTCAACTCGTGAATTAGAGGCTGTAAATAGACATCAAGGTTTTGTTTGGGACTCTTTGGTCCAGGAATAATTAATGTTAAGAACATAAATTGTCTTTTCATGCATAGCCAAGGTGGTAAATTGTAAGGTGTAAGCATCACCGGCCAGCATGAATATGTATTCCCGAATGGCCCAAAAGCCGAGAAACCATCGGTGCAAAGTCCAAGTCTAACATTCTGAGGCTCAGATGCAAAAGAAGGATGAAGATGATCAAAATGTTTCCACGCCTCACTGTCACTTGGATGAGACATTGTCCCACTAACTCGGGGGTTTTCATAATGCCAATGCATTTGTTCCGCGAGGTTTTTTGTGGCATAAATTCGTTGCAAACGTGGCCCTATTGGGAAATAATTTAAGAAATTTTCGGGGACCCTTTTGCCATTTGCATTCTTTTCACTTTTGTACCTAGCTCTACCACATTTTCTACACTTGTCGAGAAGAGCGTCGTTCATCCAAAAAAGCATACATCCATTAAAACATGCATCTATCTTTTCATGAGGAAGTTGAAGAGCTTTGAGAACATTTTTGGTTTCATAGAAGTTACGCATCAAAATATAATCTTGAGGAAGAAGGTCTCTCATGAGTGACGTGAAACCATCTACACATTTATGGGCTAAGTTGTGTTCACATTTCAGAGCGACAAGCCTTGCAGCCGACTGTAGCAATGAGAGTCGACATCCCTCGTAGACTGGTTGCTCGGCACGTTTTAACATTTGAAAAAAGGCTAATACATTGGGATTTGGAGATTCATCAACCACCTCGGCATTAAGAGCTTCTTCCCTAATTTGATCAATGCTATCGCGCAACGCATCCTCTACCATATCCCTATAAGGATTGTCAGAGGGCATTGCCATTTCCTCTTCCTCAACGGGGAATTTCTCTCCGTGACACACCCAATCATAATAGTTGTCACAAAAACCCTTTAGACCAAGGTGTTTTCGTACTTCTTGTTCAACTAAAAACTTTTTATTTTTGCACTTACTACATGGACACCTAATTTCTTTATTTCTAATGAATTCGTCTTGTTGCTTAACATAATCAATGAATTTATTAACCCCTATTACGAATTCCTTCCTTAATTTTTTTATTGGAATCCAACCTTTCATACATCCAGTTTCGTTCTAATCTCTTCATTGCAAATCTACATATATATTAGTAAATAAAAATTATTAATAAAAATGGTAAGAGCATTCATAAACTTATCTTTGAATTTTTCATACAACAACAACAACAACAACAACACCAACAACAACAACAACAACCACAACCACAACCTGCAAAAAAATACTTTCAGTATTGGGGTCCTTATCTCTGCAACCTAAACCTGTAATACCCCGTATTTTTATATAATAAATTAAATGGATATTATTATATATTAATTATTTTACATTTAATATTACTAATTAAGGCGGGTTAATTGTTGAGTCGATAATTACGTAAATTATTTTAATTAACTCGCGTTGTATCGTTATAAGTAATTGTGACGGGTTTATAAGGAAGTCGAAAGGTGAACTAACCCAGTTGAGCTGGCCCAATAACTGTCCAGCCCATTTAACCATAAGCCCAACTAAACCCTAACCCTAACCCTAAATACCCTAACCAACCCGCCTCCCTCCTCTCTTACTCCCTCAACCCGCCTCCCTCCTTTCTTCAACACCAATCTCAGCCTTTCACGCAATTCGAGAGGGAGAGAGAGTGCGTGACTGTTGACTACGCAGCAGGGACGAGCTAGGAACCTTTGTCGACGGCCGTGGGTGGCCCTGGTGGCGGTTGTGGTGACGGAAAGGTAAGCTTTCAAACATCTCCTCTGTTTTAGCATTTATGTCGGGTTTTTGGGTGATTGTTTCGTGTCTGTTGGAGGTGTTTCTGTTGGTTGTTGTCGGGGTATATGGGTAGGGTGGTAAGGGTCGAGTAGGGTGGTGGTTGTTGAGGTGGCTTTAGGTGGTGGTGGTGGCAGTGATAGGCGGCATTGACAGGGGGGTAGCAACGGGTTTATAATATGGGTTTTTCAGGCGGTTTACACGACTATGTTGGGGTGGCACCACCGTGGACTCGGGGGAGGTCGAAATGGTGGTGCCACGACGTCTGGGTTCACGGGTTGACGGAGAGCAGGACAGTGGTGAGTTGGCAGGTGGTAGTTGTGGGTTGCGGTGGTGGTCAGGAGAGAAAAGAAGGTGTTTGGTGAGGCTTGGCGGTGAACCAGGCCAAATGACGGCCCTGGTTCAACTCGCCGGCGAAAGTCGACCACCTTGGAGTCGGTGGTTGGTGGTGGGGACGAAGTGGGCAGCAGGTCAGGTGGTTGTCGTGGTGGTGTAGGTGGCGCGTGAGGAGTGTGAGCGTGTGTGAAGGGACGGGGGTTGATGACGGGTTATTCGAGTTGTTTTTGAAACGGGTTTTCATAGTTAATCGTTATAATTCGTTAATGGGTCGTATGCTTAACTAATTAATTTAATTCCGAGTTATTTAATTAATGAAAGAC
This sequence comes from Silene latifolia, assembly GCF_048544455.1. Taxonomy (NCBI): domain Eukaryota; kingdom Viridiplantae; phylum Streptophyta; class Magnoliopsida; order Caryophyllales; family Caryophyllaceae; genus Silene; species Silene latifolia. Next base: position 243,053,555 of record NC_133537.1, read on the forward strand.
GGGTTTAAATCGGGTTGTTGAATTGTTTTATGTTTAAGTCGGGTTTTCTTAAAACGTTTAATTCGTTCAATATTTTATTTATCATATTAGTTATTTAATTTAAATTCCCGAGTCATCTAAATAATTATTTAATTTAAATTCCCGAGTCGGTTAAATAATTCAAGTCGGGTTTTGAGTCGGGTTTGTTAAAAGAGAAAAGTTACTATATCGGGAAAGTTTCCATTTTAAGAAATTCTACTTTAATAACTTTCTATCTTGGGAAATTGGGTCAGATACTAATCGGATTATTTTAGTTATCAGTGGGGCATAAGTTGGTGTCGGGATTGTATTTCGGGAAAGCTTCTATTTTGGGAGATGTCTATATTTAGTAGTTAGTAATTATAAATATTATAATTGTTTTAGGCGACGGATTCGTGAAGGATCGATAATCAAATTCATTGCTTTACTTTCTGGACTGCTTAACTGCTTAATTGGAATTGCTGGCACTATGAGGTAGGGAAATACACTTGTCCTATTATCGTCATTGTTGAATTGTGTTGACTTGATTCCTGGTTGTTGATTTACGTTATCATTTATATTCGGAAAGGTGATTGACTGATTTGATCGTATTGAGTATGATATCACAACATCGGGTAACTGGCATGATTTTACGATTTATCAGTTCATTATATATATATATATATATATTGTGTTGCATTCATTTCTTTTGAGCATTCATATGCATTGGAGATGGAGGATGTTGTGGTGATGTGGTGCGGTGATGATGATGTTGTGATAAGGCCCAGGCGGGTTCTGCAGGACTTGCCCTGGTGTCCTCAGCTGCGAGCTGGCAGATCGACTTCGGTCGATATATAGTCTACCGGGGATCGGTATGGCTGGGCGTTCCGGGGTATGAGATGTGTGTGATGAGTTGAGATGGAGATGGAGGTGACGGAGTATCATGCATATCATATTTTATTGTTTTATTGTTTTCCCTACTCAACCTCGTGGTTGACCCTGTGTATTCGTGAACACCTGTGATGAACCGTTTTATGGGGAGCAGACTTGACAGGTTTAAGAGATAGGACGGGAGCTTGATGGGCGTGAGACACTGGATCAGACGACTTAGTAACTAGATCATCATCTAGAAGACTTTCACTTTTATTTATGTTAGTTCTTGTAATTTGACGTAAAGAGGTTTTGTAATAATTAAGTTAAAAATAATTACATAAATTGCCTTGGAGTTTAATTTGTTATTCACTACCTCGGGAAACCGAGATGGTAACAGTCCGGTTTATTAGGGAATGTCTTGACGAAGGCCTCTTTTATAAACCGGGGTGTTACAAAGTGGTATCAGAGCGAACGATCCTCAGGCCTAAACCAATTAGCCCAATGAACATAGGAAGAGTCTAAATAAAATGAACCCCGGGATAGAACTGTTAGGAGCACACAAAGGTAAGGTATGAGTTAGGGGCCCCCTCACACCGAACCTGTGGCCCTCTCAGTTGACCGGAAACTATGAGTGTATACGAGAGAAAGGGGTAGAATAGTTGCTTGAGGATGAGCATGAAATTCGAATATCGTTGCCTAAGTGTTGATTGATTGATACATTGATTATTGCAGGACAACGCTACGGTAAGTAATTTGTATGAATGATGTGTTGATAGCACTACTAGGACTAAGTAATATGCGGTTATGTGATCCCAAAGCCATGCTAGTATAGTATTGTGATAGTAATTAGAAACACTATCGAATTGCATGTTTATAGTCATAACAATCGTGAGTTAGATATACGGAGTAAGATCGAGATGCGAAGGTATTCTATGGGATAGATGGTTACGTAAGTACAGTGTGAGATTTAAGTTAGGATGAGTTAGTATCGATAGTATGGTGGTAAGAATTTGAAACATAGAAAATGAATGACTTAGTGATAAAACTCGTTTTGGTTGATGTTACTCTTAAAATTGACCTTACTGCCATTTCTTTTCTGATTATTGCCTATAGATAAAAAAATTTTACGAGAGATAGCCCCGTGAGTTAGTGTTCATTTGACGTTGGTTTCATGCTTATATGATATACGGATTAGGAGTAATAAATATTTTAGTAAGCTGTGGTTAGGAAGTTTCTGTGCAGTGATGCTTGACCAATGATTTTGTAAAAATCCTCATTTAAATTCTATTAATAATTTTCGCATAATTCCAACTCCACCGATCGTAAAATTCGCATATGTTTTCAAATTAATAAGCCACGAAAAATCTTGATGTCTCAATATTAAATAATAGGTTTTGCAAACTGACCCAAGTTTTGGACCAATTGCTGTCACATGTTTGATTGGACCAACTGAGTTGTAAAATTCTTTAAAAATGGAATTCTTGTGCTTTAAACCTAATTCTTTTTCCCTGTGTTTTTAACTCTCCGTGTGTTATAAAAATAATATGAATCAAGTTTTAATTGAACGGTTATTTATTCGTGATCTTTGAAAGTTACAACGTGAATCAATACATTTAAAATATGCGTTCCATGTTGATTTTTTTTTATACAATTGTTTGGTTAATTCATGAGCTTTAGTAATATGAAATTATAATGTTTTATATGACGATAGTAACACGAATGTTCAGTAATTAGGTATCTTAACAAGTGATAAAATTAAAACTTAGTTGATACATTGTTGGCATGATAGTATGAGTAAAATGGGATAGCTTAATTTGATTTTTAATCAAGGGTGAAATGTTTATAAGAGTCCAGTTGTTTGCGTATTTTATATACATTTGGCATGTTGTAATATCTCTGGTGTGTTCATAACATTTGCGTAGTGGTCGGATATATATAAATATAAAACAATATTGTCATATCTTTGTAAGTTGATGGCGTTAAAAGTTAATTGATTGTTCTAATATACTCGCATGAATAATTATAATAATTATGTCTAAATGTTCCCACATGTAGGATGTCATCTGAGTTCTAAGGTCCTTTATGTGAGTCTGTGTACCTATAGTTATACCTATTGATTTCATTGCATTAAATTATTTGATTGAACCTAAAACCTATAACATGATAATAAACGATTGTCGTTATTCCTTAGTAAATATGATCGTTATTACATTGTCATAAAATGCTAACGTGATTCTTGCAATTGTAGCACGACAATTGACATATCTATATTCTCGAGTCGTTACTATCAATTATATTTTTAATAAAGATTGTTTATGATAACTATGTTGACAATTATAATGGGATAACCCTTTGATGATTCACATGGTATGCATTGGTTCCAATGATAGTCGTTGATAGTAAAGATAGGACTGAAATGAATAAGATGAACCTCGTAAATTACGATATAAGAGTCGACACCTAAGCTTGTTTTGTTTAAAGGAATTGAATTGAGTTTATCTGATTTTGAGTTTCGTAGTAATGTTTGTAAATGAATTCTATGACGGTCTGTTATAAGATTTATGTTAGGAAAATTATTCATAAAATCCCGTAAGAAAGTAAAAGTTTTGAAAATGAAGTTAAATTTGTGTCGTATGAGTATAAATTCGGAATGAGATTTCGGCCCGATTGTCCGGTTGTATGTGTCCATGATAATTGCTAGTCCGGAGGAATGAAACTAGAACGGAGTCACAAGTAGTGGGTTAATTTAGTCATGTTGTTCATTCATGTAGCGAATTGGTGGGTGTGGTTAATTACGAATGTCCAAACGGGAAATGTAACGAGGTGATTTAAGTGAGTTGTGTGTCAACATGGTACGTTAATATTAGCATGACAAAATCGAATATTTGTAAAATTGATGTAGTTAAATACATTAATCTTTTATGCCATTGTGTTGGGTGTAGTTTAAATATATTTAATACCAAGAACGAAATTTTATGTATGATAGTCTTGTATGTTAACTTCCCAATATCGCTGTTTACTCGCTTGTTTGACTCGACCAATAAGTTTGTAAAATTTGCCAATCAAGGTGCTTTCGTCAATTATGAATAAATACCAAACCCTTTTGTTGTGAGGATTAAAATATTTCTAGGATGATAAGTATTTAAACCGGTTTGTCTTCATTTTATCGGCGATTCGTGTCTTGACCTAAATCTGTACAATTAAGTAAAGGAAAGTCAGACTGGACCTATTAGGCTATAAATTTTCATAAATCAATTTATCAAGTGTTGACCCTAAATCTTTTCTGATATTGATTGATTCCCTATGTTTCAAAGGTATAAGATTACGATAATTGGTGAAATGAATAAGTACTAATGATTTTTACTGATAACGGTAGCCTCCTTGAGAGAACTTGTATGTTGATTATCATTGATAGGGATTAGTTAACTTGAGCGTGAGTTGAGAATCTTTTATCCTCTTTCAGTTGTTAGCAGTAGTTTGAGAACCTTGTTAATGAAGGTTACGAGGACGTAACCATGTTTTTAGTTGGGTAGGATTGTAAAATCTTAATGTTTAATTTGCACTTGTGTGTAGATCGTAGTTTTGATCAAGTTGATATTTCGTTGTGGGAGTACCTATGCAAATGAATTCTATATGTTTTGGTTCCTACTTCTTTAGTTGGTCGATGTGAAAAAGGAGAGTATAAGTTAAACTACTGGTATTGAGTTAGGAGTTGTGGGGCCTTTGTGCCGAGTTACATTGCGGTCCAGTGCGACCATGGTTATTGGGTTACTTGAGTTTGAGATCAGAAATTAGATGGAAGATGACAGTGTTCTCAGGTGATTATATAGTTGTTATATATTTGTGTTCGCAGGTAGTTATTAGTTGTAGTTAATTGGGTTAAGTGAAGATGAGTTAAACTTCGGGACGAAGTTTATTTTTAGGAGGGCAGAATGTAACATTTCGTATTGTTTTGTTTAATTGATGTGTCAAAAGTGTGCGTTAACCGTGTTAGAAATACGTGACGTCCGTAAGTACGATATGCAATACCCTTCTGAGGTTTGAGTACGGGAGCGAACTTCGGGACGAAGTTCATTTTAAGGGGGGGGAAGACTGTAATACCCCGTATTTTTATATAATAAATTAAATGGATATTATTATATATTAATTATTTTACATTTTATATTACTAATTAAGGCGGGTTAATTGTTGAGTCGATAATTACGTAAATTATTTTAATTAACTCGCGTTGTATCGTTATAAGTAATTGTGACGGGTTTATAAGGAAGTCGAAAGGTGAACTAACCCAGTTGAGCTGGCCCAATAACTGTCCAGCCCATTTAACCATAAGCCCAACTAAACCCTAACCCTAACCCTAAATACCCTAACCAACCCGCCTCCCTCCTCTCTTACTCCCTCAACCCGCCTCCCTCCTTTCTTCAACACCAATCTCAGCCTTTCACGCAATTCGAGAGGGAGAGAGAGTGCGTGACTGTTGACTACGCAGCAGGGACGAGCTAGGAACCTTTGTCGACGGCCGTGGGTGGCCCTGGTGGCGGTTGTGGTGACGGAAAGGTAAGCTTTCAAACATCTCCTCTGTTTTAGCATTTATGTCGGGTTTTTGGGTGATTGTTTCGTGTCTGTTGGAGGTGTTTCTGTTGGTTGTTGTCGGGGTATATGGGTAGGGTGGTAAGGGTAGAGTAGGGTGGTGGTTGTTGAGGTGGCTTTAGGTGGTGGTGGTGGCAGTGATAGGCGGCATTGACAGGGGGGTAGCAACGGGTTTATAATATGGGTTTTTCAAAGGCGGTTTACACGACTATGTTGGGGTGGCACCACCGTGGACTCGGGGGAGGTCGAAATGGTGGTGCCACGACGTGCGGGTTCACGGGTTGACGGAGAGCGGGACGGTGGTGAGTTGGCGGGTAGTAGTTGTGGGTTGCGGTGGTGGTCGGGAGAGAAAAGGAGGTGTTTGGTGAGGCTTGGCGGTGAACCAGGCCAAATGACGGCCCTGGTTCAACTCGCGGCGACGATCGACCACCTTGGGGTCGGTGGTTGGTGGTGGGGACGAAGTGGGCAGCAGGTCAGGTGGTTGTCGTGGTGGTGTAGGTGGCGCGTGAGGAGTGTGAGCGTGTGTGAAGGGACGGGGGTTGATGACGGGTTATTCGAGTTGTTTTTGAAACGGGTTTTCATAGTTAATCGTTATAATTCGTTAATGGGTCGTATGCTTAACTAATTAATTTAATTCCGAGTTATTTAATTAATGAAAGACGGGTTTAAGTCGGGTTGTTGAATTGTTTTATGTTTAAGTCGGGTTTTCTTAAAACGTTTAATTCGTTCAATATTTTATTTATCATATTAGTTATTTAATTTAAATTCCCGAGTCATCTAAATAATTATTTAATTTAAATTCCCGAGTCGGTTAAATAATTCAAGTCGGGTTTTGAGTCGGGTTTGTTAAAAGAGAAAAGTTACTATATCGGGAAAGTTTCCATTTTAAGAAATTCTACTTTAATAACTTTCTATCTTGGGAAATTGGGTCAGATACTAATCGGGTTATTTTAGTTATCAGTGGGGCATAAGTTGGTGTCAGGATTGTATTTCGGGAAAGCTTCTATTTTGGGAGATGTCTATATTTAGTAGTTAGTAATTATAAATATTATAATTGTTTTAGGCGACGGATTCGTGAAGGATCGATAATCAAATTCATTGCTTTACTTTCTGGACTACTTAACTGCTTAATTGGAATTGCTGGCACTATGAGGTAGGGAAATACACTTGTCCTATTATCGTCATTGTTGAATTGTGTTGACTTGATTCCTGGTTGTTGATTTACGTTATCATTTATATTCGGAAAGGTGATTGACTGATTTGATCGTATTGAGTATGATATCACAACATCGGGTAACTGGCATGATTTTACGATTTATCAGTTCATTATATATATATATATATATATATATATATATATTGTGTTGCATTCATTTCTTTTGAGCATTCATATGCATTAGAGATGGAGGATGTTGTGGTGATGTGGTGCGGTGATGATGATGTTGTGATAAGGCCCAGGCGGGTTCTGCAGGACTTGCCCTGGTGTCCTCAGCTGCGAGCTGGCAGATCGACTTCGGTCGATATATAGTCTACCGGGGATCGGTATGGCTGGGCGTTCCGGGGTATGAGATGTGTGTGATGAGTTGAGATGGAGATGGAGGTGACGGAGTATCATGCATATCATATTTTATTGTTTTATTGTTTTCCCTACTCAACCTCGTGGTTGACCCTGTGTATTCGTGAACACCTTTGATGAACCGTTTTATGGGGAGCAGACTTGACAGGTTTAAGAGATAGGACGGGAGCTTGATGGGCGTGAGACACTGGATCAGACGATTTAGTAACTAGATCATCATCTAGAAGACTTTCACTTTTATTTATGTTAGTTCTTGTAATTTGACGTAAAGAGGTTTTGTAATAATTAAGTTAAAAATAATTACATAAATTGCCTTGGAGTTTAATTTGTTATTCACTACCTCGGGAAACCGAGATGGTAACAGTCCGGTTTATTAGGGAATGTCTTGACGAAGGCCTCTTTTATAAACCGGGGTGTTACAAAACCCATCTTTGAATCTTTCATATCATTAGTAAATACCCAATTTTTTTTCTTGATTGTAATGAGACAAAAATTCGGCAGCACTTCCTTACAGTTCTCCAAATACATTATTTAGAATGAATTCTCACTCTATATATGTATTCGGAGAACATTAAAGGAAATGTCAACCAAATTTTGTCTCATAACAATCAAGAAAAAAATTGAGTATTTACCACCTAAATGGCGTAAAAGATTCAAAGACAGTCCCAAAACGGGGACTATTCAAGAATTACACCTAATGTGTAATCCCTGAACGGGTACTAGGTCATAAATATATTAACAATCACAACACAAGCATAAGATGAATTAATATTTGTAAAACAAATAAACATGACACAAAAAAACACAACTTATCAAAACAAACTTAATAATTACTAATAAACCTTATAAAACTAAGCAAAAGTAGAGTAAGCATCCTAAAATTGGTTTAAATATCATAAATTGGCTTTTAACTAAACTAAATTAACTACTCTAACATTTTTATGAAATTTTTTCTCTATTATTATGAGCAATAGATGAATTCAAAATTGCTTCAATGTCGAGTAGCCTCATTTTATTTAATTATTTACATCAAAATTTCACTACCATCAACTATAATCGATTTAAAAGAGCTTTGAAATACTTAGCTCACTTCATGCAAACCAAAAATATAATTCCCTAAAACATAATTAAGCATTATAAAATTGATTTAAACATCCTAAATTGGCTTTTAACTAATTTTCACTAAACTTAACAATCCTAAACATCCTAAATTGGCTTTCAACTAAACTAAACAATACTAAATATCCTAAATTGGCTTTCAACTAAACTAAACAATCCTAATAATACTAAGCATCCTAAACAATCCTAATTAACACGAGTGCTCATTGTGGACATGGGCCACGGGGGCGCTTGGGAACAAGCGTTTGCATTTGTGGAGTCGCCACCAATTTATTGTGGAAAATTGGAAACCGTTCGAATACCCCGTGCCATGTCAAGACACAAAGTAGTGACATGAACACCAAGAACTCGTTACCTTTAGCATTCTATGTCTAGAATGACTCTCGTGGATGCCAATGAACACGGATGTTCACAGAGATCTAGAGTAAGGGGTGAGGGTACGTATTAGGAAGCTCTTTTGATCGAACACCTAATCCCGCCCGCCTCGATAGCGGCCTCTACTAATGATTATGGAAAATCGTCTATACTCGATATATTGTCGATTATATGCATGCAATGCAACATCCAAGTTTTGATCCTAACATATGAGAATTAGACTAAGTCGGTGAACAATTAATTTAACATACAATTGAGTCGAAGTAGGGATTTAGATTTAATTACCTGTGAAAACATACAAACAATGTGATAAAAGAAATACAATAATACAATAATAAAAATTACAATAATTACAACGGATTAATGATTTATGTCGAAAATACCTTTAAAACGGATAATTTGGGAAAAAGAATAAATAAACAGGCATATTATTAACGATAATACGAATGACAATTAATTGAATACGTAAACTAATTAAACTAGGTTAAGGCAGAACGGAAGTTCAGAGACAGAAATCAACCTGGAAGAGGCGCAGCAGAGTTGCGCCCTCTGGAAGAGGCGCAGCAATTTCTACGTCTGTTCCAAGGCTGAGTTCTCGCTGTGAAGCCGGAACTGCAAATCATTAGTGTTCGTGGGTGAATTTAATGATTGATTACGATATTCGACTCGGATGAAAGTGATTTAATACATTAATTACATGTGAATGATTCATAAAAACGATAACACATGGATGAGATGAATGTAAACGAATTAATTACATGAATGAAAGATTGATTAGTGACATGAGTGAACTGATTAGGTTAAATATGACGAATTAATGAAGAACTAATGACGGATAAACAGGTGGGAATATACCAAAGATGGAATTCCAGAAACTCGATATGAAAGAATCGAATTTCTACAACCCGGATTGATTTTAATGACGAAAACCCGCAAATATTGGATTACAAGGGATTTAAGTCGGGATTTAACGATGAATTATATACTAACAGTGATTAACAATATGTTAAATTATTAAGTGAACGAAACAAGAGCAAACAATGACGAAAGAAAATAAAGAAACGAAACTAACAGAGGACGAAGGAAGAAGAAAGGAAGTAGGAAGGCTGGCGGCCCTCACGAAGAGGCGCAAGAAAAGTGCTGCGTCCCCTTCGAAGAGGCGCAGCGATTCTTGCTGCGTCCTTTCTCAACGTCTGTCTCCTGATAATCCGTAAAAAAAGGGTTTTAAACATGGTTTTACAAATCGGTTTTAGAAGTGCTTTCGACATAAACCTTACATGAATGATTACAAAAAGTAAATAACAATAAATAAGGAAGGATTTACACCCTCAAATTTACATATTTGACGAAACGAGATGAACTAAGTTTATGTTGTAGTGATGCTCGACTCGAATGTAATGAAAGTGCCCTCGTAAGAGGAAAACGAACAGATTAATTAAGTTGATTATTGTGCAGTTGGTCAAATTGGCTGGTCATGCAAACGAGGCTGGTACTCAGAAGGATCCGAGCTTACGTGATCGAAAGTTCAAGCACGTAGACGCCAAAAAGTAAGAACGTGGTCTAGAATGCAAAGGGAGAAGAGAAGGGCGGACACTCGCGTGAGAAATATGTGAGACCGAAGGTCTCTATTTATACTAATTACGTGGAGGAATTAGGGTTTTCGGAGAGACTTTTGGTCGGACTCACTTGGAGGTTTTGTTTTCAGTACTTGTCGTTAGGAGCACCTAGACCAAAACACAATTTATAACGTCACAAACAACTCTACAATTAGTAAAGAGGCAAGTAAAGGTCAGATCCCAAGGGACGGGAATTGAGATGAGATTTTCAATTGCAACTAGCGGTGTCTAAGGGTGTCTCAATTTTGGGTTTGAAGTAGAAGATCACTAAACTAAATAGCAATAAAAGTAAACAAGCAAGATGACTAAAAAGGGGTGTAAACAATTGATAAAAGGCACTAGGGTGTCATGGGGTTATAGGGGATTCATGGGAATTGATCATACAAACATATTCTCAAATTATAAGCAAGCAATTATTGTTGTGATGGATCGAGTTGGTTTATATCTTACAATCCTAGGAAAGTTTGGGTCCCGGAGCCGAATCGATTAGATTGTACAACACCTACAAGTCAACTTAATCTTCCCTACTCAACTATATGTATGGTCTAATGATACTCGAGTTGGTTTATGTCTTACAAGTCTCATTGAAAAGATAGGTGATGGGTAAAAAAAAGCAAGGATTCATAGGCTCGCATTTCATCAAACATAACATTTGCATAAGTTGAGATCACAACAAGCAATCAAATAAACTATGAAAACATATTAATTTAAGCATGAATCATCCCCCATGTTGGTTTCCCCTAATTACCCATTAACCCTAGCTAAGGAAACTACTCACTCATTATCATGTTGAACATGCTAGCAAGGTTGTCAATCATACCAACAAAGTGAAACATGATGAATAAATGAAGATAATTAACACCAGTGCTCATTGTGGACATGGGCCACGGGGGCGCTTGGGAACAAGCGTTTGCATTTGTGGAGTCGCCACCAATTTATTGTGGAAGATTGGAAACCGTTCGAATACCCCGTGCCATGTCAAGATACAAAGTAGTGACATGAACACCAAGAACTCGTTACCTTTAGCATTCTATGTCTAGAATGACTCTCGTGGATGCCAATGAACACGGATGTTCACAGAGATCTAGAGTAAGGGGTGAGGGTACGTATTAGGAAGCTCTTTTGATCGAACACCTAATCCCGCCCGCCTCGATAGCGGCCTCTACTAATGATTATAGAAAATCGTCTATACTCGATATATTGTCGACTATATGCATGGAATGCAACATCCAAGTTTTGATCCTAACATATGAGAATTAGACTAAGTCGGTGAACAATTAATTTAACATACAATTGAGTCGAAGTAGGGATTTAGATTTAATTACCTGTGAAAACATACAAACAATGTGATAAAAGAAATACAATAATACAATAATACAATAATAAAAATTACAATAATTACAACGGATTAATGATTTATGTCGAAAATACCTTTAAAACGGATAATTTGGGAAAAAGAATAAATAAACGGGCAGATTATTAATGATAATACGAATGACAATTAATTGAATACGTAAACTAATTAAACTAGGTCAAGGCAGAATGGAAGTTCAGAGACAGAAATCAACCTGGAAGAGGCGCAGCAGAGTTGCGCCCTCTGGAAGAGGCGTAGCAGTTGCTGCGTCTGTTCCAAGGCTGAGTTCTCGCTGTGAAGCCGGAACTGTAAATCATTAGTGTTCGTGGGTGAATTTAATGATTGATTACGATATTCGACTCGGATGAAAGTGATTTAATACATTAATTACATGTGAATGAGTCATAAAAACAATAAAACATGGATGAGACGAATGTAAACGAATTAATTACATGAATGAAAGATTGATTAGTGACATGAGTGAACTAATTAGGTTAAATATGACGAATTAATGAAGAACTAATGACGGATAAACAGGTGGGAATATACCAAAGATGGAATTCCAGAAACTCGATATGAAAGAATCGAATTTCTACAACCCGGATTGATTTTAATGACGAAAACCCGCAAATATTGGATTACAAGGGATTTAAGTCGGGATTTAACGATGAATTATATACTAACAGTGATTAACAATATGTTAAATTATTAAGTGAACGAAACAAGAGCAAACAATGACGAAAGAAAATAAAGAAACGAAACTAACAGAGGAGGAAGGAAGAAGAAAGGAAGCAAGAACTGCGGAAGCCTCACGAAGTGGCGCAGCAGGTGCTGCGTCCCTTCGAAGAGACGCAGCAGTTGCTGCGTCCTTTCTCAACGTCTGTCTCCTGATAATCCGTAAAAAAAGGGTTTTAAACATGGTTTTACAAATCGGTTTTAGAAGTGCTTTCGACATAAACCTTACATGAATGATTACAAAAAGTAAATAACAATAAATAAGGAAGGATTTACACCCTCAAACTTACATATTTGACGAAACGATATGAACTAAGTTTATGTTGTAGTGATGCTCGACTCGAATGTAACGAAAGTGCCCTCGTAAGAGGAAAACGAATAGATTAATTAAGTTGATTATTGTGCAGTTGGTCAAATTGGTCGGTCATGCAAACGAGGCTGGTACTCAGAAGGATCCGAGCTTACGTGGTCGAAAGTTCAAGCACGTAGACGCCAAAAAGTAAGAACGTGGTCTAGAATGCAAAGGGAGAAGAGAAGGGCGGACACTCGGGTTAGAAATATGTGAGACCGAAGGTCTCTTTTTATACTAATCACGTGAAGGAATTAGGGTTTTCGGAGAGACTTTTGGTCGAACTCACTTGGAGGTTTAGTTTCCAGTACTTGTCATTAGGAGCACCTAGACCAAAACACAATTTATAACTTCACAAACAACTCTACAATTAGTAAAGAGGCAAGTAAAGGTCGGATCCCAAGGGACGGGAATTGAGATGAGATTTTCAATTGCAACTAGCGGTGTCTAAGGGTGTCACAATTTAGGGTTTGAAGTAGAAGATCACTAAATTAAATAACAATAAAAGTAAACAAGCAAGATGATTAAAAAGGGGTGTAAACAATTGATAAAAGACACTAGGGTGTCATGGGGTTATAGGGGATTCATGGGAATTGATCATACAAACATATTCTCAAATTATAAGCAAGCAATTATTGTTGTGATGGATCGAGTTGGTTTATATCTTATAATCCTAGGAAAGTTTGGGTCCCGGATCCGAATCGATTAGATTGTACAACACCTACAAGTCAACTTAATCTTCCCTACTCAACTATATGCATGGTCTAATGATAATCGAGTTGGTTTATCTCTTACAAGTCTCATTGAAAAGATAGGTGATGGGTAAAAAAATGCAAGGATTCATAGGCTCGCATTTCATCAAACATAACATGTGCATAAGTTGAGATCACAACAAGCAAGCAAATAAACTATGAAAACATATTAATTTAAGCATGAATCGCCCCCCATGTTGGTTTCCCCTAATTACCCATTAACCCTAGCTAAGGAAACTACTCACTCATTATCATGTTGAACATGCTAGCAAGGTTGTCAATCATACCAACAAAGTGAAACATGATGAATAAATGAAGATAATTAACACCAGTGCTCATTGTGGACATGGGCCACGGGGGCGCTTCGGAACAAGCGTTTGCATTTGTGGAGTCGCCACTAATTTATTGTGGAAAATTGGAAATCGTTCGAATACCCCGTGCCATGTCAAGACACAAAGTAGTGACATGAACAACAAGAACTCGTTACCTTTAGCATTCTATGTCTAGAATGACTCTCGTGGATGCCAATGAACACGGATGTTCACAGAGATCTAGAGTAAGGGGTGAGGGTACGTATTAGGAAGCTCTTTTGATCGAACACCTAATCCCGCCCGCCTCGATAGCGGCCTCTACTAATGATTATGGAAAATCGTCTATACTCGATATATTGTCGATTATATGCATGCAATGCAACATCCAAGTTTTGATCCTAACATATGAGAATTAGACTAAGTCGGTGAACAATTAATTTAACATACAATTGAGTCGAAGTAGGGATTTAGATTTAATTACATGTGAAAACATACAAACAATGTGATAAAAGAAATACAATAATACAATAATACAATAATAAAAATTACAATAATTACAGCGGATTAATGATTTATGTCGAAAATACCATTAAAACGGATAATTTGGGAAAAAGAATAAATAAACGAGCAGATTATTAACGATAATACGAATGACAATTAATTGAATACGTAAACTAATTAAACTAGGTCAAGGCAGAACGGAAGTTCAGAGACAGAAATCAACCTGGAAGAGGCGCAGCAGAGTTGCGCCCTCTGGAAGAGGCGCAGCAGTTGCTGCGTCTGTTCCAAGGCTGAGTTCTCGCTGTGAAGCCGGAACTGAAAATCATTAGTGTTCGTGGGTGAATTTAATGATTGATTACGATATTTGACTCGGATGAAAGTGATTTAATACATTAATTACAAGTGAATGAGTCATAAAAACGATAAAACATGGATGAGACGAATGTAAACGAATTAATTACATGAATGAAAGATTGATTAGTGACATGAGTGAACTAATTAGGTTAAATATGACGAATTAATGAAGAGCTAATGACGGATAAACAGGTGGGAATATACCAAAGATGGAATTCCAGAAACTCGATATGAAAGAATCGAATTTCTACAACCCGGATTGATTTTAATGACGAAAACCCGCAAATATTGGATTACAAGGGATTTAAGTCGGGATTTAACGATGAATTATATACTAACAGTGATTAACAATATGTTAAATTATTAAGTGAACGAAACAAGAGCAAACAATGACGAAAGAAAATAAAGAAACGAAACTAACAGAGGACGAAGGAAGAAGAAAGGAAGCAAGAACTGCGGCAGCCTCACGAAGAGGCGCAGCAGGTGCTGCGTCCCTTCGAAGAGACGCAGTAGTTGCTGCGTCCTTTCTCAACGTCTGTCTCTTGATAATCCGTAAAAAAAGGGTTTTAAACATGGTTTTACAAATCGGTTTTAGAAGTGCTTTCGACATAAACCTTACATGAATGATTACAAAAATTAAATAACAATAAATAAGGAATGATTTACACCCTCAGACTTACATATTTAACGAAACAAGATGAACTAAGTTTATGTTGTAGTGATGCTCGACTCGAATGTAACGAAAGTGCCCTCGTAAGAGGAAAACGAACAGATTAATTAAGTTGATTATTGTGCAGTTGGTCAAATTGGTCGGTCATGCAAACGAGGCTGGTGCTCAGAAGGATCCGAGCTTACGTGGTCGAAAGTTCAAGCACGTAGACGCCAAAAAGTAAGAACGTGGTCTAGAATGCAAAGGGAGAAGAAAAGGGCGGACACTCGCGTGAGAAATATGTGAGACCGAAGGTCTCTATTTATACTAATCACGTGAAGGAATTAGGGTTTTCGGAGAGACTTTTGGTCGGACTCACTTGGAGGTTTAGTTTTCAGTACTTGTCGTTAGGAGCACCTAGACCAAAACACAATTTATAACTTCACAAACAACTCTACAATTAGTAAAGAGGCAAGTAAAGGTCGGATCCCAAGGGACGGGAATTGAGATGAGATTTTCAATTGCAACTAGCGGTGTCTAAGGGTGTCACAATTTAGGGTTTGAAGTAGAAGATCACTAAACTAAATAACAATAAAAGTAAACAAGCAAGATGATTAAAAAGGGGTGTAAACAATTGATAAAAGGCACTAGGGTGTCATGGGGTTATAGGGGATTCATGGGAATTGATCATACAAACTTATTCTCAAATTATAAGCAAGCAATTATTGTTGTGATGGGTCGAGTTGGTTTATATCTTACAATCCTTGGAAAGTTTGGGTCCCGGAGCCGAATCGATTAGATTGTACAACACCTACAAGTCAACTTAATCTTCCCTACTCAACTATATGCATGGTCTAATGATAATCGAGTTGGTTTATGTCTTACAAGTCTCATTGAAAAGATAGATGATGGGTAAAAAAATGCAAGGATTCATAGGCTCGCATTTCATCAAACATAACATGTGCATAAGTTGAGATCACAACAAGCAAGCAAATAAACTATGAAAACATATTAATTTAAGCATGAATCATCCCCCATGTGAAACATGATGAATAAATGAAGATAATTAACAATAATTAAAAAGGGATTAAGAGAATTATAACTACTAATGATTCCAATAATAAAGCAAAGAATAATAGATGTACTTGATGATTGATTGGAAGGTTGTCAATCTTCCAATAATAACCCAAATAATCTTCAATTACCCAAAACAAAGGATGAACAAGAGAGAAATTAAGGAAATGAAACTTGTATTAAAACTTGATTAAATGTTGATTCAAGATTAAAGAGAGATTTGATTGATATTAACTACCCTAGAGATTGCTAAGAAGAACATGCTCTTCTAATTAGCCTAATGGGGTATTTATAGTGGGGATTAGTTACATAAATTAGGATTTACTAAGGGCTTAAATGAGGATTAAGTCCTTGAGAAATCGCCGGTCTCAAGGGAGACTCCGGTCTTAGAAAAATATGCGCATCCTTCCTTGAAACTTGTTGAAGACGAAATGGCTGACAGACAATCCGAGCGTCCAGGGCACGGGACGGGCGGATTGTGGTGATTCTGGACGGGCGTCCAGCTGGGGAAGACGGGCGGATTGGGGGTGTTTTGGACGGCCGTCCACTGGGGGAAGACGCTCGGATTGCCCCTCTTGGATGGGCGTCTTGTGGACAATCCGCTCGGATTGTCTTACAGCTACTTTCTTTCTTCTTTTCTTCCTTTTTCTTCATAGAATCCTTGATGATTTCCTCGGGGATGCAAGGATCTTTTCTCATCATTGCCCATCTACTATAGTATGTACAAAGGCCTTCTAGTCTTGTCTTCTCTTTGATGCTTGGTCATTGAATTCAATCAATTTAGCTTCATTTTGCCATGAAAATGCAAGGTTTGCACTCCTTTCTACCAAGGAAACAAAACCTCAAAGAATATGCAAAACAAAGGACTAAAGACAATAAATGACCCAAATATGCACTAAAAATCATGGGAACAAGGCTAATTCGGCGACGAAATAAGCTCTAAATATGGTCACATCAAATATCCCCAAACCGAACCTTTGCTCGTCCCGAGTAAAGAGCTGACAAAGACTAGGACCGTTATTTAAACTAACCTAATAGCATAGCCGATATGAGACAATTAGCGGGTCTCACTCCGCCCCTTCAACTCACAACAAGACAACCATGAGGTAGGATGCCTTTTTGCAAGGCAAGGTGGGTCTTGCCAAAATGGTGACATTAAGAGTCTATTGATCCAAAATACTCAAGAGGAGGGGGGGGTGAATTGAGGATTTAAAACTTTTTGAAAGCTTTTTCGATTATGCTAATGTAATTGATTATTTAAAGTTTATTGATTAAACTTTAACTAATCAACTAATGGAGATAAACGTAAAGAACGAAATAAACGAAAGAAGAAGAGACAGACGGATTTTTGAAGTGGTTCAGTTTCACAAGTCGAAACCTACGTCCACTATTCTCGATTAATAAATTTAGTAACTTTCTACGGATTACAAATTTACTAACCCAACTCGTACAACTAACTCTAGCTGTAACTCAATGAGTACCGTTAAATACTCGAGTGACTAACTTACGCTAATAAGAAAGCACAAATGATTCTAACAAAGGTTCACGTTAATGAACAAGTAAGAAATCAATTACTCACTATTATCTTATAACGATAAATGAAGAACGAGTATGCGAGTTTTATGACACACGACCTTTCAAAATTGCAAATCGGTTTTTCTGCTTAAAACACACGGTTTGCTTTTTAAAGTTGAAAACAATTTGTATGCTTAAGGTCTCTATCTTAGATGTTGTAAATAGCAAAGTATTTATAGGTAAGAAAGAAGTAGGCTACACGGTTTTTACACAAACCCTAATAGCCGAAATAATAAGATATAATTACAAATTATATCTTCTTATTATCTCTTTCCTAAAAGCCTTGAAAGATAAGTAAGAATATACTAAAAGATAGAATATAATCTTTCCAAATATTATATTTACTATAAATTCTAAGATTATGATAAGATTTCCTAAAACAAGAATATCTTTAATCATAAATAAATATATTATGTAAGATATATAAGATATGTAAAGATATTATTATAGAATAAAATCTTTACCTAATATCTCCTAGGCAACACGAGATAATCACGGCCCATAAGCTCGTGAATCGTGCAAACCCTAGTCTTAATATATAATTAGAATTTAGGTTTTAGGAGAGGCTATATGGAAACCCTAATTAGTAGTAAAGTCCAACTCATACGTTGATCCATCATAACTACCAATTAAAGTTTACAATAAAACCGGACTCCTCACTAAACCGGGCTTTATTAAATAAATACTTTCATTAAAACATTTAAAATAAACTTAAAACAATTATAAAACAATTTTCGAAATATTTAAGTCGTGTATAAAAACTCAGCATTTCAATGTTATAGTAGAAGAGCTATAACATTGAGCTCTTTTACTAGTAATGTTATAGCTGCAAAGCTATAACTTTACTAAATCAAGAAACTCACTCTTGATTACCATTACGAGATAATCACTTATACTATTCTAATCTTTAAGGAGATCTTCGAGTATAGGCTACGTCATCATCCAAGCTTGATTAATCTTTAGACGAACTTCGTCTTCACATAATACTTGAATGAATCTTGAATTGTTTGATCTTGAACGAAAGCTTGAACTTTTCATGCAATTGTCACAATCCTCTTTGTTGCTTGTAATAGGTTAGTTTTAAGATACTCAACAAACGATTATACGCAACAAGTATATAGAATGTAAAACACCTTGACATCATCAAAACATAAACATATAAGCTATATGGTCCAACAAATTCCCCCTTTTTGATGATGGCAAGTCTCCTAAAATTGTGACTAATTAAAAAGTTCCCCCTTAATATAATACCGTTATCTTGATAATAAAGATTAACGCAAGATCACGACAATTTTTCAAAAACCGAAACTTTAAGGACTTTAAGAGACAATTGGTCTTGACAAGGAGCAAGCTTAGGTAGATGCTTACTATAGACGTTCTTTCCCCCTCTTGACATCATCGAAAAGCTAAGAACAAATCAAAAATGACTAGAATAATATAAGACGAGACAAGAGATAAAAACGCCATAAGAAATAATAGTAACACGCAAGACTAGAAGCATCCAAAAGATAATTAGCATACAAACTAAGAATTAAACATGTTAAAGCCAAAGTGGGCCGAATGAACACATGTCCAATAGAACACTTGGGCCATAACCACAAGTGCATTGCCAAAATGGGCCGAATAAGAAGTTTGTTTAACACACCATTAAAGGAAATAAAAAGAAAGCTAATTAAGGTACGGGCTAATGATGGTAAGGCAGGGGATCAAATGTTACGGGTCTTATACGGGTTCACGTAGTCGGGTCTAGTGCGGTGCTCCAAAGCATCCAGATGGTCAAACGAGCTCCGAACCAGCTGCGAAAGAGTACCAATGCTCCTTTCAAAATTAAGCACTTTCAAAGAAAGAGCCTTTGTGGCCTCCAACGTGAGAGCTTGATCACCTGCCATTTCTTTCCCGTGCATCACCAAAACTCCACCCTGACTCGTAAGGAAAGTGAGACGATCACCGTGTGGGAACACTTCCCCACGAATTGCCTTCAGCTCCCTCTCAAAACCCGCTAACCTCTTGTCCACTTCCTCCATCCAAGAGTACACCCGAGTAGCATCCAAGCCCGAGTATAAAGACCGAGATGGTCCAACCCGTGACAACACCGTAGCCAAATTAGTCGAATGCTCCTCGAATTTCTCCATTAAACCACTCATAAACCCCTCCAACTTTGACTCGACAGCTCCTAAACCCGAATCCACCGGGGCTTTCTCAACATCCTTTGCAAGAAGCAACTCGGGTCCATCAACAACAAGACCCATTAGCTTGATCAACTTGTCACACATACAATCCCGAGCACTAACACCGTAACTGTCAGGCTCTACCACTCGCTTTATTTCCAACAAACGAGATATCCACATATCATATGGCAAATCGATTGTGGTGCTCAACTTATCCTTAGTTACCGTAAGACTTGTCTGAATTATACGATGCAAGACAACACTACCCAAATTCACCTTCTGACCTTCCAACCAAGAATAAACCATTATAGCTTCATAACTCGACACCTTATCACGGCCTTTTCTCCTTGGCACCACTGTGTTCCACAAAAAGTTCAAGAGGAACTTTATTTTTGCCGAGAGAGGACGAACCACGATATTAACTCCCTCCGTCATCTCCTCAAAATACTTCTTCACTAACAACTCCTTTTCACTCACAACATTAGACCATTCAAGACTCGGATTTAATTCGATCCCTTCATCGGGAACCGAAAAAGCAGAGCAAAAATCCGAAACAAAGACGATAACATCAACTCCATTAACAACCGCATGCAAGACACCTTTCTTGATTGAGACACTAGCAAAGAATTGTACCACATCAACTGGGTAAATAGGACCCAAAAACTGACTAATGTGACTCTACCCTTGAAAATCAAGAAAATTAACAAAGAAAGCAAGAGCGGGAACACTAACCAACCAAGATTTCGGATAGTACCTACCACCATGAATGGAATACCTCAAAACTCGATTAACTAAGATGCTTTCATCATGAGTAAGCCGAACACGATTTAACCCTTCCTTGGTTGCGGCTTTCGAAGCATCCCTAAGCAAAGTACGAGCAACACCATTCCGAACTATCACCTCGGGTTCCTCCACAGCTTCACTATCATCAACAACTACATTATTTTTATCCTTGAAAAGACGGCGTCTTTTGCCTTTGGACACCGATTCGTCCCGACTACGAAACAGGGGCGAGTTTGGGTTTGGTTGTGGTGAAGGACAATTCATGGAATGGGATCATGTGGTGGTAAAGGTGATGTTTGGTTAGGAAAGGGGCGGTTTTGGTGGTGACGGGTTGAGGATCGGGTATTTTTTGCATGAGATGTATTCATGATGATGGTGATTGTTGAAAAAGGAGGTAATGGTGATGGTTTGAGTAAAGGAGATGAATTGTGATGATGGTAAAAATATGAGAGAAAGAAAGAAAGGTATGCAAGTGGGGATGGGTGGACGGGTAACACGCAAAGGGTAGATATAGGTGTAGGCTTAGGGTTAACAAGTGGAGGTCAATTATGGTAAGTGTCTTTAATTAGGAATAGGTATTGTTATAAGTATAGGAATTTATGGTGATAAGACAAGAATTAGGAAATTGAAGCTATATAGGAAGCATGAGCCGTGTATGTGAGCTATTTGGAAGATTTTTTGTGATTTGGAAAAATAAAAATATGGTGTGTTTTGTTTATTGTGGTAAAGAGTAAGTTTGTATATCAATTAAATTATAAATAGCAAATAAAATCTTATGATAAAAATATTTCTATAGACGAAATTATTCATGCAACGCAATATACGGACGTAGTCATAGAATCTTAACTTAACTAGTCAGTCATAAAAGGATTGAACAAATATAGAAGCTTAGGTACCACTGATTAAACCAATTTCCAACCGTAAAGTCTCAAATCGTTCTCTAGCTAATGATTTTGTCAAAATGTCTGCCCATTGTTTTTCAGTACTACAAAATTCAAGTTTTATATTCCCCTTCTCAACATGGTCTCGTATAAAATGGTGTCGTATTTCAATATGTTTGGTACGTGAATGTTGTGCGGGATTTTTAGAAATAATTATCGCACTAGTATTATCACATAAAATAGGAATACATCCTACGCCAACACCATAATCACGTAATTGTTGCTTAAGCCATAAAAGTTGAGTACATACCAGTCCTGCAACAATATATTCGGCTTCAGCAGTTGAAAGGGCAACCGAATTTTGTTTCTTCAAACCCACGTGATGATACACGGTCCGACAAACGTGGCGACACCCGACGTGCTTTTTCTGTCTAGAGAACATCCTGCGTAGTCGGCATCGGAATAACCGACTAGATCAAAATTGCATTCTATTGGATACCATAGGTATAAGTTGGCCGTTCCAATTAAGTAACGTAAAATTCGTTTTACGGCCGTCATATGCGATTCTTTGGGAGATGATTGATATCTCGCACAAACGCATAAGCTAAACATAATATCGGGTCTACTTGCGGTCAAATATAACAGTGACCCAATCATCCCACGGTAAGTAGTTTCATCAACTGATTTACCGTTTTCATCCAATGTCAATTTCTTGTTCTCGACCATTGGAGTAGGCATAGCATGAGAATTTTCCATTCCGAATTTCCGAATCAACTCCTTGATGCATTTCTGTTGATGGATTTTAATGCCTTCATCAGTTTGTTGTATTTGCAGCCCTAAGAAGAATTTCAATTCTCCCATCATACTCATCTCGAACTCAGAAGTCCTCAACTCAGAAAAGTATTTGCATAGACTTCGGTTGGTCGATCCAAAGATGATATCATCGACGTATATTTGAAGAACCAAAAGGTCAGAATCCTCAGTTTTTAGAAATAGGGTTTTGTCGACGGATCCTCTACTGAATCCACTGCCAAGTAGAAACTTAGATAATCGATCATACCAGGCCTAGGTGCTTGCTTTAATCCATATAGGGCTTTATCCAATTTGAACACGTGATCCTCAAATTTGATATTCTTAAAACCAGGGGGTTGTTCAACGAAGACTTCCTCTTGTAAATAACCATTCAAGAATGCCGTCTTGACGTCCATCTGGAAGAGCTTCATTCCCTTGTGTGCGGCGAATGCTATCAGAAGTCTAATAGCTTCAAGACGAGCAACATGTGTGAAAGTCTCGTCATAGTCTATTCCTTCTTGTTGATTATACCCTTGGACCACCAATCTTGCTTTGTTTCTAACAATGACTCCGACATCATCTAATTTGTTCCTGAAAACCCACCGAGTTCCAATGACTGTACGATCTCTTGGTCTAGGAACTAAATGCCAAACCTTGTTTCTTTCGAACTGTTGGAGCTCTTCTTGCATAGCTATAATCCAATCTGATTCAGCAAGAGCTTCATTGATATTCTTTGGTTCGATCATGGACAGGAAAGAGTGAAAAGAGCAGAAATTGTGCAGGGAACGTCTTGTTTGAACACCCTTCTTAATATTTCCAAGAATATTATCCATGGGGTGTGAGTTCTTGTATTTCCACTTCGTTGAAGTGCTTGGTTCTTCATCGTTATTTGAGCTTGTTCCGACTTCATTTGGTTCGGAATTAGAGGAAGTTCCCCCTGAATCCAATTCGGGTGTTGTATTTGAGCCGATTATAACCTCGGACTCTACACCTTGATTTGGATTCAATGTTACAGTAAAATCATCTATAACATTGGTTTGGAGTTCTTGTCTTGAGTCAATGTTATAGTATCATCAACTATAACTTTGCCTTTCTCGTTTTTATCTTTTGAGGAATGAATAAGTTCATCACTTATTCCCTCAATTTCGTTATCCTCTAATTCCAATTCCGGGGGGTCGTCTCTTGAAAGACGAAAGTCGGGTTCATCCAAGTCTTCTTCCTCATCCTGTAAAGGCTTATCGAACACGTTATCTTCATCAAAAATAACGTGGACACTTTCTTCAATACAAAGAGTTCTTTTATTGAAGACTTTGTAAGCCTTGCTATGATCTGAGTATCCTATGAAAATCGCCTCATCACTTCTAGGGTCGAATTTGCTTAAACGGTTTTTACCGTTATTATGCACAAAGCACTTGCTCCCAAAGCAACGAAGATGGGAGATATTAGGTTTTCGACCTCTAAGAAGTTCGTAGGGGGTTTTCTTGAGGATAGGTCGGATCATAGCACGATTATGGATGTAGCAAGAAGTACTTATGGCTTCAGCCCAAAAATTACGAGGTAAACCACTACACAGAAGCATTGTATGTGCCATATCTTCTAAAGTTCTATTCATACGTTCAACGACACCGTTTTGTTGAGGAGTTCTTGGTTCAGAAAAGTTATGACCTACACCATTAACTTTACAATATTCTATAAAAGTTTGGTTGTCAAATTCGGTGCCATGATCCGTACGAATAGATACAAGATTAGTCTTATATTTGTTTTGAACAAGTTTCATAAGACAATCAAATTCATCAAAAGTTTCATCTTTTGAGTGAAGAAAGATAGGCCATACATACCTTGAGTAGTCGTCTACAAGAACAAAGACGTACCTGGATCCTCCTCTACTCCTTACCTTCATAGGCCACATAAATCCATGTGTACTAATTCCAAGGCTTGATTTGTGCTTACTACTCTTTTGGGTTTGAACGATGACCTTACTTGTTTTCACCTTGCACACGTATCACACATCTTTTCTTCGTCGAACTTGATCTTAGGTAATCCTTCTACCAAGTCCCACTTCTTGAGCTTGTTCAAGGTTAGTGAGCTAATGTGTCCAAACCATTTATTCCATAAACAAGGATCATCAAGAGTAACTTTCATGCATGAAAAAGAGTTAGTAGGCACAGCATTTAAATCTACCATATAAACATTTCTTTTCCTGTGGCCTTCTAGAATAACATTGCTAGTTTCTTCGATAATAATGCGACAACTATCAGTATGAAACACTACTCTGTTACCTTTGTCGCATAGTTGAGATATGCTTAGCAAGTTATGTTTTAGACCATCCACGAGATAAACATCACTGATTGCGTGAGACTTAGAAATTCCGATTTTGCCAACTCCGATTACTTTTCCCTTTTTATTGTCCCCGAACGTCACTTTTCCTCCATTAAAGGGCTTGAGTGAAAGAAACAGATTCTTGTCTCCGGTCATGTGTCTTGAGCATCCACTATCAAGATACCACTGATTGTTTTCTTTCACTTCTTCCTGCAGAAAAGATTAGATACAGTTTTTAGGTACCCAAGCTAAGTTGGGTCCTTTATGATTAGTTACTCTATATACTAAATCCTTTCCAATCCAAACACGTTTAATGACCGTTTTTCTAACCTTAGGTTTGTTTCGCTTAGGAGGAGTTCTAGGGTTAGGGTTTTCTCTAGGTCTAGGAATTTCTCTAGATCTTTCGTGACTATTTTCCTTGTTAGTAGGTTTACTAGGTTGAGATCTACAAGGGCTTTGTGAAGTGCTAGGTTTCTTAGAGTAGTCAAAGGCCATGTCATAGAACCAATGAAATTTATTGTTCCTTTCTTCGTTAGGTTCGTTAGTGGGGGTTTCCTTATCCTCGTCAACTGTGTCAGCAGTTTTGGCATGGTCGGCATTTTTTCGTAAATCATGAGCCTTTTTGACACAATTGATTTGGATATGACCCGTATGACCACAGTAATTGCAAATCAAATATTCAGGAAGATCAGCATACTTCCTTTTTCTAAAATCAAAATCCGAAGGTGTTGATTTGCATTTAGAGTGATCTCTACGGCTGTAGCACTCATGTCCTAACCCCATCTTCATATTATTATCAGATTGTTCGGTTAGGAAGTTTAGGACTTTTGTGCTACCTTCCCACTTGTCATGGACCTTTCTAGCGTGTAGAAGTAGGTCTTTTAGGGTTTTAATTTCCTCTTGACATTTCGTGTGATCTACATCATTGTCCTTTTTAAAGTTGTCACGAAAGTCTTGGAATCGTTTGTTAAGAATGAACACAACATTAGTGTGGTGTTTCTTAACATTGATCATATCGGTCTTAGATTCTTTCAATTGCTTTGAAAGAGAATCTATCTCTTTCTTTTGATCTAAGATAACTTCTTCATTAGATGTGACCTTAGTTTCCAAAAGTTCTTTGACTTTTCTAAGTTCTAAAGTTATTGCTTCATTAGCTATAACTTTGGCTTGAAGGTGCTTGATGTTAAGCTTTAGGTCGGAAGTTATAGCTTTATTAGCTATAACTTTGGACTCTAATACCTTCTTTTCAGCCATAGTAGAATCTAATGTTGTAGCTTTCTCAGCTATACCTTTAGATTTCAACTTCTTAGCTTTAGTCTTGAGAGTATGATTCTCTTCCGCGATTTCGAGAATCTGTTCCTTTAGATCTTTCAATTCCAAATCCTGTTCGTGATACTTATCAAGAGATTGTTCAAAGAATTCAATTAAAGCACTTTTAGACAATTTCCTAACACGTTTTTTAAGCTCAAGATAACTTACCTCTTCAACGTCATCCTCGTCTGATTCTCCAAGAAAGCAATAATTTGAGTGAGAAATTGTGCTTTCATCATCACTGTCGGAGATTAGGTCAAGACTAACACTGCTGAGACAAAGGTTTGCTACTTCGTCGTCTTCAGATTCCTCGTCATCTTCAGATTCAAGGTCTCCCCAACACGAAGCCATCATAACTTGCTTGAATTCTCTCTTTGTCTTCTCACGTTTCGTCTTGTCCTTTATCTTCTCCCATGTTGGACAATCTTTGATCATATGACCAGATTCTCCACACTTGAAGCAACCTCTATTTGCGAAAGACGATTTTGAGTCATTAACCTTTTTGTTGAATGACTTGTTGTTGTTGTTGTTGTTGTTGTTGTTAATGTTGTTATAGGATGATTTTGTTTGTTTATTTCGAAATATCTTATTTGTAAAGCGTCGTGCAAACAAGACAGTTTCATCCTCTAGTTCAGAGTCAACTTCTTCACTCTTTAAAGCCATACTCTTATTGCGACTTGGTTCAGCGTCATCTTTGTTAAGAGTAGTTTCATGGGACATGAGAGCACCAATGAGTTCTTGATAAGAAAGGGTTTCAAGATCTCGTGATTCCTCCATTGCAGTGACCTTAGCATGCCACTTCTTAGTAAGGCTCCTAAGAACCTTTCTAGCAATGTCCTCGGTACTGAATTTCCTACCTAGGTTTTTCAGTTCGTTTATGATGCTTGAAAACCTTGCAGACATGCTATCTAAGGACTCATTGGGCTCCATAATGAATAGCTCATATTTTTGCATAAGCAAATCTATTCGGTGCTTCCTAACAATGGAAGTACCCTCATAAGCTAATTCGAGCCCATCCCATATCTCCTTGGCCGTGGAACAAGAAGAAAACCGATCAAACTCGGTTGAAGTCATTCCGTTTTGCAGAAGACTTATTGCTTTGGAGTTCTTTTCGGCCTTCTTGTAGTCGGCCTCGACATAGTCCTCTTCTTTATTTTCATAGGTAGTGCCTTCCTCGGATGCCACAAGAATTTTGTGTGGTCCGTTTTGAATAATCCTCCAGCACTCCCAATCGTGTCCTTTCACATAGGGAGTCATCATGTTTTTCCACAATCCGTAATTCTTCCCATCAAAGACGGGACACTTCAGATATTTAGAATCCATTTATCACGTGATAGGCAGCGGAATATAAAACAATACGATAAATGAAAAACAAGATAGATCAGCCTCTTTGCGGTTAGGCAATCAAGAGCACGAGGCTCTGATAAAAATTGAAGAGTCTATTGATCCAAAATACTCAAGAGGGGGGGGGGTGAATTGAGGATTTAAAACTTTTTGAAAGCCTTTTCGATTATGCTAATGTAATTGATTATTTAAAGTTTATTGATTAAACTTTAACTAATCAACTAATGGAGATAAACGTAAAGAACGAAACAAACAAAAGAAGAAGAGACACACGGATTTTTGAAGTGGTTCAGTTTCACAAGTCGAAACCTATGTCCACTATCCTCGATTAATAAATTTAGTACCTTTCTACGGATTACAATTACTAACCCAACTCGTACAACTAACTCTAGCTGTAACTCAATGAGTACCGTTAAATACTCGAGTGACTAACTTACGCTAATAAGAAAGCACTAATTATTCTAACAAAGGTTCACATTAATGAACAAGTAAGAAATAAATTACGCACTATTATCTTATAACGATAAATGAAGAACGAGTATGCGAGTTTTATGACACACGACCATTTAAAATTGCAAATCGGTTTTTCTGCTTAAAACACACGGTTTGCTTTTTAAAGATGAAAACAATTTTTATGCTTAAGGTCTCTATCTTAGATGTTGTAAATAGCAAAGTATTTATAGGTAAGGAAGAAGTAGGCTACACGGTTTTTACACAAACCCTAATAGCCGAAATAATAAGATATAATTACAAATTATATCTTCTTATTATCTCTTTCCTAAAAGCCTTGAAAGATAATAAAGAATATTCTAAAAGATAGAATATAATCTTTCCAAATATTATCTTTACTATAAATTCTAAGATTATGATAAGATTTCCTAAAACAAGAATATCTTTAATCATAAATAAATATATTAAGTAATATATATAAGATATGTGAAGATATTATTATAGAATAAAATCTTTACCTAATATCTCCTAGGTAACACGAGATAATCACGGCCCATAAGCTCGTGAATCGTGCAAACCCTAGTCTTAATATATAATTAGAATTTAGGTTTTAGGAGAGGCTATATGGAAACCCTAATTAGTAGTAAAGTCCAACTCATAAGTTGATCCATCATAACTACCAATTAACGTTTACAATAAAACCGGACTCCTTACTAAACCGGGCTTTATTAAATAAATACTTGCATTAAAACATTTAAAATAAACTTAAAACAATTATAAAACAATTTTCAAAATATTTAAGTCGTGTATAAAAACTTAGCATTTCAATGTTATAGTAGAAGAGCTATAACATTGAGCTCTTTTACTAGTAATGTTATAGCTGCAAAGCTATAACTTTAATAAATCAAGAAACTCACTCTTGATTACCATTACGAGATAATCACCTATACTATTCTAATCTTCAAGGAGATCTTCGAGTATAGGCTACGTCATCATCCAAGCTTGATTAATTTTTAGACGAACTTCGTCTTCACATAATACTTGAATGAATCTTGAATTGTTTGATCTTAAACAAAGGCTTGAACTTCTCATGCAATTGTCACAATCCTCTTTGTTGCTCGTAATAGGTTAGTTCTAAGATACTCAACAAACGATTATACGCAACAAGTATATAGAATGTAAAACACCTTGACATCATCAAAACATAAACATATAAGCTATATGGTCCAACACGACACATCCAAACATTAAAGCACACAAAATAAAGTAATGGATGCATCTTCAAAACAATAGCCACTTTCCTCATCTAAGTGGCGGAAATTATCTACAAGGGAAGCAATTCAAGGTTACACAATCCTTCATAGATGCAATTTCTTCAAACTACTAAGCCTAGAAGGATACCAATAAATCACCTCCAAGTTGTGTCAAGCTAGGGTACTTTTGTCCTCAATCGTTAAATGCTTTTGTCAAGAGTAGACTCCCTATGGTGTTAGAAACACTGGAGGATCGCGGAATTCCCCCTCTTGCCTAGACAAGAAGAAGGGTCGTCCCCTCTCTACCATGCACAAAAATGGATACGATGGATAAAGGGATTGATAGATATTTGAGTTTCAATTTGGGAGTTTGCTTTTGTTTTTTTGTTTTTCCCCCAAATTTCTTATGGCATTTGACATTTGAGAACACTTTCTTTTGCCATTTCTTTTGATTTTTAGCATTTCAATACTTGACAACTTTTCAATTTTTTGCATTTCTTTTTGAACATTTTCAAAGTCACCCCATATGTAGTGAGGGTGCCTTATATTTGAAGCATTAGGAGTCTATTTTTGCTCCTCTTTTCATTTAATGCATTTTGCAAACTTTCTTTCACTTTTCATTTCATTGAACTCAAATCAATTTCTTTTTGTGCCCATTCCCTTTGTTGACAAAAATGTGGTAGAACATGGATGATGGATGCATGGTTTCGAGGTTCACCTTGGAATAAACGGTAGCCAAGGAGTTATCACACCACAAGGTACTCTTGACTAGGCCTTAATCCATGGGTCAAAGGATACTAGCATGACACATCTTAGAGTGTTTTACAAGTATTCTAACAAGCAAAGTCTTGAGAAGAAAAAGCATCTACTAGGGCCTATATACACTTGTCAAACTTCCCAAGTAGACGGTTTCGCAAAATTTTTCTAACATGCAACTACATGCCATGATGCAACTAACATATAAAAATCCTAATGCAAATGATTCTACCAACTAATATGCCATATAATCTAAATGAAAGTCCTAAATTCACATTGTTATACCGCATCAATCAAAATAAAGCCACATAGTCATTAACATAAAGAGGAAAAATGAGATTGGAAAGATCATACCATGCGGTCTTCAATATCCTCATGTCTCGGATGTGGCGTAGTCGATCATTGTGAACAAGGATAAAACAAACACAATATATACAACAATATATACAAGTCTACACTACAAAGGAAATGAACTTGTTTTTGGATTTTCAAATTTTTTGATTTTTTTTTTATTTTTCGAAAAATAAAATTTTGATTTTTTTGGGTTTTTGAATAAAAGTTAATTAGAATTCCCCATCCCCACACTAATATGGGCATTGTCCTCATTGGCCAAAATGATGGGAAATTATGCAAGCATGATGCATGATGTCTATACTAAATGCAAGCTACACTAATCTACACTACATGATGCATGGGTTTTTATTTATGACGGAGAGCGTAATTTAGATTACCTCTCGTTGTGTATGCATGTACTTCCCCAAACCGAGATAGACATTATTTCTAATGTCCTAAAGTTGGGGGTAGTTCATGCACACAAGATGCAATGCACGAAACTAAATTGTCATTTTGGATTTTCAAAACGGGAACAATGAAATAATAACACCTCAATGGGGCCGAGGTTTTAGTCCTATATGTTGCTAGGACTCTCCAACTATGATCAAGATAAAAATAAATAAAACAAAGAAAGAAGTAGACAAACCTCAAGAGGGTAGGAGCCTCCAAAGCTTGCTAGTCCTCCACCATATCATCATTGTCATCATTTTCCTCTATAGAAGCGGACTCATCACCACTTCCCTCTTCACTTCCTTGCTCACTTACTTCATCATCTTCATTAGCCTCTTCTTCTTCATCATCTACCACTTCATCAACACCCTCGTCATCATCAACCTCATCGTCGACATTCCCATCTTCACCCGGTCTTTCACCCCTAGATGTGCTTGGAAAGAAGACTTCCCTATCCGCCTAACTAGGCAAAGGACATGAAGGATCAAGTAGTCCTTGCCTAGCTAAATAAAAGAAGGGTGGATATTGGGCCAAGTATGCATCTACTCGATCATTGTAAGCTTGTTTATGCATCTCTTGCATAAGTAGAGTCATGTAGTCATTGCCCACTTCAACACCTTCGGGTTTGAACTCTTGATATTTGAATGGGTAGGGTGGTGTGACAATGGAGGAGGAGGGTTCTTTAATTTCTCCCCTTTGTTGACGGATGATGTACTCGGCGCCTTTTGAGAGTGGAAGTAGGTAGTTTGTTCTATGAGCACTCAAGCGGCATATCTTGGAAGGCAAAGTGAAAGATCTAGCATTATTGGTGAGCCTCCCATAGTTGGTGTCAAGAGGATTATGCTTGACCCACTTGTACTTGTTAATCATGGCATCCATGTCAATGAGATGACCCCCTTTGATCGCCACATAGGTGTTATCCTTGTTGAAATTTGGATCAAAGTACTTGGCCAAGAGAGTAACTAGACCTCCATTTACGATAAAAGCGTTGCCTTCCTTACCACAATCAACATTGAGCCATCTTTCCACCAAAAGACTTAGAGCATTGTAAGGCTTAGTGAATTCCCTTCCAACATTTAAGGCCGACTCAAGTAGAACAAAATCGAGCTTTGTAAAGTGATTAGTGTCTTTTCTTGCAATTTTAGTATTCCCGATGACCTTGTGCCGCACTCTAATGCCCGGATGGTGAACTAATAGAGCGCGACAAGCATGAAAGTTCTCAAATTTCTTCCCGAAAATCGCCTCCCAAAGAGGAGCTGGGTCATATTTTCCGGGCTTCTTATGATAACGAGGTGTATCACTAAAACGTAATGCTTTACTCAAAACATCAAAGGTCATGCGCCTATTCACATTGGCAAGGCGAAACTCGATATATGTTCTAGTCTCTACCTTAGTCACTTTCAATGAACTCAAGAATTCCAAGCTAAGGGAGGGGTATGTCAATTCTCTTGTAGTGAACAATTTTCCCAACCACATGGATTCAAAGAAGGCTTTTGTTTGCTCAAGGACACAAAATTTGTTCAAGGCATATTCACATATGAATTTGGTGGGTAGAATGGATTTCTTAGCATACTTGGCAAATGTATCCCTATGGGAGTTAGAAATGAAAATTACCTCCGGATAGTTTGATAATTGAGCAATTTCCGGAGTTGTTGTTGTTGTTGCTTCCAAGGGAGGATTTTGTTGTTGTTGAACTTCCAAGTTTGCACTAGCAACCACCATACCCATTGAAGCTTTCTTTGCTTGAAGGCATTGTTGCCTTCTTGAAAGTGCCTTTGCCTTGAGTGCCTTTGTTGACCCTTTTGTTCTTGACATTGATGATTATACCAAGAAAAGATTGAAAATATTCAATTTCCAATTATACCCAAATCGATTTTAAGATGAAAGGATTTGCCTTTGTATTTCAAAAATCGACTCAAAGGTTGAAGTTTGGATTTGATTTTGTTGAATTTGGTTGAGGATATCTTGTTTTGGTGATAGAGAGGATGAGGGTTTTTGGGGTTTTGGGGTTTATGGGTAGTGTTTTGAATGTATGAATGAATGAATGAATGTGGAAAGGGTATTTAAAACCACCCGAAATTTCAAAACTGCAGGAGGAAGACGAGCGGATTCCCTTCGGGACGCTCGGATTCTGCTTAATCTGGGTTCAGAAAATCTCGCCTAAAGACGGGCGTCTTTCAATGAAGACGAGCGGATTCTTCAGTTCCAGTACGAGCTGATTCTCTTAAAGACGAGCGGATTCTGTTACAGGAACTTTTCTTATTTTTCACTGGCAAAAAGACGGGCATCTTCTTGCAAAGACGAGTGGATTCTTTCAGACGAGCGTCTTCTCAGCCTGGACGCTCGGATTCTCTAACAGTCCCAAATTTTTAACTTTGCAGCTTATTTGGACGGACGGTTTCAGCCATTGACGCTCGGATTCCCTTAAGACGAGCGGATTCCCCTTAAGGACGCTCGGATTCCTCCTAGTCTACCCGGATTCAGTTCCATCCATGCACTTGCATATCCCGTGTCATTTTCATTCTTCAAATCCCGTGTTCTTTATTGTAGGGGCACTACTAAGGAATGAATAGCCTAGGCAATTGCTATCCCCACACTAAGATAAAGCACTACACATCAATAAAATTATTAGTCCCTCCCTCACTTCTCTCAAAAATGATAAATATCTTTATCAAAGCATAAAAATCCAAAAATGACAAAAAATGCAATGTAAGAATTAAAATGCAAGTTAGGGAGTTAGAAATATTTAAAAATGGTGGTTTGAAGAGGACTCCACCAAACTCTCATCCTTAGTGAGATGTCATGGGGGCATGTCCAAGGTGTTGTTGATGTTGCTCAACACCTTGAAGAAGTAGTCAAAAGCTTGTTCATTGTCATGATAAAGATCCTCAATAGATCTTGTCTCTTATTGTCCTTCATGTTGGTCTTGATCGATAGCATTACCAATGTAGGGATTGAAAATCCCTTCAAACTCATGGTCCCAAAGACCACAAACTTCATCTACTTGATCACTAAAGATCTCTTGAGTTGATAGAGACAACTCTCCCACTTTCTTGTCTTGGCCAATGAGGCCATCTTTTTCATTGCTTGAATTTGGTGAGCTTTTCAAGCTCTCTTTGTTACAATTTCCTTGCTCTTTGAACGGAGCATCATCGAATTTCTTCTTCCATTGGAATTCCGACTTCTTCCTATCATCCTTCCGGCTATCACTACTACAAAAAATGTATAAGAGACCGGTTAAAAATAGCATAAGAAACCGGTTTATAACCGGTCTATATCTCACAGGTGTCTTAGCTTTAAGAAACCGGTGTTATGTGTGGTTTCTTTGTTATTTATATAGAGACCTGTTATCACCAATAACCGGTTTCTTTGCTCTGTTTGTAAGAGACCTGTTATGGGTTAAAACTGGTCTCTTTACTTTGTATGTAGCAGACCGCTTACAACTTAAAACCGGTCTCTTTAATTGACATTAAAAGACTAGTTCTCAACAGAACTGGTCTCTTTAATTTGCATAACTATATGCCTAATGCGACTTTTATATATACATAATGATGCATGAGTCAATTTTTTTTTTCCGAAACGTACTTGCAACTCTTTCGACATAATAATAATAATAACCGCACCTATAAATTATATATATCATTAAAAAAACCGGATTTGATACATGATGATATCCAAATTATTCCTACTTCAAAATTAAGTCCGTCATGTATGTTCTAAAAAATAAAGTAGCTGTGTTCTAAAAATTATAAAAAATGGAAAAAATAAACAAATGGGTTCCAAATAAAAACTTCTAACAAATGATTAGAATTTAATCAAGCTTCATCACGCGTCCATATTATCATCATCTTCAATTTCCTCATCTTCCATTTGACTGAATAAGTACGTCACCCACATATTTCTTATCTCGTCAATTTTCTCTTGCGTATAAGTGCCACAAGTTCCGGGAAAGTACTGCAAAAAAAAATTCCCACAACTCACCATCAGATCTACCACCACCATCGTTTATCCCCACAATTCACCATTATCACCATCACCAATCCACACACCCACAAACCGGTATGACAGGGAAGACAAAATGTTGCTATCTTCTATAGTTAGAACAATAGTTTATTTACATGTTACAATTATACACTAGACAATTAACCTTATGTAAGCAACTTCAGTGAAGTATTGATAAATACATGACAATGATGACATAAGGGAACAAGCTGATGTACAAGCTCAAACAAAAAAAAAGCACACGAAGATTTAGGAAAATATCTGCTCTTTCTGCATTAAAGTCACAAGTTGCTTGGTATATGAAAAACGTATACTCGTATATTAGCAGGCCATGGAAAATCTTGGCCATAGAAGCCAAGTGCTATTTTTCTTCATATATGAACAAGTAATTAACCTCCTTGTTTATGAATCCTATCAAATTGAATTACCTCTTTAAGATAATACTCCCGTACCTAAGATTTACTCTATCATCCCTATTTAACAAACTTTACTGATAGGATTACATAAGAAGTGTTAGCAGCATAGAAGAAAGCGCAAGGATGAATCAAGACCAAAATTTTCTTGTAAATCAATCTCAACAACTTCACCACCAACATCACCAGCACTCGAACTCTTACCCGTGGCCCAGCTAAAGCTATGAAGCTTTTAACAAACAAGCTACAGGGAGTGCTAGTTCAAGACCAAAATTTTCAATAGTAATAATCTAACACAATATGTATTCAGATTTCAAATTTTAGTGTTCTTTCTAAATATTCATCCACAAAACGATTTCAATCTTGTAATCGTATGACAGTAATTTGAGCACAATTAAAATGACACACATCCAAATTGCCCCCCTAAGCATAATTTTAAGAAAGTAATGTGAGTTTCATATCTACCTGATCTGGAATCATCGGTCGTCTACTTGTGATAGTCTCGATTATATAACGACACACAAAATATCCACAATCCTTCGAGGCTTGAGATTGACGAGGACACTATTATAATGAAGTGCAAACAAATCAAATATTCAAATGACAGTAATATTATAAATGAAATATTGGTGAGTGCATATTTTTAGCGATTTTAATATATACACGTACCTGTATGTTCATCCATCTCACCGGATTCTTTTTAATTTTCTTGATGTCTTTTCGGTGAAGAGTGGTAAATTTTATAATGCCCCTAGCAACAAAAATCAGCTCATACTTAGAAGAACAAAACGCTATAATAGATATCAGTATTAATAAATTTTGTTAAGCATAGTGATAGGCTGGGTTGCATACTCATTTATAATTCATTGAGCGAATTCACTGATATTATTTGATCCCGCTGGATCAAGCCAGAAATCAGTTCCGTTCCACGGACTTATGGCAGCTAACATCCAATGCCGACTGTACTTAACTTATTAGTGTGAATAAAATAAACTTGCACATGATATGCAAGAACTTTGAATTATAATTAGAAGTACATAGAGACTTATTTTTCATGAAATGGAGCGAAAAAAAGTTGATTAATATTTTTGCCTCCATTGCACCCAAAAACACGACATAAGTAGTCTGACCGGTCCTCTTCTACGGTTGGAGTCAAAGGAGAGAGATGATTGGAGTCACAAAATCCATACATCCCTGATATACCATCTTTGTGACATGACTCGCTCAAGTACCTTACATATTTAAAATGATTTTCTTGAACAATTAGTTAAACAATCATATTGAAAAGAGTAAACTACAAAACTCAAAGATTAAACTGAATACATACTTCATGAAAATCGACATATGAGCTGCTCCAATCTCTTTTTGGAAGCACCAATCAAATAGGTCTTCATAATCAAGTCTAACATCTTCTTGATGGTGAAAAACTTTTTCCGGAATAGATATAAGGATGTTTCGACGACTCTTTTTCATTCCCAGAGCTTCTTTCTTTAATGCCTTCAGTATACCAGAGTTCACCTTCGCACGATCTTCCTCGGTGATGTTATATTTTTTAGTGGTTGATGATTGTGAGGATCGCGACTGTGAGACAACCACATCTGCTTGTTGCTTATCAAACTTACAGACATTATAAAAAAAATCATTAGAGTAGAAGTAACTTATATTACTTGTATATTATGACTATTCAAGATCAAATCAGAAGTAATGAGATAGGCCCTGCATCATATGATCATACCTTTTTCTTTGGAAATATTAGGTGAGCTGGCCACGAAACAAAGGCGTACAGTGCTTGGCATACTACACTACACTCCTCATTAGGACATGGCAATGGTGCGGTTGGCACAATCTCTTCAGTGATAGAGACTCGACGATAATCTTGTGACAAAGTTCTGAAATGATTCAAAGTCACTTCTGTTTCCCCTGATATGTACACTTTCCCAATTGCAACAATTGGGATCCCTTGTTCATTCTCAATCGCTAGGCAACAATCATAAGTACCCTAGTCCACATTAATACAAATATCGTTATAGTGTATATATAAAATATAAGACACAAAACAAAAAAACTCCGTCATAAAACTATGATTCATGATCTTAAATAGAATCTAAGTCACTGCTTGATAAAAGTAGAATGTGCAGCCAACTTAATAACCAATATCAGCATTGTTCTCACCCAAGATCCCGTAAAATAAGCATTGCATACATACGATTAGACAATACGTGCTCACTAATAGGAGTGTCAAGTCAGAGTCTAACTTCATACCTTAGGCAATACGTACTCAGTAATAGGTAGTGTGTCATAGTCTATATCATTCAGACGAATAGTTGAGGGCGAGGGACCGGGCTCTGCCGATCGTGGATTTGTCGGGTTCTTTGAATAGTTTCTACATTTTTATCAGGCCAAGGAACAATGTAAGGATCAAGTTGTTGTTCTTTTTCTTGGTCTTGTCGTTGAGATTTCGACATGTTGGAAGGATATTCCAAGCCTTTAGACAAAAATTATAATTAGCAATAAATCATAATAGTATAAATAATACTTAAAACAAAAACTTAATTTTCGTTACCTTTTGTTAAGAGCTGGGTAAAGAAACCATTTTTCTGGCCACTCATATCACAAAATTGATCGTTTTTATGACCACCTAAATTACCAGGTTGCATGCTTCGTGTATCAAACATGTCATCGCCTTGAAGAGCTGAATTACCAAGCTGACCACCATCTTTGCCACTTATATGACCATCAAAATTAGTAAATTGGCCAGTGCCTTGGCTACCAAAATTCCCTAATTGGCTGAAACTCACCATAAATTGCTTTATCTGCTCCAGGTCTTGGCACTTCATCAGAAACGACATCATAAGTTGTACGTTGTTTTTCAAGAAAGCCATCTCGGACTTCAAACTACTTAACTCAACTCGCATTTGACTAGGTGGCGTTGGTTTAGAAAGTCCAAAATATTCTGTGATGGTGATGTGATGCGATCCCGCTAAGTGTTCACAAATTAAGATGTGGTCGTTGGTCACGGTCGAATCAAAACACAATTTATAGCTTAACAAGCAACTCTACAATTAGTAAAGAGGCAAGTAAAGGTCGGATCCCAAGGGACGGGAGTTGAAATGAGATTTCTACTGTAACTAGTGGTGTCTAAGGGGTGTCACAAATTGGGTTGATGTAGAAGGTTACTAAACTAGAATAACAATGAAAATAAACAAGCAAGATGAATAAAAAGGGGTGTAAACAATTGATTAAAGGCACTAGGGTGTCATGGGATCATAGGGGAATCATGGGATATGATCATACAAACATGTTCTCAAATTATAAGCAAGCAATTATTGTTGTGATGGATTGAGTTGGGTTATATCTTACAATCCTAGGAAAGTTTGGGTCCCGGAGCCGAATCGATTAGATTGTACAACACCTACAAGTCGACTTAATCTTCCCTACTCAACAACATGCATGGTCTAATGAGACTCGAGTTGGGTTATGTCTTACAAGTCTCATTGAAAAGATAGGAGATGATAGTAAATGCAAGGATTCATAGGCTTAGCATTTCATCAAATATAACATGTGCATGAGTTGAGATCAAAACAAGCAAGCAAATAAAACATGAAAGCATATTAATTTAAGCATGAATCATTCCCCATGTTGGTTTCCCCTAATCACCCATTAACCCTAGCTAAGAGACTACTCACTCATTATCATGTTGATCATGCTAGCAAGGTTGTCAATCATACCAACAATATGAAACATGATGAATAAATGAAAGTAATTAACAATAATTAAAAAGGGATTAAGAGATTATACCTACTAATGATTCCAATAATAAAGCAAGAATAATAGAAGTACTTGAATGCTAGATTGAGAGGTTGTCAATCTCCCAATAATAACCCAAATAATCTTCAATTACCTAAAATAAAGGATGAACAAAAGAGAGATTAAAGAACTAAAACTTGGATTAAAACTTGATTAATACTTGATTACAATATTGAAGAGAGATTTGATTGATATTAACTACCCTAATTATTGATAAGAAGAACATGCTCCTCTAATTAGCCTAATGGGGTATTTATAGTGAAAATTAGGGAGGATGCATTAGGGTTAACTAAGGGCTAAACTAGTAATTACACTTTTTAAGTTGAGCAAGGAGGACCCGGTATTTTCCGAGAGAAGGGCTTCTCTTTTCGTAGCTTGAAGAAGACAATCCGTCTTTGTGAAGAAATCCGGGCGGAATAAGGTCGGGACGGACGGATTTGGGCGGTGGAATCCGAGCGGATTCAGAGGAATCCGGACGGATTGTTGAGGGGGAATCCGAGCGGATTCGGGCACGGGACGCTCGGATTGTGCAGCGGGGGGGCCGGACGGGCGGATTGTTGACAATCCGCTCGGATTGTCGATCAAGCATAGTAACTTCTTCTTTTCTTCCCTTTTCTTCATAAATTCCTTGGGGATTTCCTTGGGGACTCAAGGATCTTTCCTCAACATTACTCTTCTACTATGATATGTACAAAGGCCTTCTAATCTTGTCTCTCCTTGATGCTTGGTCATTGAATTCGATCAATTTAGTCTCGTTTTGCCATGAAAATGCAAGATTCTTACTCCTTTCCTACCAAGGGATCAAAATCTCAAAGAATATGCAAAACAAAGAACTAAAGATAAGAAATGACCCAAATAAGCACTAAAAAGCATGGAAACAAGGCTAATTCGGGGGCTAAATATGCGCCAATTATGGTTACATCAAATATCCCCAAACCGAACCTTTGCTCGTCCCGAGTAAAGAGGTGACAAAGACTAGGACCAATACTAACCTATCCTAATAATATAGCCGATATGAGACAATTAGCGGTCTCACTCCGCCCCTTCAACTCACAACAAGACAACCATGAGGTAGGATGCCTTCTTGCAAGGCAAGGTGGGTCTTGCCAAAATGGCGACACATCCAAACATTAAGCACACAAAAACACATAATGGATGCTTCTACAAAAAGAATAGCCACTCCCTCATCAAGTGGCGGAGGCACTAAAGTGGAACAAATTTAAGAGCATGTTATCCTTCACAAATACTAGTTCAACAAATTACTAAGTCTAAGAGGATGGCACTAAATCACCTCCAAATGGTGTTAAACTAGACTACTTTTGTCCTCAATTTCCAAATGCTTTCGTCAAGAGCGATCGGATGGTGGTGGAATGATGATCCCTATGATGCTAGTGGCATATGACATGACAAGTCTCGAATTCTCTACAAAAGTAAAGGTCATGGATCGTCCCAAGCTCGACCAAGTGGCTTGACAAAAGGCTTTTTGGGAATGAAATGCTCAAATCTTTATTCACAATGGGTGGATATGACTAGTATTTCAAAATTGTCCTCATTTCACTTTCACATTTCAAAAATTTAAGATGGGGTTTGTCCCTTCTGGGCTAGTGTCCTTTGCTTTCGCCAATCGCTTATTAGGCAACCGGTTAACCTCTAGACAATAGCTTTTCGGGGTGAAGTCACTCTGTCTCTGGGCGGCCGAATTCACAACCGTATGGGGGCCCAATTCAATGGATCCCACACCAAAGCACATCGAAGTGGTAAACCTCCATCAAAACAACTTAAAATTTCTCAACATTCAACAATTCATAAGATTTGAGGTTTCCTTGGCATTACATTACTTCCACATGACAAAATTTGTTTGAGATGAGCACTTCAAGCTTATTGATAGAAAAATTTTTGGGTTGCCTTACCACAAGGTCAATCAAGGTCACCTAGACAAGTTAACCAAGTCCATATCGCATCACGGGGTTGGATAGGTGACTCACATGCAAACTCTTGACTAGGCCTTGGGTCATGGGTCAAAAGACACTAGTATGACACTATCTAGGGTGTTTTACAACCATTCTAGTAGGCAAAGTCTTAAGTTGAACAAGTATTTATAATGGCTTAGTTGCTCTTGTCAAAGTTCCTAAATAGGCATTTTTCAAAACATTTCTAACATGCAACTACATGCCATGATGCAACTAATATAAACATCCTAATGCAAGTGATTCTACCAACTAATATGACATATAAACTAAATGCAAGTCCTAAGTTCACATTGTTTTTACCGCATCAATCAAAATAAAGCCACATAGTCATTAACATAAAGAGGAAAAAGGAGATTGGAAAGATCATACCATGCGGTCTTCAATATCCTCATGTCTCGGATGTGGCGTAGTCGATCAATGTGAACAAAGGATAGAACAAACACAGTATATACAAGACAATATATACAAAGGAAATAAACATATTTTTGGGTTTTCAATTTTTCAAATTTTTATGATTTTTGAAATTTTTCAATTTTTTGGATTTTTGAATAAGAGTTAAATGTTAGAATTCCCATCCCCACACTAATATGGGCATTGTCCTCAATAGCCAAAATGATGGAAATTATGCAAAGATGATCCATGATTTCTATACTAAATGCAATCTACACTAAGCTACACTACATGATGCATGGTTTTTGTTATGACGGAGAGGATAATTTGGATTACCTCCCGTTGTGTATGCATTAACTTCCCCAAACCGAGTAAGACACTATTGCTAATGTCCAAGGATGGGTATAGTTTATGCACACATTATGCTATGCATGAAACTAATTTGTCATTTTGGATTTTACAAATGGGAACAATAAGAACACCTCAATGGTACCGAGGTGTGAGTCCTTTGATGTTGCTAGGACTACTCCAACAAATGATCAAAATGAAATAGAATACAAAGAGACAAGACACAAACTTCTTTTCATGAAAAATAAAGATAAAGAGGAGAGATGAGAGAACTTCACTTGAACTTAGGTGGCCGCTCATGCTTGCTCCACCTAGTGATGAAGTAGTCTCCTAGGCATCCGCATCATCTCCCTCTATATCGTTATCCCAAATATCCTTTGAAGCATCACTTAAACTTGGATCCATGAATTCGTCTTCCTCACTCTCAAGCTTCACCGTGTCACCACCACAAGAATCGCCACTCTCCTCCCCTTTGCGACCGTTCGCCCCTTCATTGGCCTTCTCCGAGTTGGGAAAGAGCAATTCCATTTGAGCCCATGAGGGGAAAGCTCCTTCCTTACTAATCCGTCCTTTTTGAGCCATCTCATGGTATTGGGGGTAAAGAGCGTAGTAAGTGTCCACGGAGGTCTCATATTGTCGGTAGTGTAAATCTTGCAAAATTCCCGTGACAAAGTCGTCACGGGGGAGGATGAAGGGATTTGGATGGTTATATGGTTGGTAGGGAAAGGGGTAAGGAGGCACTTTTATCTTCTCATTTTGAGTTTGTTGTTCTTGTTGTTGTGGTGGTGGATTTTGTGGTGGTGGAGTTTGCCTTGTTTGACTTGGGATGAGGTAGGAGGGCATTGGGGACAAGCTTCCTCTTCTTGGGGAGATCCGTGGTAGATCGGTTATTGGGAGATAGATAGGATCGCTCCCTTTTGTCAACCACTTTATCCTCTTATCGACCCCCTCAAGGGTTATCTAATGGTGTTGGACCACAAGGAGGTCTTCATTAATTCTCGTGCTCCCCGTAAGTGGAGTGTACTTATTGTTCTCATTGAACCTTGGGTTAAAGTGCTTTGCAAGTCTAGTTATGAGTCCACCATTCACTATGTGCTTCATTCCATCATCATCCCCATTTCTAAACCTTGCCCACTTCTCTAGCAAAACTAGAGGTGCATTGAAGTGATACCTATCTCTCCCTTGAATGTTGAGGTATGATTCCATAAATACAAGGTCCAATTGGTTGACGATGGCCGGATCTCGGCGGGCGAAGAGAGTACCCGAGAGAAATCGATATGTAAGCCTCAAGATCGGGTTTTGGATGTGAAAAGCAAGGCATTCCTTGGTAAGAATGAAGTCCCGGCCCGTCATGGCCCTCCACAATGGTGCAACATTATACTTTTTGGGCTTTGATGTTCGGGTAGGCGAAACATCAAGTCCGAACACATTGGCAAACTCGACAAGGGTCATCATCCTAGAAACATTTTCCAACCTAAACTCTATGCATATCACTTTGTTTACGGTTGTAATCTTCAAAAAGCTTAAGAATTCTAGCACAAGGGACCGATAGGTTGGTTCATACATGCGAAAGAGAGTTGAAAGACCAAAAACCTCAAAGAGTGCTTCTACTTGGTGAAAAATCCCAAGCTTTCTTAAGGTAGCATGACAAAGAAATTTAGTGGGAAGAATATTCTTACTTAAGAGTCGATGGAAGACCAATCGCTGCACATCATTAAGGAATTCCACATTCGAGAAATCATCGAGCCTTGTGAGATCTACAATCTCTACATGTTCCCTTCTAATGGTGTTGAGATGTGAGGTAGAGGAACTTCCCACCATCCTTGGTCTTCTTGCACTTCTAAAGGAGGATCTCCTTGGTGCCATTCTTGCTTCTTTTGTTGAGTTCTTTTGATTTGAAGATTGCTAAGGATGTTCCTTGTTGATTGAGAACTGGAAACCCTAGAAAATTGGGGTTTTTTAATTTTGAGGGTAAAGAGAGTGATTTGGATATGTATGGGAGTCATAAGGAGGTGGGTTTTATAGGGTAAGTGGAAGGAATAGTGATGTGTCAAAGTATGTGTGGTGGGGGGTATTTTAATTAGAAAGAAGTCGGGTCAAGACGCTGTGAGAAGACGAGCGGATTCGAGGTGAAGACGCTCGGATTCTTGCTTCACGGGACGGGCGGATT
Source organism: Silene latifolia (assembly GCF_048544455.1). Lineage (NCBI taxonomy): Eukaryota > Viridiplantae > Streptophyta > Magnoliopsida > Caryophyllales > Caryophyllaceae > Silene > Silene latifolia. The sequence goes on from NC_133537.1 coordinate 243,097,292, forward strand.
CTTCACAATCCGCTCGGATTTTGCCACAGAGGAAAATCCCAAAATTTTGACGCCACAAGACGGGCGTCCCGAGCATAAGACGCTCGGATTCTTTCATGGTGGGACGGCCGTCTTTTTGAGAAGACGGGCGGATTCCAGTACAGAGATTTTCCTTGAAATGCACAGGTGGAAAAGACGGGCGTCTTTCTTCAAATCCGGCCGGATTCCAGAAGACGGGCGGATTATTCACAGGACGCTCGGATTCGACCTCAGTCCAGAAATCTTCAATTTCTCAGCGCAGCTGGACGGGCGGTTTCTCCACTAAACGCCGGATTCCAGAGACGGCCGGATTCGGGGAATCCGCACGGATTCAAGCTGCGAGTTTTGACTTCTTCTCCTTTCTTAGATGCATCCCCACACTTGGGCATTTGCTCCTTCCTTCATTCAAAAACTCATTAGTGACCCTCCCTCACTTACGCTCATGAAAAGAGTCTATGCTACTTATTAAAACAAATGCAATAAATAAATACAAGTTAGAGGGTTAGTATATTTACAAATGGTGGTTTAGGGAGGACTCCACCAAACTCTCCCTTAGATGGTTCTTTCAAGGGGGAGGAGGCCCGAGGTAGGTAGCCTCGACCTCTCCAACAAATGCTCCTTCATAGTAGGGCTTCAACCTTTGACCATTTACCTTGAATTTGCTTCCATCGTCCGCCTTGAGTTCGAAATCTCCATATTTTCCAACTTCGGTTATCACATAGGGACCCATCCATCTAGAGTTCAATTTTCCCGGAAAGAGTCGGTAGCGGGAATTGAATAGAAGGACTTTGTCTCCCTTGTGCAAGGCCTTTTGTCTAATTCTTTTGTCATGAAGCAATTTTGTTCTTTCTTTGTAAATCTTTGCATTCTCATAGGATTGTAGTCGGAATTCCTCCAACTCTTGGATTTGAATCATCCTCCTTTGACCACTCAATTTGAGATCAAGATTGAGTGCTCGGATTGCCCAATAAGCTTTGTACTCCAATTCGATTGGCAAATGACATGCTTTTCCATATACAAGCTTGTAGGGGGAGGCTCCTATGGGAGTCTTGTAGGCCGTCCTATAAGCCCAAAGAGCATCATCAAGCTTTGTGCTCCAATCTTTCCGAGTCTTGTTCACAACTTTTTCAAGGATTTGCTTGATCTCTCTATTTGAAATTTCTACTTGACCGCTTTTTTGAGGATGATATCCCAAGCCGGTTCGATGTTGAACACCATATTTGGTCAAAAGGGATGCAAGCTTTTTCTCATGGAAATGTGTTCCTCCATCACTAATGATTGCTCTAGGAACTCCAAATCTAGGGAAAATTATCTTCTTGAAAAGCTTGGTGACCTTTTTTGCATCATCATTTGGGGTGGCAATTGCCTCCACCCACTTTGAAACATAACCGACGGCCACACGGATGTACTTATTCCCATTGGATGTCACAAAGGGCCCTTGGTAGTCAATTCCCCAAACATCGAAGATCTCTACCTCTAGAATGCCCCTTTGTGGCATTTCGTTCCTCCAAGATATATTCCCCGTTCTTTGACAAGCATCGCAATGAATGATGAATTCTCTTGTATCTTGAAACATTGTAGGCCAATAGAAGCCCGATTGGAGAATTTTTGCAACGGTTCTCCTTGCTCCATGGTGCCCACCATAGGGTGATGAATGACATCCTTCCAAGATTCCTTGGATTTCCCATTGAGGGATGCATCTCCGATAGAGCCCATCACTACACTCCTTGTAGAGGTTTGGGTCATCCCAAAAGTACCTCTTCACTTCGAATAGGAATCTCTTCCTTTGGTTGTGGTTCAAGTTTGGAGGGAGCACTTTTCCAACAATATAATTGGCATAATCGGCAAACCATGGGGTGATGTGCCTTTCAAGTTGTGTTTGAATAGCCATCAAAATGTCGTCGGGAAATGAGTCATTGATCGGGGTTTCTCCATTTTCATCATGAAACCGGATTCTTGACAAGTGATCCGCCACTACATTCTCGGCTCCTTTCTTGTCTCTTATTTCCAAGTCAAATTCTTGAAGAAGCAAAATCCATCTCAACAATCTTGGTTTTGCCTCCTTCTTTATCAAGAGATGTCGAAGAGCACGGTGATCCGAAAATACAATCACGTTGGATCCAAGCAAGTAGGAACGGAATTTATCCAAAGCATATACAATGGCAAGAAGCTCCTTTTCGGTTGTATCATAATTCACTTGAGAAGGGTCGAGGGTTTTGCTTATGTAATAGATGGCATGAAGAGCTCTCCCTACCCGTTGGCCAAGAACCGCTCCAACGGCGTAGTTGCTAGCATCACACATAATCTCGAAGGGTAACTCCCAATTCGGGGGTTGAATGATTGGTGCCGAGATTAATGCTTCTTTGATTCTATTAAAAGCTTCAACACACTCGTCAGTAAATTAGAAATGGGCATCTTTAAGCAAAAGTTGAGTGAGGGGTTTTGCTATTTTCGAAAAATCTTTTATGAAACGACGATAAAAACCCGCGTGACCGAGAAAACTTCTCACCCCTCTAACATTCACGGGAGGTGGGAGTTTCTCTATCACCTCAACTTTAGCTTTATCGACCTCGATGCCCTTTTCCGAAATCAAGTGACCCAAAACAATTCCTTCATTGACCATGAAATGACACTTTTCCCAATTTAAAACAAGGCTAACATCTTCACATTTTTGCAATACAAGAGAAAGATTATGCAAGCATGAGTCAAAGTCCTTTCCATAAACACTAAAATCATCCATAAAAACTTCCATTATGGTCTCTAAGTAATCGGAGAAGACACTCATCATGCATCTTTGGAAAGTGGCGGGGGCATTACATAATCCAAAAGGCATCCTCCTATATGCAAAAGTGACATAAGGGCATGTGAAGGTGGTCTTATGTTGGTCATCCGGGTGTATAGGGATTTGGAAGAATCCCGAATACCCGTCAAGGTAACAAAAGAATTTGTTAGAGGCTAACCTCTCAAGCATTTGGTCAATGAATGGTAAGGGGAAGTGATCTTTTCTTGTTGCGGAGTTTAATTTCCGGTAGTCAATGCACATACGCCAACCGGTGATCATTCTTGTGGGTATTAATTCATTCTTTTCATTTGTCACTACCGTGGTACCTCCTTTCTTAGGTACCACTTGAACGGGGCTAACCCACAAAGAATCCGATATGGGATATATGATTTCCGCATCAAGTAATTTCATGACCTCTCCTTTGACAACTTCTTGCATGTGGGGGTTCAATCTTCTTTGGGGTTGAATGGTAGGTCTATGGTCGTCCTCTAGATGAATTCTATGCATGCAAAAGTCGGGACTTATCCCCTTAAGGTCATCTAGACTATAACCTATAGCCTTCTCATGTTGTTTCAACACATCAAGCAATTTTCCCAATTGGTCATCATCAAGTCTATCATTAACAATCACGGGTTTGGTCTTTGATTCATCAAGGTAAGCATATTTCAAATTTGGGGGAAGGGGTTTCAAAGTAGGAGTTTGTACCTTACTTTCTTCCTTTGGAGTTTCATTGAGAATTTGCTCCATCTCCATTAGACATTCCATTCTCATAGCATACTCAACTTCACTTTCATCAACCTCATCATATTCAAATCCCATGATGGGTTCCTCTTGCTCTTGAGTTTGCAAAATATCCTCTAGGATGGATTGCTCATCCTCTATGGGTTGACATGCTTCTACTAGAAGATTATGCACCAATTCGGATTGTGCATGAGTAAGTTCCTTGTTAGCTAGAGCGGCCTCAAAGAGATCCACCTCCAACTCCCAATGCATGCTCTTAGCCTCACTTGCTTCTAAGGCTTCTAATGCTTGCATGGGATCCTTGAAGTAAGGGATACTCAAGTGGTCCTCTACATAACAATCTATGAAATCCATCTCGCAAAATATCAAACAACTCGAAAATGATTAGAACAAACCTTGAGGAGTTTTACTTCCTCAAGGCGAAGAAAGACACAACTAATAACAAAAAGGAAATCTAAGTCAAACAAACACCATCCCCGGCAACGGCGCCATTTTTTGATGCGATCCCGCTAAGTGTTCACAAATTAAGATGTGGTCGTTGGTCACGGTCGAATCAAAACACAATTTATAGCTTAACAAGCAACTCTACAATTAGTAAAGAGGCAAGTAAAGGTCGGATCCCAAGGGACGGGAGTTGAAATGAGATTTCTACTGTAACTAGTGGTGTCTAAGGGGTGTCACAAATTGGGTTGATGTAGAAGGTTACTAAACTAGAATAACAATGAAAATAAACAAGCAAGATGAATAAAAAGGGGTGTAAACAATTGATTAAAGGCACTAGGGTGTCATGGGATCATAGGGGAATCATGGGATATGATTATACAAACATGTTCTCAAATTATAAGCAAGCAATTATTGTTGTGATGGATTGAGTTGGGTTATATCTTACAATCCTAGGAAAGTTTGGGTCCCGGAGCCGAATCGATTAGATTGTACAACACCTACAAGTCGACTTAATCTTCCCTACTCAACAACATGCATGGTCTAATGAGACTCGAGTTAGGTTATGTCTTACAAGTCTCATTGAAAAGATAGGAGATGATAGTAAATGCAAGGATTCATAGGCTTAGCATTTCATCAAATATAACATGTGCATGAGTTGAGATCAAAACAAGCAAGCAAATAAAACATGAAAGCATATTAATTTAAGCATGAATCATTCCCCATGTTGGTTTCCCCTAATCACCCATTAACCCTAGCTAAGAGACTACTCACTCATTATCATGTTGATCATGCTAGCAAGGTTGTCAATCATACCAACAATATGAAACATGATGAATAAATGAAAGTAATTAACAATAATTAAAAAGGGATTAAGAGATTATACCTACTAATGATTCCAATAATAAAGCAAGAATAATAGAAGTACTTGAATGCTAGATTGAGAGGTTGTCAATCTCCCAATAATAACCCAAATAATCTTCAATTACCCAAAATAAAGGATGAACAAAAGAGAGATTAAAGAACTAAAATTTGGATTAAAACTTGATTAATACTTGATTACATTATTGAAGAGAGATTTGATTGATATTAACTACCCTAATTATTGATAAGAAGAACATGCTCCTCTAATTAGCCTAATGGGGTATTTATAGTGAAAATTAGGGAGGATGCATTAGGGTTAACGAAGGGCTAAACTAGTAGTTACACTTTTTAAGTTGAGCAAGGAGGACCCGGTATTTTCTGAGAGAAGGGCTTCTCTTTTCATAGCTTGAAGAAGACAATCCGTGCTGTGAAGAAATCCGGGCGGAATAAGGTCGGGACGGACGGATTTGGGCGGTGGAATCCGAGCGGATTCTGAGGAATCCGGACGGATTGTTGAGGGGGAATCCGAGCGGATTCAGGCACGGGACGCTCGGATTGTGCAGGGGCTGGACGGGCGGATTGTTGACAATCCGCTCGGATTGTCACCAAAGATAGTAACTTCTTCTTTTCTTCCCTTTTCTTCATAAATTCCTTGGGGATTTCCTTGGGGACTCAAGGATCTTTCCTCAACATTGCTCTTCTACTATGATATGTACAAAGGCCTTCTAATCTTGTCTCTCATGGATGCTTGGTCATTGAATTCGATCAATTTAGTCTCGTTTTGCCATGAAAATGCAAGATTCTTACTCCTTTCCTACCAAGGGATCAAAATCTCAAAGAATATGCAAAACAAAGAACTAAAGATAAGAAATGACCCAAATAAGCACTAAAAAGCATGGAAACAAGGCTAATTCGGGGGCTAAATATGCGCCAATTATGGTTACATCATGATGCCTGATCCAACTGAAGGGTAATATCCGTATAAAACCCATTAAATTTAAGGATTATAACGTAAATTTTATACGTGATTAATAGTCATAAACGAAAAACACAATGAAACGATAAAGATTAAGTAATAACCTCCGGTCCTAGTGCAATCCACGTCCGGACGTGTGCATATCATGGCATACATGATTGATCCTATAGCCGAGGCATAAGGAATCCGTGTCATGCGCTCTTTCTCTTCCGGTGTCTCTGGTGACTGAGACTTGCTCAAATGCACCCCTGGAGCCATAGGAAGAAACCCCTTCTTGGAGTTAGTCATCTTTGAATCTCTCTAGGACTTTGTCTATGTAAGACTCGACGAGAGATAACATCCGACGTGATCTATCTCGATAGATACGGATGCCTAGAATTCTTTGTGCCTCTCCCGGATCTTTCATCTGGAAATGGTTTTTCAACCATACTTTCACCGAAGTTAAGAGAGGTATGTCATTCCCAATCAGGAGTATGTCATCGACATACAATATTAGGAAGACAATCTTGCTCCCACTCGACTTGATATAAAGACATGGTTCCTCGACCGATCGAGTAAATCCATTTTCTTTAATCACTTGGTCGAAGCGATGATTCCAACTCCGAGATGCTTGCTTAAGTCCATAAATGGAACGCTTAAGCTTGCACACTTTCTTAGGATGTTGTGGATCGATGAAACCTTCGGGTTGTACCATCTACAACTCTTCCTCCAAAAAGCCGTTTAAGAAGGCGGTTTTCACATCCATTTGCCAAATTTCATAGTCATGAAAAGCGGCAATCGCTAAGATAATCCGAATGGAACGCAAAGATGACTACGGGTGCAAAAATTTCATCGTAGTGCAAACTGGCACTTGGGTGAAACCTTTAGCAACTAGTCGTGCTTTATAGATATCTTGTTGACCTTCCACCGAATGCTTTATCTTGTAAAGCCATTTGCATTGAAGGGGACGAACCTTAGCAGGTAAGTCAACAAGATCCCATACGTTGTTCTCATACATAGAGTCCATCTCGGATTGCATGGCCTCAAGCCATAGCTTTGAGTCGGAACTAGTCATGGCACCTTTATAGGTTGCGGGTTCACTACTCGTTAAGAGTAGAACGTCATCTATGTCATGTTCCTCGACCATACCAATGTATCTGTCGGGAGGAATAGAGACTCGCCCGACCTCCTAGGTTCCTCGGGAATATTCACATGCAAATGGGATTGAAGGAATTGGTTCCTCCAATGGTTGCTCGGTATTTGGTTTGGAATCTCCGATGGTCGAAGGTTCTATCACTCTTTGCATTCTCGAGAAATTCCTTCTCCAAGAATGTCGCACTAGCCGCAACAAAAACACGTTGTTCGGTTGGCGAATAGAAGTAATGACCAAGTGTTCCTTTAGGATAACCTATAAAGTATGTCTTGACCGATCGCGGCCCGAGCTTATCCTCGTGTCTCCACTTGACATAAGCCTCGCAGCCCCAAACCCGTATAAAGGACAAGTTAGGGACCATTCCCTTCCATAGTTCATATGGAGTCTTGTCAACAGCTTTAGACGGACTTGGTTAAGTATTAGAGCGGCCGACAAAAGAGCATAACCCCACAATGAGTCAGGCAACACGGTGTGACTCATCATGGATCGAACCATATCAAGTAGTGTTCGATTTCTCCGTTCGGACACACCATTCAATTGAGGTGTTCCGGTGGAGTTAAGCGTAGGGCAATCCCACGAGTCCTTTAGGTGTTGATCAAACTCGTGAGAAAGATACTCGCCACCACGATCCGAACGTAGTGTTTTAATCTTTCTACCCAATAGGTTCTCGTACCCTATTCTCGGTATTCCTTGAATTTCTCAAAGGATTCACTTTTGTGCTTCATTAAGTAGACATAGCCATATCTACTTAAATCGTCCGTGAAAGTGATGAAATACCTATAGCCTTCTCGTGCGGTGATTGACATAGGGCCACATACATCCGTGTGTATGAGTCCTAATAGGTCGCCAGGCGCGCATTCCAACACCTTTGAAGGAAATCCGAGTCATCTTACCGATGAGACATGATTCACACGTGCCAAATGATTGAAAATCAAAGGCCGAGATAGCTCCATTCTTGATGAGTTGTTTTACGCGTTTCTCATTAATGTGTCCCATACGGCAGGTGCCATAGATACGTTTGATCTTTGTCACCAACCTTTAACTTTTTATTCATTACGTGTAATATTTCGGTGGTCCGATCTAAAACATAAATTCCGTTCATGGAGGCGCCTTGCCATAAATCATATCGTGTAAAGAGAAAATGCACGTATTATTCTCTATTACAAATGAAAAACCAAGTTTGTCAAGTGCGTAAACGAAATAATGTTTTTCGAAAAGATGGGTACATAATAGCGGTCATATAATGACAACTCAAATCCGCTAGGAAGCTGGATCACATATGTCCCCTTTGAGACAGCAGCCACTCTTGCTCCATTCCCAACACGCAGGTCCACCTCACCCTTTACGAGGGGTTCGATGTTTCGGAGCCCCTGCACATGATTACACAGATGAGAACCACAACCAGTATCTAGTACCCAAGTTCCGTAACTTGCGTGGTTAATCTCAATCATATGAATAAAAGTAGAAGAGAGAGAAGACATACCAACAGGTTTAACGCGACCCGCTTTTATGTCCTCATGATAAACAGGACATGTACGCCTCCAATGCCCAGTCTTGTGGCAGTGATGGCATTCCATGTTTTCGGTTTTGCTCTTTGTCGCGCCTGATGAGGTGCTCGACTCACCAGGCCCACTCTTACCTGAACCCGACTTCTTAAACTTCGGTTTGCTCTCGCTAGGCCTGGTGAACCTTGCCCTTACCCTTGCCCTTGTTTGACACAACGAGAACATCTTGTTTCATGCTCCCACTGAACTTCATGTCCTTCTCGGTCTGTACGAGAAGGGAGTGCAGTTCGTGGGGACTTTTCTTCAAATCATTCATATAGTAATTCGCTCTAAATTGCGAAATACCATCGTGGAGTGAGTGAAGCATGCGGTCAATAACAATGTTCTCGCTGATCTTACAATCAAGCGTCTCCAGCTTCTCGACATTCTCAATCATACTGAGAATGTGTGGGCTAACTGGTTGGCCCTTCTGGAGTCTCGCATCAAAGAAGCGAGTGGTATGCTCATAGGTCACGATTCTCGGTGCTTTCGAGAATTCCTTGGTGAGCGTGGTGAAAATCTTGTTTGCACCTTGGGCTATGAAGCGTTTCTGCAAATTGGGTTCCATTGCAAAAATAAGTACGTTTTTAATCGCACCCGCTTCCATGGCGAAATCGTTATACTTGTCGATCTCGTTAATTCCAGCCGTGGGGCCTGGGTTTGACGGCATGGCCTCAAGCAGAAATTTGAGCTTTCCGTCAGCGGCAAGCATTCCGTAATGCCGCCTCCCGTCCGCGAAGTTTGATCCATCATTCTTCAGTCGAGTAGACTGATTCATCTGATTCATGAAGATCCGAAGCCAGGACTCTCGGTCCAATGTGACACTTGGCATTGGGTCGTTCAAGTGACCAGCCATATTGTTATTAGCAGTTTATGTGAACGTGATCTACACTGAAAAGGAAAGAAAAACAAAAACGAAATAAGCAACTCATCGAGGTGATTTAAGTCTATTTAAAATTTATTTTAATCGTGTAGACTCATTGCACTTGTATAATTGATCTCCCTCAAGAATAATACAAGTGATCCCAAGACTCAATTTCCGTAAATTGATAAGCCAACTGTTTAGCTAGTTCTTCCGTAAAAAACTCTTGGTCGATAGATTTCTGGAAATCCTATCTATAGTCCACCATAATCACAGGATCGTACGAGTGACCATAGTGTTGAGATAAAATAAGTCAATCGGTTCCAACTTACCCGACGTAGAAGGGGTCATATTATGCCTACCGACGAAGAAGGGATTCATTGGAGTTTGACCTATAAAGACCGTTCTCAATTTTTGTTTATACGAGGAAGATCCCATCAACTAAGTTTCAATTCATTTTAAGTGAACGAATAACTAGCAACTGCGTGAATGAATTAATTTAGATGATGGCTTTAAATCGTGTGACATAAGAATGTCATAGAAAACTAACGCGTGACCTCTACATGAGTCAGTTTTCATGCAATAATTAGGTGGTTTGGTTTTAGGCGGAATATGATGCATACTATCGTTACGATAAAATAAATAAATGAATGCAATACGTAAATAAAAATTCCTAGTGTGGCCTATCCTAGTAAAAAGAACATAATACAACTTTGGAATCCACCGTTGGACCCGAAAAGCTTGTCTTGATGTTCCATCTTTGTCCATGTAGCGGGAGTGAGCATCCGGTCTCCTTCTTTAGTCTTCTCAAAATTACAATTAAAATTTACAAAATATAAACCTATTTACATTCTAAATAAAAACTGTAATTAAAAGAAATAAAAGGAGATACGAGATCTCAAAATACAACCAAGACCGTGTTCCATCATTACGGTAACACGTTCTACTAAGGCCACACTAAGTTACAACCGTTTGCAAAAATAAATAAATACGTAATTAAAAACATTCAAAAATCAAAAACGATAAATAAAATGCATCAACTAAAAATTAAATTTATTCGTGACATAATTCCGTAATTATGTTAAATTTATCCAAACCACCAAAGACAATTAAAATTATATGACAAAACCGCTTCAGTCAAGTTAATTTTAATCCGAGATAATCCGTTACTATAAATCGTTTTAAAGTAACTTAATTTTACGTGGGTGAACCGTTTCACTATCAAGCGAGAGCATAAATCCGTTTTATGCAACAAAGGCCGAAAAAAAAAACAAAATTTTTTTTTTCTTCACTGCTGGGCGTGAACAGTACCACGAAATTTTTTTTTTTTTTTTTAATTTTAAAATGTTGCTGAAAACCGTGAGCAACAATAGGAACAAAAAAAAAAAAAAAAAAAAAAAACGGCTCAATCAACAAAAGATCAAACAACAAAACGATTTGTAAAAACCCAATTGCAATTTAATCTAATCCGTATAGAATTGAAATTTCAATTGATACATCTTTAACATATTGCAATAATGATCGATTAAAATTACAACATGTAAAGAATGATTGAAAACAAGAGATCGAATGATCTATCAAAATTTTGTGGCACGCATAACGATGCAAAACAAATCAGGCCGTGTACATAAAACACACGGTTTCCAAAAAAAATTTCGAGACAAAATAATGCCACACGAAATTTTATGCAATCACTTTGATAGATCTTTTACATATTGCAATGAATATCGATTACAATACAATATGCAAAGATCAAAATGAAAACAAAAGACAACCAACACCGTGTATACAAGACACGGTTCCCAAGGCACAAAACAAAAAAAAAACGCAGCAATTAAAAAAAATTGCCGAGGGCAAAAAAAAATTGTGCCGAATGAAAATTAATCAAAAATACATCGATTCAAAAATCGTTTGATGAAAATCACATAGAAAAATTTACGTGGCCTCGCTCTGATACCACTTGAAGGGTAATATCCGTATAAAACCCATTAAATTTAAGGATTATAACGTAAATTTTATACGTGATTAATAGTCATAAACGAAAAACACAATGAAACGATAAAGATTAAGTAATAACCTCCGGTCCTAGTGCAATTCGGCAATGAGAGATCAAAGTAGATCTCCTCCTAAATGATGCACCCAAGATTGTCCGAGAAATGCCTTTGTGCTAGAATGAATCCTCTAATTGCCTTGCAATATTGAGAGGATTGTTTTGTGAGGTTTTGTTGGATGAGAGATCCGAATTTTGAGAGGCAATTTTCTCAAAACCCTAATTTGTTTTTGCAAATGACAATTAGGTCACAAGTGAGGAGAGGGTCTCCTTTTTGTTTCCTCTCATTCGGCCGGCCATGGGCTACCTAGAGAAGTGGGCTTCCACTTCCTTTTAGTTTTAGCTCATGGTCTGGTTCGCAAATCGCTAAAATGTATATGACGCGGTTTTGTTATAAATCGTCATCGGTTATCGGTTATTAAAGTATCAACTAATAATACGGATTAGTTGAAACATTAATACATGTCCGACAAAGACGATATTGTATAATTATATTCAATATACATTTAATTAAATATAAATCGCTTATATTCAATTTACGAATTAACTGCTTAATTCGCCTTAGCCATTATTATTTAATCCGTATTAAATAAAATATCTCATCACCACATTTTGACTAATTATTAGTCAAATAACTCAGACTAACTGGTTAGTCAAATTTGGCATCTACATGACTGTATTTTCATACCGTCACATCTCTCAAACGTATCCTATAGGTGTGACTTTTAGGGACCGTTGATCACCGCCATCAGAATGACAATAACGTCAAACTTATCTAGCAAGCCAACCGTTATTGATAAACGTGGACCAACTGATTATGATACAAAAGTATACCCTTTGATCCTTTTAGAGATTTATAAGTCCGTGCACTAACTGTAAAGGACACCAGCCCCAACACCAACGCCTCTAACACGTCCCCCATGCTCTGGCTTCTTCAATGCTCTTGCCAAAATATCATCTCAACCACCCTCTAATACAAGTTCCCCTCTTTCAAGTTTTGTCTTCAAGACATTCTTAAGATTAAGATTGAAGAAATGTGTTAAGAGAGTACATAAAATAGTGTTAATACTCTAATAATGTGGGAGAAAAAAGTATTTTACGATTTTTTCAGCAGTTTCCTAGTCGACTGGATTATCAGAAGCGAATTCTCCATCTTTGGCACGTGAATGAGCTCTAATCTCCACAACTCATGTCGAGGTACTAGATCAACTTGCTTCCTGTTTTTCAAATTTTCATTTACCTACCAAGAATTGAAAATATATTATCGAAAACAATAGTGAGCTGATTCAAAGTCTTAAATTAAAAGATATTAACCAAACATACAATCTCGTCTTCAAAGTGTTGGTAACCGAGGCAGCCTCCTCGATAGCTTGAGACTTTGAGATTTGATCGCTTTCGACTATCTTCACTTACCTCCTTGAAATATAAAAAAAATTTGGCATTAAAACACTAAACATTTTATTTGCTTACAGAAATTAAAAATATAGATTTTTAAGAGTATGCAAACTAAAACCTGGAATTTCTCAGTAGTACACATTTCCTTAAATTTATCCCAAGCTGATTGTTGTATCCTATATTTCCATGGCGGTCTTTTTCGTAATTTTCCAGACTTCTTGTACAACCACAGCTTTCTTAATCTAGTCTTAAAAGCTCTCCATCGATCATCAGCTCGAGATAAGATCCATTTTCTACGGTGTCCTGGTACTGTGAAACCTTTCTATGGGATAATACAAAATCACTAGTATTATTGGTAAAAATTCCAGAAATAAACAATTAAACTGTTGCCCTGTCTGAACGAACACAAAACGGGGTAAGAAATGATAAACCACAAACTTAAAAACTGAAAATCCGTGGTACCCTTAATAAACCACAAACTTAAAAGATGAAAATTTGTTGTCAAAGCACAATGTAAAAGAAAACACATCTGCTAGAAAGACTTTAGCATGCTAAATATAACATGTGGTGAAACACATTTCTACCATGATTTGGTCATACAAGCTGTTAAGTTCAGATATGGTGATATGTTTCCAATTGCCGTAGGTGATGGCCAGACGTTCTCGAACAACTACTCCAAGATAGCGCATGAAAATTGATCCGTATTTATCGCATGGGGTTTTACGAACTGGATGCCAATCCAAAAGAAGTTTGACTTCATTTTGAATTGCTTCCCCCACCTTAGCAAGAACAGTACGACCTCTCTCGTCCTTACGATTAGACTTTTCCATATCTGAATCATCTGAAGAAGTTGAACCACCTCGAGACGAGCATACTTGTTTTTTCTTTTTTGCCATAATCCTACAAAAATAAAGGGTGCAGGTTAACATCAATTTACCATCTAAATATATTTTTTCTACTCTAACAAATTTACTATCAGACCCAAATAAATACTGTAAACATGCTAGTCATTATATTGTCTTCCACTCCTGGAATCAAGGCAGCTGGAATTTGGAATATAGCAACAGTGGGTAAACTGGCAAACTGGATTTTTACTGAGGCAGATAGGTTATGGGTGCTATTGGTAAACCTATCTAGGGTGTTTGGTGTATGGGTGAATAACTCAACTAAGTTAAAGTTTGTTGTTGAATTGCAGTTAAAATGATGATAGGGGAAGAAGAGGAGGAAAGCAGGATTCAGATGGAATGGTCATTCTGGAAATCAGTGGAGAGTGCATCAGAAATTGCAGACAAGTGTTCAGTATGCCCTGATTGAAGAGCCGGACAAGTACGTAATGTTGAGGTTCAAGCTGGGTGAATTTGGACATATGGTGATCTTGAACGAGGCTAATTTCATGTATGCTCCAGACCTTCCTATCAAGGGTCATTTCCATTCTCTACACTGAATCAGGATTGAAGATCCACTCACATACTACAGTACACATGATTTCATTTCAGTATTAGTATAATACTTGGTACAGTAATAAAACATACGTACTAGTTCTTTGCTCAACTGTGTGTATATAATGCAACAAAATTGTAGTTTTTGAGATACAACATGTGTCTGCATAAACATATTATATCACTAATTCCTTGCTCTGACTGCTGGATCAACAATGCTGAACTAGTTTGCATAATCAATCATTGGCTATTACTGTTGCTTAATTTCTCAGATCATCCACTCACATACTACAGTACACATGATTTCATTTCACCATTGTTGGTTTAATTTATCAACTTACCTAGCTAATCATCTTTTACAGTTGATTGCGAATGTGCACATCTCTTCAATCCATTCATCTCTTACAGTTGGTTGAGAATTATGCAATTTGCAGTCAATAAAATAAACACAAAAAAAAAAAAATTAAACAGAACTAAAATCTACCTCAATTATTTTGACGACGACGCTTTCTACTTATCTTAATATTGTCAACCCATTCACCTTCCTCATGGTCGTCTCGAACATATGTTAATGAATCTTCGCCCTCATCATTAGGGGAATTCTCATTTTGAAAAAATTTAGTTGCTGGCCTTTCTTCCAACTCAACTTCCTCGTCATAATCATCAATATCATGGTGAGATCTTGGTGTTATAACAACTGACCTGCTCTTATCCACTGGATTAGTCACATAAAACACTTGTTTCACTTGACGCGCCAGTACATACGGATCTTCCTTGTTACTAAGCTTGTGAAGGTTAACCAAGGTGAACCCAAACTCGTCATGTTCAACTCCAACATGAGAATCAACCCAATTGCACCTAAAAACAGGCACCGAGAAGCCTAAATAATGTAACTTAATGATCTCTTGAATCACCCCATAATATAACATTTTACCATACACGGGATGTTTATCTTTGGCACTAGCAAAATGCATAGCCTCGACTTCTACTATTACCCCACTATTCTGCATAGTACTAATCTCGTCTCGTTCACTAGTGTAGAATGTGCAACCATTTATGACATATCCAGAATAAAAAGAGGCATTAAAATTAGGTCCAGAAGCTAAAGCCTTAAGTCGATCAGATATGCAATGGGATGAATCTTCAAATTCAAGCTCTCTCATAACCTGGTCTTTCAGCCAGCTACTGAATGACTTGCTGTGTTCACTTAGTAATGATTTCTCAATAGCTCTTCGATTTTTTTTTCGTAAATAAGCAATGTGTATGTCTATATAAGGTGCAACTTCATTCTCATTAAAAAGAACATAAGTGTGAGCCATGTGCCACTGCTCATGAGATAAGTCAATATGCTTAGACCCTATAGTCCCTTTTCCTTCAATTCTTCCACTATGTCGTGATATAGGAATCCCAAACATCTTTGTATTTCCTAGGTGTGCACTACTATATGCTACAGCATCTTCACAAAGAATCCGCTCAGCAATACAACCTTCAGGCCTAAAGTGGTTCTTCACATACCCTTTGTAAGTCTTCATTTCTCTTTCAAAAGGATATTGGTTTCTCAAGTACACATGACCGCAAAATCTGACCTCCCTCAACAAATGAACAGTTAAATGAATCATGACATCAAAAAATGAGGGAGGAAAGTACATCTCTAATTGGCAGAGAATGACTACAATTGAACTTTCCAAGGAATTCAAGTCTTTAGGATCTATGACTTTGCTATATATAGCATTAAAGAAATAACACAATTTTATAATAGTTGAACGAACATTCTTCGGTAAAACTGAACGAATAGCCACGGGTAGTAAATGTTGCATCAAAACATGACAATCATGAGACTTAAGACCTACAAGCTTCAAATTTTCCATCGACACAAGACTCTTGATGTTAGACGAATAACCCTCAGGGACTTTTACACCCGCTAAACACTCACAAAATTCTTTTTTCTCTTTTCTGGACATTGTATAAGCGGCTGGAGGCAAAAACTTTTTATTGTTCTTATCAACAATGTGTAATTCTTTCCTAATACCTAATGCTTTTATGTCATCTCGAGCATTAACACCGTCTTTTGTTTTTCCCGGGACATTTAGTAGTGTACCAATTAAGCTATCACACACATTTTTCTCAATATGCATTACATCCAAAGAATGTCTGACAAACAAATGTTTCCAATAAGGTAAGCGCCAAAACACAGAACATTTCTTATATCCTTGTTTAGGAAGGGTGGATCCACGATTTTTGCCAAAAGTAATCTGAATGTCTTTCACTTTTTCAAACACTTCTATACCAATTAACACTCTTGGTCGTCTTTTGAATTCTTGATCCCCATTGAAAGCCTTTTTCAACTTTCGATAAGAATGATCATCAGGCAAAAAACAACGATGTCCATCATAAATATTCTTTTTAGATGATTTAAGCCACTTTCCCATAGTACCATCCTCACATATAGGACAAGGTGCTTTTCCTTTAACGGTATACCCAGAGAAATTACCGTACACAGGATAATCTTGGATAGTGCAAAACAACATTGCTCTAAGGTTAAATGACTCATTTCGATATGCATCATAAACTTCTACACCCGTTTCCCATAAAATTTTTAAATCATTTATAAGGGGTGCTAAGTACACGTCGATGTCGTTTCCTGGTTGTTTAGGGCCAGAAATTAACAAGGTAAGCATCATGAACTTTCTTTTCATGCATAGCCAAGGAGGTAAGTTATACGTAACCAAAATTACAGGCCAAGTACTATAGGTTGTACTAAGAGAACGAAATGGATTCATGCCATCAGTAGACAATGCAAGGCGCAAGTTTCGAATTTCTTTACCAAACTCGGGAAATTTTCCATCAATAAACCTCCATTGTGGGGAGTCAGCTGGGTGTTTAAGTTTACCATCCTTAATTCTGCCATTATGATCCCATGTCAAATTTTTTGCATCACTAGCATTCGAATAAAGACGTTCAAATCTTGGTATAATAGGAAAGTACAATAAGACCTTAGCCGGCGTTCCTTTCCTTTTTTTTGTACCGGGAGATATTACAAGTAGGGCAATTATTTAATAATTCATACTCATTATAATTTAGTATACAATCGTTACGGCAGGCATGAATTTTTTCATAAGGTAAGCTCATTGAGCATAATATCTTTTTTGCCTCATATGTTTTACTAGGGAGAACATTATCACTTGGAAGCATATCTTTCACTACTTGAAGTAATTCTGTAAAACCCGTATCACTCAGACCGTGAGTTGCCTTCAGATTATATAATCTAAGTACACTTGTGTCTCGTGTATTTTTTGCGACTTTGTGTATAAGGGCTTTTCGGAATCAGTTAACAATGACTCGAATGCAGCCGGATTTTCATCAAACTTTTCTTGAACGTCTCGTAACATATCCTCTATCCTATCACCCTTATTACTTGTATTAACTTCGGGCGTATTAGTCCGAACATTTTCTTCCCTATCTTCCCCATGCCAAATCCAAATAGTATATGTTCTATCAAAAGCTGATTTGGTTAGATGATTAAGTATTTCATCAACTCTTTTATGCAGAAAATTATGACATTTATAACAAGGACAAGACAACCTTGTACGACCTCTAGAGTTCTTAACAACAAAATCAATAAAGTCTTTTACACCAGCTATATACTCGGGGTCACCCGGTTTTGATTTTGATATCCAACTCCGGTCCATATCTACACAAACACATAAGATTATTTTGGTTGAGCATATACAAACTACTAAGTAGTTCTGACAAGTTTAGGTTAAATTAAATTTCTAAGGTAAGTACTTCTGACAAGAATAAGAATGCAGTAGGAGTACAAGAATGAAGTTTTGTAGAGTGATTCTAATCACTTGAATGATGAAGTAATTATTATTTATATTTATTAATATATTCTCACATTTTTACCCAAAAAAAAGCGGTAAGTGCAAAACTTAATAGAAAATGCAGAATATTTCTGAATGTTTATAATTTATATACTGACGTTAATGTTTATAATTTATATATGACATTCTCGTGAGTTCTTGAGCGCGGAAATTTGACGCGAGTAATAATAATAATAATTATTATTATTATTTCCATGTCCTTTATATGCAGGTTGAGTTGAAACCTCACAAAATAACCTTGGATGAAGATTTAGACAATGCTGCAAAGCATGTGAAGGTAGTTTGGAGCAGCTTGGTATTTTTCACATAACTACTCTTATGTACTGAGGCACTGAGACTTTGCTTGTTCTCACAGGATGATATGAAAGCCAAGGCAGAGGAATTATTGGACTTCAAGTTGATTGAAGAGTATTCTATTGGGGGAGATCTTGAAACAGCTCTTCAGAATGGTGAAGGGAAGATATCCTCAAGCGGCTTAATCAGTGTGAAATCAAGTAAAAGCAAGCATGAGACCCCGAGCAAGGCTGGAAGTAGTAAGAGTGAGAAGAAACGAAACAAGGATGATCGAGGCAGCAAATCTAACAAGAGGAGAAAATCCTAACGGGGTCATATCAGAAAGATACACAAATAGATAATACTGCCTTATTTAATGTCGGTTTATGAAGGCTGTTGTGTCCTAGGTAAAACATTTATCGCGCACAGAGTTTGGAGGAGTAACATCTTTTTGTGCCTAGAGGCATGTTTCAGGAACTTTGTGCGGAGTACATGATTTTGTGCCTCCTGTAATTGTGAAGAAGATTGGAGTGTGTGACAACGGTCTGTGCTGCATTTGTGAAGGAGTTGAGGAGACTGTTACCCATCTCTTTTTTTACTGTTGTTGTAGCAGGATATTACTCTCAAAGTTGGAACCATGGATGGATAAGTCTTTCAGGGGTCAGAACATTACCAACTGGCAGAATTGAAGAAATAATACAAGATTTCAGAATAGACTCTTTAATACAAAGAAAGGATTGACAATGTGATAGAGGCGTTTGGACTGGAGTTAAAGCGTATCAAAGTTAAGTTGAGCTCAGATATGCAGGGCTAATGAGATATCCTTTATCAACCAAGGATAACAGATGGTTAAGGATAGTGGAAAATAGAGTTCGAGGTAAGGCTGTTACCAAAATAGAAATAAATTCTCGGAACCAGCCACCACCTACTCCACCGCCACATTTTCAATCCACGTATAGGCCACCTTCGCCATCATTTATGATCGCCGACTCCATCACCTTCCATCGACCCTCTCTCTCACTACTTAAATACACTATCAGGAAAACAAATCGCCACTCGCAAGTCACCATGGACGTCAATTACCAACAAAAAGGTTTGGATATTTAGCTTCTAAATTCCTGAATATAGGGTAAAATCCAAACTTTTAAACATTAACTAAATCTTTTAACTTGAATATTCATGTTTTTATGCTGAAAACATTTTGCTTTATGCTCAATAGAGGTATGTATTAACTAACACACAAGCTTGTTTTAACATGTACAAGTTTTAATTTTATAACTGACAATTTTAAATAGAAAACCCGAGTCTTTGAACTTACTTTACCTTTCGTTGTAAACTTGGGAGTTTTGCTTAACTTTTGTAGAGTAAGAATTTTGGTGTATGAATCCCTAGTTTTAATCATGACAACTTAATGTTTTAAATTAAATGCTCATGGAGTTGGGGATGAATTTTAGAGGGGTTATGATGGCCATAATCTGGGGTCTGGGTGGAGTCCGGTGTTTACAGGTGGCTGAGATAGTTGGGTGCAGAACGGGATGAATGACTTGGGACATTGGTGGCTTACTGAGGAAGACGAATGAGGCACAGGAAAAAAAAGAAAGGTTGGGAGTGGTGAATGAAGTGGGCTTATTTCTATTTGGGCTAGTCTTATACTATAAGACTGTCTCTTATAACAATTGGTGCTTTAATTTAATGATGACCAAAAAGATATTGTGAAGGATAATACCATTAGTCACAAATTTGTATTTTTAAGGATGAGAACCCCAAGGTAAAGGCCAGGATGAGAACCCCAAGGTAAAGGCCGCGCCATGAGGGAAAAATAAAGTAATAAACATTGTCGTTTTCCTTTGAAGAATTAGAGCAAAACGACCAGGGTCAGGGATAAATGAAGGTGCTCGTTGGTCAGCAAAGAATGACTCCTACTTAACAATTGAGGATTTGAAATTTTAAACTTTCCCAAACAGAAAACTAGGATTTTGAACTCACTATTCTAGTTTCTATATCAGATCATAATTTTTAAATGAAATTCAAGTATCCAATGAAATTGAACTCACTACCTTAATCACTATTAGCTTTGTAACCTATTCAATAATAAATTAAGAGCCAAATAACACCTTGACTTCAACGGACTTGCACTTAATTAGAGGCAGCATAAAAACTTAATACGGTAATAGTTCGAACAATCGAAACCCAGCATTTAATTAAAACTAATCATCAATCGCATTAATAGGAATAGAAATTATACTAAATTAAACAAATAATAGACAAATAACAAGGAACTCATAGTGGATTTTTAATCAAAAAATCAAAATCCTACCCTAATGGCACTACTGTATTGACTTATTCGAAAAGCATGAACAAATCGAATAGGTTTGACATTTGTTAAACTAAGGCAGCAAATATTTGATAGAATGACTTGAATATAAGGCATTAACAACATACGAACAATTAGAAAACTAAGGCTTTAACAACATACGAACAATTAGAAAACATCGTCCAATTTCTCGACATAAGAACAATTAAATTTGAAGCAAAATCTGTAATTTCAATTAACCCAAATTTCTAATCAATTAACCCAAATTTGAAATCAATTACTGCAAAATCTGTAATTGCAATTCACAAAAAAAATTACCTGAAAGAGCGAGGTTGCTGCTTCGGTGACGGCGACTACTGCTCCGATGATGATCGGTGGTGATAAACGAAAGAGAAGATGGAATAATAGTTGGATGCTTACAACTGAATACTTTGGGGTAAAGTTTGGCACGAAAAAAAACGCGGCAAATTTTGGCAGGAATGAAAAGCTTCTGGCCTGGGAAACGTGTGCATTGAACGTGTTTAATTAGGAAGCTAAGTACAAAGTATATGTTGAAGGCCCATTATTAGAGTGAATTTTTTATTTAATAAAAAGATAAGAGACCGGTTTTATTTAGGACACATTTGTTATCAATTTTTATGAGACCGGTTTTGTGGAATCAATGGTTTCTTATAATAAGAGACCGGTTTGAAAATCAAACTGGTGTGTTATTAGTGATTCCTTTGCCCATTTTTGTAGTAGTGTATAATGATCAACCATAAAACATGGTTCATGCAAACGGGGAGCTCTCATAGTCTTGTCAAGATTGAAAGTTATGCTCTCATCTCCCACTTCTAAAGTGAGCTCTCCATGCTTCACATCTATTACCGCACCCGCGGTGTGCAAGAAAGGTCTACCTAGAATGATTGGAATGTTGGAGTCTTCTTCCATGTCAACAATGACAAAGTCCACTGGGATGAAAAATTTTCCAACTCTTACGGGAACATCTTCTCATATCCCCAAGGGTGTCTTCTTCGTCTATCGGCCATTTGGAGTGTGATATTGGTGCATTTAAGCTCTCCCTTCCCTAACCTTTTACTCACCGAGTACGGCATAACACTCACACTAGCTCCTAGATCACACAAGGCTTTGTTGATCGTGGTGTCGCCAATGGTACACGGTATTGAGAAGCTTCCCGGATCTTTAAGTTTTGGAGGTGAACTCCCATGAAGTATTGCACTACTCACCTTAGTGAAGGCGATAGTCTCAAGCTTCTGGATCGACTTCTTCTTCGTAAGGATGTCTTTCATATATTTTGCATAGGCCGACACGTGATTGATTAATTCCGTAAAAGGAATTGAGACTTCCAAATTCTTCACAATTTCCATAAATTTTCCAAGTTGGTCATCAAATTGGGGCTTGGCTTGACGACTCGGAAAAGGAAGTCTAATCACAATGGGCTCCTTCTCCTTGGCCTTGTCTTCATTTTTCTTTGAAACTTCTTCTTTTGATGGTTCTCCATCCTTGGAGTTTTGCACAACTTCTTCTTTGTCTCTAGCTTCCACAACTTCATCCTAAACTTGCTTCTCCGGTGCTTCATACCTCGTACCACTTCTCAAGTGAATGGCACTAACCGTTTCATGTCTCGGGGGATTACTTTGAGGCAGTTATTGCCCCTTTTGTCTTTGTGAGCTTGAAGATGCTAGTTGAGTTAATTGGGTTTCCAACATTTTGTTGTGGGCTAGGATGTTGTTGACAGTGATTTCTTTTGCTTGACTATCCTTTTGCATTTGAGTGAAAAACTCTTGTTGATTCTTTTGCATTTGGAGGACCGCTTATTGAACATCAAAACCTTGGTCATTTTGTTGATTGAATGGAGTTTGATTTTGGTAAACTTGGTTTTGGTTGTAAAAGGGTCTTTGATTTTGGTTTCTCATGGGAGGTGGGGTGTATGTTGGTTGAGGGTTTTGAACATTTTGGCTTTTGTATGAGAGATTTGGGTGGAATTTGGTGTTTTCATTGTAATAGTTTGAATAAGGGGTACCACTCTTGTATGCTTGAAAAGCATTCACTTGTTCATTCGTTCCCCTACATTCACTTTGGTCATGTCCCAAAGTTCCACGATTCTCACATATCCCACTTGGGATTGATGAAGATGCCGTCATGGCATTAACATGCTGCTTTGGTGATTTTGAGGCTTCTTCAAGTCTAGCCATATCTTTTTCGAACTTCAAATTGATGGTATCAATGTGAGCACTAACTTGAGCACCCAATTGAGTAATAGAGTCCACTTCATGCTTTCCTCCTCTAGTAGCCTTGCGAGGTCTACTATATTGTGAATTATAGACCGCCATTTCCTTAATCTTGTTCCAAGTTTGATTGTCGTCACCTTCGGTGAACATTCCATTTGATCCCATGTTGAGAATGTTTCTTGAGTCTTCATAAATATCGTTCCAAAATTGTTGTACCAAGAACCACTTGCTAAGTCCATGATGAGGACATGAGCGACAAATTCCTTTGAATCGCTCCTAAGCTTCATACAAGGATTCTTCATCTCTTTGCTTAAAGCCCGTAATTTGAGCTCTTAGCATGTTAGTCTTTTCCGGTGGATATAACTTTTTTGTAGAAAGCTAGAGCCAATTTCTTCCAAGAATCAATTCCGAGAGTAGCCTTATCAAGGCCTTTCAACTATTGTTTTGCGGTGCCAATTAGAGAAAAAGGAAATAAGACCCATCGAATTTGGTCTTGAGTTACACCGGTTTGAGAAAACGCATCACAATAGTCGCAAAAAGTCTCCATGTGAGAGTGAGGGTCTTCACTAGGCATCCCCCCAAATTGGCTTCTTTCGACTAATTGGATAAATGCGTATTTGGCAATAAAATTTCCGGTTAAGTGTTGTGGTGTGGGAGTACCGTTAGGTAGGTTCTCCTCGGTGGGTACGGAATGTGATGAAAATTTAGGCATTGTGGGTTGATTTGGTGTTGGGTTCTCCTCACCTTCTCTTGCAAAAAGGTTCATGAACTCAATAGTGTTTGGTTGAATATCTAACACCTCACCAATACCTCTCAAAGTTCTCCTAGCAAGTCTTCTATTGGTTGTCAAAGTCCTTTCAATTTCGTGATCAAAGAGTAACAAGTTACCTTGTGATCTTCTAGACATGCAAAATATCAAACAACTTGAAAATAATTAGAAAAAACCTTGAGAAGTTTTACTTCCCCAAGGCAAAGAAACACACAACTAATAACAATATAAGAAAATCTAAATCAAGTTAACACCGTCCCCGGCAACGGCGCCATTTTTGGCCGGACTCACTTGGAGGTTTAGTTTTCGGTACTTGTTTTTAGGAGCACCTAGACCAAAACACAATTTATAACTTCACAAACAACTCTACAATTAGTAAAGAGGCAAGTAAAGGTCGGATCACAAGGGACGGGAATTGAGATGAGATTTTCAATTGCAACTAGCGGTGTCTAAGGGTGTCACAATTTGGGGTTTGAAGTAGAAGATCACTGAACTAAATAGCAATAAAAGTAAACAAGCAAGATGATTAAAAAGGGGTGTAAACAATTGATAAAAGGCACTAGGGTGTCATGGGGTCATAGGGGATTCATGGGAATTGATCATACAAACATATTCTCAAATTATAAGGAAGCAATTATTGTTGTGATGGATCGAGTTGGTTTATATCTTACAATCCTAGGAAAGTTTGGGTCCCAGTGCGAAATCGATTAGATTGTACAACACCTACAAGTCGACTTAATCTTCCCTAGTCAACTATATGCATGGTCTAATGAGACTCGAGTTGGTTTATGTCTTACAAGTCTCATTGAAAAGATAGGTGATGGGTAAAAAATGCAAGGATTCATAGGCTCGCATTTCATCAAACATAACATGTGCATAAGTTGAGATCACAACAAGCAAGCAAATAAACTATGAAAACATATTAATTTAAGCATGAATCATCCCCCATATTGGTTTCCCCTAATTACCCATTAACCCTAGCTAAGGAAACTACTCAGTTATTATCATGTTGAACATGCTAGCAAGGTTGTCAATCATACCAACAAAGTGAAACATGATGAATAAATGAAGATAATTAACAATAATTAAAAAGGGATTAAGAGAATTATACCTACTAATGATTCCAATAATAAAGCAAAGAATAATAGAAGTACTTGATGATTGATTTGAAGGTTGTCAATCTCCCAATAATAACCCAAATAATCTTCAATTACCCAAAACAAAGGATGAACAAGAGAGAAATTAAGGAAATGAAACTTGTATTAAGACTTGATTAAATGTTGATTATAAAATTAAAGAGAGATTTGATTGATATTAACTACCCTAGAGATTGCTAAGAAGAACATGCTCTTCTAATTAGCCTAATGGGGTATTTATAGTGGGGATTAGTTACATAAATTAGGGTTTACTAACGGCTTAAATGACGATTAAGTCCTTGAGAAATCGCCGGTCTCAAGCGAGACTCCGGTCTCCTTTTCGCCGGTCTTAGAAAAATATGCGCATCCTTCCTTGAAACTTGTTGAAGACGAAATGGCTGACAGACAATCCGAGCGTCCAGGGCACGAGACGGGCGGATTGTGGTGATTCTGGACGGGCGTCCAGCTGGGGAAGACGGGCGGATTGGGGTTGTTTTGGACGGGCGTCCACTGGGGGAAGACGCTCGGATTGCCCCTCTTGGACGGGCGTCTTGTGGACAATCCGCTCGGATTGTCTTACAGCTACTTTCTTTCTTCTTTTGTTCCTTTTTCTTCATAGAATCCTTGAGGATTTCCTCGGGGATGCAAGGATCTTTTCTCATAATTCCCCATCTACTATAGTATGTACAAAGGCCTTCTAGTCGTGTCTTCTCGTTGATGCTTGGTCATTGAATTCAATCAATTTAGCTTCATTTTGCCATGAAAATGCAAGGTTTGCACTCCTTTCCTACCAAGGAAAAAAAACCTCAAAGAATATGCAAAATAAAGGACTAAAGATAATAAATGACCGAAATATGCACTAAAAAGCATGGGAACAAGGCTAATTCGGGGTCTAAATAAGCTCTAATTATGGTCACATCAACTTTGGAAGTGAATCTCGAAAAGATATGAAAAGATACGAAACAATACGCAGAAAAGGACTTGGGAAGAGGGGCAGCATGCACTGCATCTCTTGGAAGAGGCGCAGCACCTGCTGCGTCTGTTCCCAAGTGGTATCCTCCTGCGGAAGAAAGATTTCCGTGTTTGATTTATGGAATAACGGATTAATCCTATTTTCCTTGATATTTTGTGTGAATATTACGGGAAATTTTTTACCAAAGATTAAAAGATTGTGAAATATGGAATAGAAATATCCGGAACATTCCAGAACATTATGACTTAGGATTTAGCGGTTATCAGAAAATGAAGACGGTTTTAGGCCCGGACTCCAAATGTACTCTAATTACTGTCAAAACGACCGTATCGGCGCGTAGATGACAATTAAGAGGTAGACATAAATGTTTGAGCAATCACTTGACAATAAACTTACGAACTGTCACAAATCGTTCCGCGTACCAAACATGCGGCCCAATCATCACCGAGTAGTTTGCGGGAGGTGCAGAAATGAGGTATCTACAGAGCCCCCACTTTGACCGAGGCTTGGACAAGGCGAAAGTCAAAGTATAGCCATCAGGTCAATCGAAGATTACAAACTGACGATTATGGCGATGCGAGGCGGCTCAAGAGGTCTGAACCAAGGACCTTACGTCGGGAACATTTTAGAGTCTGTCGACTATCGGGGAGGGTCGTTTAAAGTCCATTAGACTACGTAAGGAAGCTTGCCAGCCATAGGAAGAGACCATACCTGAGACTTCTTCCTCGAGATGCTTCTGGAGGTGCATAAGAGCTAAGGGGTAAGCATAGGAGCTAAAGGTAAGCGTAGGAGCTAAGGGTAAGCGTAGGAAGTAAGGGTAAGCGTAGGAGCTAAAGGTAAGCGTAGGAGCTAAGGGTAAGACCTAAAAGATATATATGGATTGTGCTCTAGGGTATGGGACCCTAAAGGAAAGCATCGATGGGGAGGAGGCCAAATATAAGTTCAACTTAAGGGGTAACCAAGGCTCGAGTGTAAGAACTCTACCAGTCTGGGAACTTCTGGAGAACGACACCGTTATCGCACTCCGTGGGGAAACAAGAAATATCGTGAGTAGCAGGACACATGCGGGAACTGCTGGGAGAAATCTGCTTGGGTCATCTTCAAACAAACCTCAGAAGAACTTGAGAAGGACGATTGTATGTCGTGAACTCTCGTTGGGGAAACCTTATCGGGAACTGATCTCCATGTCTCGAGAGGGATTGTCTATCCGCTTACTCTCGCTGGGGGAATATAATGAAGGCGTGTCGAAACACCTGTCAGAGAATACTTGCTCGTTGTGACAAGCAAGGTCTTGGAATAAATAAGTAATGTACAATAGTCTGCAGTTGGCTTAGAAATGCGGGTCTGACCGAAGAATAATCGTCAAATGGACCAGAAAAGATAAAATGGCATCAGGGAAGAGGCGCACCAAAGATGGGCCCACAAATAACGAACTCATAACGAATTTTTGAAAATTCGTATGAAGGGAAGTTAAGAAAGAGGCGCAGCAAGAGTCGTGTCTCTTGGAAGAGGCGCAACAGAGCTGCGTCTATTCCTGGGGGTGTCTTTCCTGCGTAAAAGCGCGATGAAACAGGGGTTCCATTTCATTATTTCGAAACACAAATCATCAATTTCTCTCTCAAATCTCAACCATTTCCGCCAAAATTTGATCCAAAAGCTTGCATTTGCCATGACTAATCGAGGTATGTATATCATTCTTGCATTAATCTTCTATAATGGACGAATTGGATCGACAAAATTTAGGGTTTTTAACCCTAAAATGTCGAAAATTTTGGGCTTTTCCCCCAAATGATCTTGCCTTATAAAATTGACCTTTTAAATGGCTAATTGGTAGTATAAGGATTATAACCATGTGTTTGTTTCGAATTTTCGTTGAGTTTTGGGCATTTGAGTGAAATTGTGACGGTTTCACAGCTAAACCGTAAATTGCTTCGAACATAGCCTTAGGAATGCCCGTTTGCGATGAAACTTGATATTTGGAATCCTTGGATGATTGGTAAACTTCCTACCATCTCGGAATTTTGTTTTGTGACGGCTTTTTC